>NC_045427.1:422137594-422442237 GCF_902635505.1 Sarcophilus harrisii | reverse complement strand
TATATTCTTGCTGCCAGAATCTCACAGCCTCTTGGCAGGTAGAAAGCTGCTGCCTCAAGTCCTGGAGGGAGGTATAATGGGAACCAGACAGCAAATCAAATGGTTATCTTGGGAGGGATGCAAGAGATTAACAGGTAGGGTTGGGTGTAATGAGGCAAGGCCAAATCAACAACAGAAACAGTATATCATTAAAACTGGACTCCAGAGGTTTTGAGGCTGCCACCATTTCTAAGGCATGATTTTTTAAAATAAGTTCGGGAGTCAGGAAACTAAAGAAGAAAATCTAGACTTTCTGACAGGACATGGAGGCAAAATAGCAGTAGAAAGATCTGGAGCTAGATAAAAAGGACAGGAAATGGGCACTGAGGCAAAGGTTCTGGGCTTGAGAGTGACTGAAATTCCTAAAATCCAAAAATTCCAGTTGCAATTCTCATATAGTACTCATATGTATATATAGTACTATATTAGGAGAACCTGTGTCTCTCCTATATGCGTGCAATGCTATAGTGAGACAGATGAACTGTGAGTGGGTATTTTTTTGGTACTAGAAAAACATGCTTAAGAACGTTAAACCTCTACAAGGTGAGGTGGTCACATGGGGCTGATAATGACAGAGTGTGGACAGGCTGGATGCCTAAGCCTACAACCCAGGGAGTGCCCCTCTTACCTGTGCTGCCTGCTGCTGCTTGGCCATAGCAGAGCGCACTAGTGTCACAGCCTTATCTGGTTCTTCGGAATTAAGATGGCTGGAGAAGCCACTGGACTCCAGCCCCAGGGAGCTCCCCACTCCAGTATCTTGCTTCTCACTGTCATCTACCACTACCTGAAATACAATGTTCAAGTATAGCTACTCCCAGCCAGCACTAAAGGGGAACCTTTCCTACAGTGGATTCCGTAAGTAAGGCCCCATTGACCCACGTTTTCAAAGTCATAGAGGCACAGTTGAAATCTGCCTCATTATAACTTTTAACTACTAGTCCTTATTCTCACCATTAGAATTACTTAGAACACGGCAAATTAATTCCTGTTTCAAGCCCTTTAGTTTTGAACAATTATGTCTCTCCTTACCCTTCTCTTCTCCAGGCTAAATATCTTAATTTTCCTCAATATAATGCTTATATAACATGACTTCCAGACCCTCCACCATTCTGTCTCTCCTAAAATATTTTATCTAGTACTGGATACAAAGGTTTGACTAGTGGGAATATTGCCTCCCTTCTAGACACTATTTCATTAGTGCAGCCTGAGACAAAATTAAACTTTTTGGCTTGGAGTTTGATTTAGTGGAAAAAAAAATACAAACCCTTTTCACATTAATTGCTATCTAAAGAAATCTTCCCCATTCTATACTTCTGCAATTGACTTTTTAAACCTATATAAAGGAGTATATGTTTATTTCTTTTCTTTCTTTTTTTTTTTTAGAGTTTATTTTTTTTCTTTTTTTCTTTTTTTTTTTAATTTAATAGCCTTTTATTTACAGGATATATGCATGGGTAACTTTACAGCGTTAACAATTGCCAAACCTCTTGTTCCAATTTTTTACCTCTTACCCCCCCACCCCCTTCCCCTCCCCCAGATGACAGGATGACCAGTAGATGTTAAATACATTAAAATATAAATTAGATACACAATAAGTATACATGACCAAACCGTTATTTTGCTGTACAAAAAGAATCAGACTCTGAAATATTGTACAATTAGCTTGTGAAGGAAATCAAAAATGCAGGTGGGCATAAATATAGGGATTGGGAATTCAATGTAATGGTTTTTAGTCATCTCCCAGAGTTCTTTTTCTGGGCATAGCTGGTTCAGTTCGAGTATATGTTTATTTCTATCAAATTTCCTCTTGTTAGATTCAACTCATCTTTTTAACCTGTTGAGATTTAGATGAGGGGAGAGATATGATTCCATTATGTAACATACTAGTGAGCTCTTATTCTGAAAGATAAAATAGGATTCCATTGTCCCCATCCTAAACCCAAAATCTACTATGTCAATAAAATATAAGAATGAACACTTTATAGAAAATAAAGGAAAAGTGAAAAAAAATTCACTGAATAGGAATCCAAAGTAGTTTTTGGCCTCAAACATGCAATCAGTCAAGAGAAAAGACACTTCACTGGGTAAGTACAGGATTTACCTCTTCTAGTATTTAAAAATGACCATTTACTATTTATTTGTTTATTTGTTTGTTTGCTTTATTTTATTCATTTATCCCTTTTATATTTCAAACTCAAGTCTTTCTCTATATGTAACCTCAAGAAAACTCACCCATTAAGTCCTAAGCTTAAATTGATGAATTTCTTTGAACTGTGAGAAAAAACCCAAAAAATAAGGAGGTGGTGAGTGATTAGTAGTCTTGGTTACACATGGAAGATATCTCTGGCTTACCCATACCTGAGTTATGTTCTTGATCACTTTCTGAAGAGACAGCTTCTCATCCCAAGCATTTTTGGTGAGAGATGCCTCATGTTCCATTAATTCTGAATGATTTATCTCCTAAATGGAGAATAGAACATAGATAATGAGCTAAAAATTTGCAAACTGCAGCTATATCCCAAGCCAGAAATTGATTCTCAATAAGTCCAACTGCCCTTAAATAACCAATATTTATATAGCATTTTAAAATGTAGTGCTCAACAAACTATATCATTTAATGTCACAAAAACTCTTGACACCTACATCTCCATTCAGGTGCTTTGAGTATTATTTTAAAAATTGTTTTTACAGATTGCCAATTTTTTTAGATCACTATATTTTCCCCCAGTATCCCTCTCTCTCTCTCCCTCCCAGAGAGCTCTCCTATATAGGATATATATATACACATACACACACACACACACACACACACATCTCCTATATAAGTAGTATTTTTTTAAAGATAAAAAAAAAGGGGGGAAAAATCAGCATAATTGATCAATATATTGGAAAAAGTCTGAGAATATATACAATATACCATATTTATGGACCTCTCAGCTCTGCTAAAGGGAGGGATGAAGGATTCATCTTCTCATATTTCTTTTGGGCCATGCTACCATATAAGGTGAAGTAACTTGTCTATAGTCATATAACTATTAACTTTCAGAAGAGAAATTTGAAAGGTTTCTTCTAACTGGATTTAGTATTTTTTTATTAATAATTTCTAGGCAATTGTAAGTTATAAAAATAATTATAAAATTTATAAAAATAAATTATAAAATAATTTCTAGGCAATTGGGGTTAAGTGACTTGCCTGGGATCACATAATTAATAAATGTTAGGTTTCTGGGGCTGGATCTCAACTCAGAATCTCTTGACTACAGAGCTAGTGCTTTATCCATTGAGCTAGCTAGCTGCCCTTAAATCTAATTTAGATTAGAGTCTAAACACTAAACCATACCCAATCCCATGTTCACCTTGGTCACCCAAAGAGACCAAAAGTGAAATAGATACTGCCTCAGAGTAGCAAAAAATGCTGTTTGAGGCCAAGTATTGAGCCACAAAGATGTTAGAAGCAAGGCTTAAAATAGATTTCTCTTTAATTTCCTTCAGTTGTATCAATGCTGATGAATACTTAGATCTAAGAGGATTAAAGTAGGTTCAGTTCTTTGTAAATGATAGCATGAATACCTTAGAACTACAGGGATAGTTGAAAGGGATTTTAGTGGTCAAGTAATCCAATTTCCTACAAAATCTTCTACTACATCAGTCCCTGATAAGAGGTCATTTAGTCCCTATAACACCCTAGTGAAAGGAAGTTCATTACTTCACAAGGCAGTGCTCTCTATTATTAGACAGAAAGTACTCAAAGTAAGATTCTATACTGGTCTGTTCTCTGAAATAGAGTAAACATATTCCTATCAAATGATAGTCCTTCAGACATTTAAAGACCATGATTAGGTCCCGTCTCAAGTTCTTTTATCCAGGCAACACATTCTAGTATTTCATATGATGTAATTACTCAGTGGTCCTGCTATCTTCTTCTTTATGCAGTTTTCCTTTTAAAATATTAAATCAGCCTCACTCTGCCAAGAAAATATGCTAATAAATATTTTTTTTTACCAGAGTTGTCTTAAGGCTCTTCAGATTTTGGCAATTATTTGGACTTAAGAACTCAAATTGCCAAAATCTGAAGATCCTTAAGTCCAAATTAAATCCTTCAACTGGTTACTCATTGGTATAAACTACCCCACCTTGGCTTATACAGGAGACCGGGGCCCTCCACCTCCAACTTCTTCCAAACAAAAACTACATACCAGGATATCCATGGTGTCCTTAAGAGCCGAAATCTTCTTCTCTTGTTCCTCATTTTGTTTTTTACTTTGAGCCAACACGGCAGAGAGTTCAGTCACCCTACAGGGAAGTACACAACAAACATTACTGTTGGATATCAGTTCACTGTTGAGAAGAGAAGACCCATCAATACTCCCACATCTCTCTGATGCTCCCAGAACCCTCTCTGTGCTCATCAATATCACACAATACTAACGCCTAGATTCAAACCAAAAGCAATTCAGAATACATGCACAAATTTACCACAACTCAAGGCTGGAACACTTGCTTTAGGGCTTCAAAGATGAAGGAAAGCTCTGGCTGGGAGCTCTCCAGGCCCAGGTTAGTCTTGATGTCAAGTACCCTGGAGCCAATAAGAACATTAGAATCGCCACTATGGGAAAGTCTTGTGAGCCCTCCAGAATTCTATTTCTAATAGAGGCACCTATTAGTATGTTACAGTTTAAGTTATTTTATCAACTTATCAATATAAGCATATATTGATATATCAATATAAAGCATATCCTCAAATTTCTTTATTTTTATGAACCACTGATTACAATTTTGGTCATTCATGAGGTTATCCTTTTTGAAGTCATTTGTATTTTCAGCCTGTGTCATTTTTATAGGCACAACCACCTACTTTGTAAACTGAAATGGCCTACATTACCTTTTAGCCTTCAAGGTTTTTCCCTTGGTTCTGATGCTTTGAGAGTGCTTGATTTCTCTGGGTTTACCTTTTCCATTCCTATTATGTCTTTTAAAACTTTAATTATATCTGTACTTCCCAATCTGTCTTTTCCTGTCCTTTTATTCCGTCCTCTACCAACAATCTCATCCTCCTGTTCATTTTAGTTGGCCTTTCTTGAAGCCTTTTTAGATTCCCTATGCTTCGGAAGTGTTTTGATTTGATGAGTATAGAAAGCTTCCAAATGCCATCTGGAACCAACACAGGTTTGTGTTGTTTCTAATACCCCTTTGACTGACATTCTGGTGAGGATTTTTTATTTCAGCAACAGCACAATAAGTCACTATCTTCAGAAGACACACAGGCCCTTTCCTGGACTGAAAATGATAGCCCAGAATGCTAGATGGATGCATTTGTATTTATCCATATTTGGCCACTTGACACTACTTTTTTGCCCAGATAAAGTTTAGCTGGTATATTTCTGATAGTGAGATGTCATCATACATGGAAACAGAAGGAAAGGGACTAAGGACTTTCTGCAGAATCATAGTCTTTGAATGTTATTTTCCTATCTTGTGATCCTAAAATACTCTAAGGAAAGGACATATCACCTAAGATCTGCAAGGTGACCCCTTCTTATGATCCCCTTCAAGGTTCCATGGGATTTTCAGATGTCCCATTATTACCTCAACAGCTAGTCCAGTAGAGGCAAAATTCCAAGAGGGAAATCTAAGATGGGGAAAAAACATCCTCCAAAAGAAACAAAAATCAGCAATATGCCACAATTGTAGTTTTCAACTGCATTTTCCAGTTGGTATCTCTTCCTTTATTCTAATGAAGATGTGGCTCCTATGGGTACCCTTGATTCCATTATTTTCCATTTTCTCCAGCAAATTGCCCCCACAATAATCCCCTCTCTCTCCCTGATCTTTAATCCCTTTTTCCCCATTTCTAATGCCCTTTAATCCTCCATTTCCCCACTTTCTATAAACATACTCAAGTGTCCCTCATCCTTGAAATTTCTCTAGTTTCTACTATCCCATCTTTTAAATTATTCTCCCATATTTTTCCTCCCTTTCTCATTCAGACTCCTGGAAAAAAAGCTACCAATACTCATTATCTCCATTTTCTCTATCGTCAACTATTTGCAATGTGGTTCATTTAAATGAAATCACTACCAATGCTACCCAATATTATGACGTTTTCCTCAATCTCATTCTTTCTGATGTCTGTAGCATTTGATGCTGACTTATCTTTTCTCTTGGATTTTTGTGGCAGTGCCCTCTCCTTGTTCTTCTCCTACCAGCCCGATGACCCGTTTTCTGAAATCTTCATCCATGTTTATCCACTAAATCAGGAATTCTTAAATTTTTTCCATTCATGACCCCTTTTCACCCAAGAAATTTTTATGTGACCTCTGGTACAGTAATTTTATATAACTGTGGTACAAATTAAACATCTACTAATAATAAATTATAATTTTGACCCCCATATTCACTTATGAGACCTCATACAGGGTTGTAAACCACAGTTTAATTAGCTGGACATTAAATGCAAACATCCCCCAAGGCTCTGTCCTGGGCTCGCTTCTCTTTTCTCTTTATACTATCTTACTGATCTTACAACTTCAGTAAGGTTCAATTATTATCGCTCTGCAGATAAATCCAGCCCTAGGTATTCCTGTGTCTGAACCTACTGAAGCCTACTGGACATTTCAAATTGGATATCTCATAGGAAGATCCAAAACAGAATTCTTTCCCCCCAACCCACTCATTTCCCAAACTTCACTGTTTCTGTCAAAGGCACTACCAACCATCTTTCCAATCCCTCCAGGTTCCCAATCTTGGGATTTTCATTCTTACTCATCCTACATATCCAATCAACTGTTAAGTCATCTTTCTCATATATCTCCCTTTCTTCTAGTTCACCTAGTTCTGGTTCAGGGCCTCTCACCTGTACTACTGCAATAGCTTCCTAACTGGTTTCCCTGCCTCAAGTGTCTATTCCAATCTATGTTTCATGTAGCTACAAAATGATTTTCTAAAGCACAAGTCATACCATGTCAATGCCCCCTGCTCACAACTCCAGTAGCTATTTCCCCTAGAATCAAAGGTAATTAAAGTTTAATACAATCTGCCCCCAACCTATTTTTCTATTTTTATCCCACATTATTCTCTTCATGCACACTATACTTCAGACAAACTAGCCTTCTCAATGCTCCTCATCCATTTCATTTCTTCTATTGGGGTCTTTTAAGCTCAACTAATATTTCCTCTGCCTGGAATTTACTCCTTCCTCACCTTTTACAATGACTATTTTCCTTGGAGACTCAGCATGGCTGTGACCTTCTACAGGAAACCTTTTCTAATCTCTCCAGCTACTATGCCTTCTTCCAGGACTTTTCCTTTTCCTCTTTTGTATAACCTATTTATATGTGTCTGTGCCCCCTCTGGTAGATAGTTTATCATCTCTGCACTCTCCCATGATTAGCCCGATGCTTGGCATACAGTAAGTGTTTAACAAACCCAGGAGGGGCCTAGGTTACTATCCACCTATTTGGCACCAGCATCCAGCTCCTTGTAGGGTTGCTTTGCCTTTAATATCCCTTTCTAGGCTCCCTATCATCTCACCTATCCTGAAGTTCTGTCTTCTCCACATTTCCTCTGGCCTTCAGGAGGATAAGTTCTTGGTTTCTTTCATTTATTTCCTTCTCCAACTCCTGGATTCTGGCTAGTAGTTGCAGATGGGCCCGCTCACTGCCTGACCCCTGAGGCTCTTGGGATTGTAATTCCAAGCTCAGGTGCAGGCAGCTGGTTAGCAGGGAACCTGACATCTTCATATGTTCAGCCTTTAGTTCAGCCAAGTCCCTGAGGGAATACAAAAAAATCTGGGAAGAACTGGCAAAGGGTGTGATGAAATGAAGCCTACTGAACCCCGAGGATGCTATTTCTGGAAAGAATCAACTGCATCAATTTGTCACTATTCCCCCAAATATCCCCTCTGTTCTGGTCAGACAATTTTCCCCAAGATCTTACTGCTACACATAGCTTGTTCACATTCTTATGTCATGCTATTCCTCTGGCTCATATAGTCTTTTTTTACTTTGTCACTAACTTCTGTTCAAATTCCATCCTAATGGACATTAGAAAGGAGGAGGAGAATAAGCTCCCATTCCTTATTCCCACTTAAGTTTCAAATCCTCCCATACCCTTCTCCTCACTGACCTGTCAGTGGCTGTCTTCATTTCCAGGAAGTAGCGGCGGAAGGTCACCACCTCCCGCCACAGGCTGAGAAGCCGGCCGTGTTCCCCTTTCAGGTAGCCCTTGAAGAACTGAATGTTTGGAAACTAAAGTCATCTCAAAGGTCAGAGGTCACCACTGCCAGTCCAGAAGGTATGGAACCTATTCCAACTCACTGTCCTCTACCAGACTGATGGTGTCAGAAAACTTCCATCCCAGCTGGACTCCTCCCCACCCCTCATAAGTAGGCAGAAGCCACCTCTGTAGGAATGGAGTCCCTAGGTTATCAATGAAACTTCCTAGTCAAGAATAAGCCATTGCAGTAGAGAACCGAGCCAAGACCCCAAGGAGACTGTTACAAAGGTTCTGTACACTGACAATGCAGTTTCCTGATGAGCCCCCAAATTAATTCTTTCTCGCTCTGTTTCTGAACTATGAATACCACTGTGAACAAATGAAACCCTATGTCTTTCAACAGCTGGCCTGGGCTCCCTGCACACCCTACCTTCCTCTCCATTTGCCAGTCACTCTGTCGCCTTGACAGCTCATCTTGAGCTTGGCTCCAATCCACTGTTAATTTTCCCATATCCTCCTGAAGTGCTTTGTTCACCACATCTGCGTTCTCCAGGTGCTGCTGAAGCTTTGTGTTCACTTTCACCAAACTCTCAGACCTGATTTGGGATAGGGATAAAAATAGTAAATATAGGTGTGGTTCAATTCCCTAACCTCTGAGGGTGTGGTGGCCAACACTGGCCCTGGCCCTTGTCAGTAAATGTGGCAGCTGAAACCAGGGGTCCCTTATCCACTTGGTCGCCCAGTCTCCACACTGAAGAACTTGGGGTCCTCACCTCTGATGCTCTTCATCTAGCCGGATCAGCAGCTGCTCCAGTCTAGGCTCGTCAGCATTTTCCCACCTCTCTGGAAGAGGGCCCTTAACCATATAAAACAAAAAAGCCTTATTTACTTCTAACCAGATCATACTACTTGGACCAAAGCCTTCACATCCCCTTCCGATTTTCTTCTCCTCTTCCCTTTAGGGAGGTTTGCTCTGAAGAAGTTTTTCCACAGAAAACAGAAGGCCATGGGAATATCCCCCGAAGGCCAACTCTCCCACAGGGAGCAGGTGCCTCAAGGCACCAACAGGTTACTTGGCCCTCATCCTTGGCATATGCAGGTTGAGATGGGCACTCAAGCGTGCACACACAAAGAGAAACATGGGTACACAGAGAGCTCACTGGCACCTGCAGGAAGACAAATTCATTTCTTCTCTCCTGTTTCACAGGTTTCAGCTGGCAGGCAGAGAGGTGCCAGAAGCCTCACAATGGCACCTATACAACTATGCTTCAAGAGGTAAGGGGAAAAGGGATCGATGCTGACCAGCCCCTCAAAGGCAGAAAATAGGAGCCAGCAGAACAGTGAAGACCAGTAGGCATTTAGCAGCAACTGAGTGAAAGTATTCAGCCTTGGTACAGCCTCCCTGTATTTCATGTAATATCAATTCATCAAATGCCCAGAGAAAACACAGTATGGGTACTCAGAGCCCATGTTCACTTACCCCTATGTTTTCTAGACGTGACTCCAGCTCCTGACACCAGTTCCGGTACTGTAGTACCTAAAAAAAGAGGCCCAGGTTACACTCAGTGGATGCTGCTGGCATTAACTGGGGATCGTCAGCAAACTGGAAGGACCGTGCGACATATCATTATCAGAGTGGATTGAGACAATACTTTAGTTTAGAGCATGTGCTTAGATTCTCAGAGAAATCATTTACATTTATGAACAGAGCAGAATTCTCATTTTGCACATGAAAGGAACTAAACAATTCTACTTAAAGTTGCTAGCCTATCACCCTTAACCACCCAAGAGGGCTTTCTTCTTAGACATGTCTTTTCCTTTTCACTTGTCCCCAATCCTCCCCACAGCTACTTCACCTTGGCTTGCAGCTTCCTCACAAGTACTGCTTGTCTCTGCTGGGCCTCCTGGGAGATCTTCAGCTTTTGCCAGGAAGCAGCCTGGTTCTTGGCCATCTGCTTCTGCAGTGCCAGGATCTGCTTCTCCAGCACCATATGCAGAGGCGGGAGCTTCATGTCTTGCCCTTGGTCTCTTGCCTCCATTTGAGGACCAGACACCAGGCCAGTAAGTCTTATCTTTCTGTAGCAGGAAGCGCATGTCTATTCTGCTTACACTTTGGCAGGTTTTATCATCATGAGTGCATTGCTCAGATTTTTTCTTGGGCTGTGGGACAGGAGCACAGGAAGAAGGTGGTCAAACCTGCCCAGACTCTTGGCAAAGTTCAAAACAGAGTGGAAAATAAATGGGGCAGCTCACTCTCCTTGAAAAGTAGATGTGCCAAAAGGAGGGACATGTAGGGCCAAATGTAGGCCATGGGCTTCAGTCTCTGACTCAGACACAGGCCCAGTAGAGAAGGCAGTCAAGTTTTTAATAGAACTCTAGAATGGGAGCCAAGAGATCAGGGGTAAACTGGCTTTGCTTGATAAGTGAATAAGTCAACTCTCTCTTCATTTTCTCCTTAAAGTGAGAGACTTCTATTACATGAATTTTAAGGTCTCTTTCAGCAGCTTTAGAAACTCAGTAGGTTTGTGTCCACCCAACTTCTTTGAATGTGTTTTTTCATCTAAAAAACACAGCTGAAAAAATAAATTATCTTATAAAACTTAAATGTAGGACTATAGAAATGAGTGATGAATCTAGGAACAGGAAAGGCATTGTGAATTCTGCAACCACATAAATGACATAAAAGGGACAATGAATGGAAGTTGAAGACAAAGTTTGAGGATGGAAGAATCAAGTGAAAATATTTGTAAGCATCAGAAAAGTAGCTAGAAAGTAGGATAAAAAGAGAATGATGAAAAAAAGAGAAAAGGAATATTTTGAAAGGATAAACTCCTGGACAAGACAGGAGGCAATGAAGTCAAAGGCACATATAAAGGGGGTGTTCTTGATAAGAAGACCCCTCTTTTTCTGATACTAGAGCAAAGGGGCAAGAGAACAGAATTTGCTGAAAGGCTTAAGGGGTGAAACTGGAGAGAAGAGGGAACTAAGAACAAATATCAATTTTTTTCTCTCCCTTCTGATCACAGATCTTCATTCTCCAGCTAATTGCTTTATGTACAGCCTTCCTTGATTCCAATCTTTCCCACTTCTTCCAGTATCTTGGTCCAATAATTATCCCTTTCTCTCATGTATTTTTCAATTTCTTCTTTTCCATTTATCTACAAATATATAGTTCCTCTGATTTTAAAATAACACCTTTCCTTACCCTAACCCATCCAGCTCCCTACCCATCTCTCTTCTCATCTCCACTACTAGACATGAAGGAGTTGTCAGAACTTCATGTCTGCTTCACAATTTACAATGACTTCTATTAACATTCTACTAAAACTGCTCTAATCACCAATGACAATCTCCAAATGCCTTGGGTCTTTTGACCTCTACAATTTTTGACACTATTTCCTACTTAGTCCTCCTGAAGGTTTTGCTTTAGAGACGCCTAGTTCTCTATCTTGTTTTCTTTCCTTCATTTCTATCTTCTAACTACTTTGATGTAGATGTTTCCCAAGAGTCTACTTTAACCCTTCTGTCTCTTTCTTGTTCTCTCTCTGGGCAATCTCATTTAATTTTTAAAGCCTTAATTCCTACTTTAAGTCACAGGCCAAAGAAAGGAAAAAGATAATCCATGTCCTCAAAACCCTCACAATCTAATGGGAAAAACATGCAAATAACTATGTACAAACATCTCTATACAAAATAGAAAATAATCAAAAGAGGGAAAGCACTCAAATTAAATTAAGAGAGATAAGCAGAGATTTCCTGAAGAATGTGGAATTTTAGTGGGAGCATGAAGGAATTCAGGAAGAATAAGAGACCAGAAAGTTCCATGCATGAAGGACAGTCAGAGAAAATATCAAAGTATGTTATTTGATAAACAGCAAAGTGGCTAGTGTTGATGAATTGAAAAATTGAGGTATGGGGGTAGATGAGGGTATAGTGTTAGGTTATGAAGGACTTTGAACAGATTTTGTATTTAATCCTAGAGATTATTATTATCTCCTGGCATTGCCTAAGCAGTGGGGAGACGTGGTCAGATCTATGCTTTCAGAAAGGACCCAAATTCAAATCTGTCCTCAGACACTTAACCGGTCCTAGCTGTGTGACCCTGGGCAAGTCACTTAACCCCAATTGCCTCAGGGGGAAAAAAATCACTTTTGCAGCTCAATGGGGAATGGACTGGATTGGGGAGAGACTTGTGTCAGACCAATTAGCAGGCTACTGCAATAATCTAGGTGTGAAGAGATAAGGGCCTTCACCAGAAGAGAAAAGGGGCCAAATATGAGAAATGTTACAATAGTGAAATCAATAGGCACTGACCAATAGATTAGTTACTGGCAACGTATGGGGAGAAGAGGGGCTAGAGGTAGAGAGGAGTCAAACCAAAGTTGAGAGCCTTCGAAGATGCTTGTGTCCTTGACAGTGAGAAAGAAGATTGAAAGGAGAGTTTGGGAGGGAAAGATAATGGGTTCTCTTTTAGACATGCTGAATTCTAAATTTGTCTGAATTTAATTTGTCTATTGGACATCCAGTTTGAGATAGCCTGATAGGCAGTTGGAGATGCAAGCAAGACTTTTGAAAGTTGGCAAGAGATGGGCACAGGGATTAGGGCTGGATAGGAAAATAGGAGAATCATCAACATACAAATAAATGAATCCATGGAAATTGATGAAATCACCAAGTAAAGGAGAAGGAGAAGAGTCCATGCAAACATGAGTGATGAATTTGGAAGTCTGACTGTAGACAGTTAAAAGAATTATAAATTATAAGTATCCTATTCAAAGGATTTAGCTTCAAAAGACATTTAGTATAGATGGACAAATTAAATGAGATTTTCGTGAGGATGAAGGAAATATGGGCATGTTTCTAGGCAGTAGGAAAGTAGACAAGACAGGGAAATATTGAAGATAAGTGAGAGAGTGGGGATGACAGGAGCAATCTGCTGAAGGAGAAGGATAGAAGGAACATTAATGCAAAGAGAGAGAAAAAGTTGTCAAATCTACCCAAGAGTCCAAAGAGAGAAGAAAGTAAGTGGTACACTAAGTGGAGCAATTCACCCTCCTAGGTCTGACTTCTCTTCTAAGCACTAAAAATTTCCAACTGGATATCCTACCAGTGCCTCCAACTCATGTCCCTGGCTCAGCTCTTTACCTACTTTCTGCCCCTTAGAACATTAATTCTTTCTATGGCACCACCATTACCCTGTGGAGAACCTCCAGATTCTCCTTACCTCATGCAGTTCTTGAATTCAGTTTCCAAGTTGTGTTGATCTCATTTTCTAACATTGAGAGATCTGTCCTTTCCTCCTCGGTTCCACTACCACTAGCTAAGTACCAGCCCTCGTTACAACTCAAGCCTACAGCAAACACTTAACAGATCTTTTTGCCTCACTCGTTCATTTACCATCTATTTAATCACTTAATGTTTGCAGGCCCACTTGAGGTCTATGCCCTCAATTGATCAGATAAGGAAAATAACCAAAAAAAAAATTTAATAAGAATTTGGACTAAATCATTCTAATCAACTCTAAATGCTACGATTCTTTACTACATATGATGTAAGGGAGAGGGATCTGGATCATGAACAAGCTGGCATTTGAATCGGCCTTCCAGGAACGGATTAGCAATTCATTAGGCAAACTCTAGAAATCAGAAATAATATGAGCAAAGGTAAGGGAGCATAATTATAGGGCATTTGGGGGGAAGGTAATCTGGTTCGAATGGAGCATAAAATGTACTGAAGGGAAAAATATGTTTGGAAAGGCAGGATGGTACCAGATTGTAAAAGGCCTTGAATGTCTTAACTTTTACCAAGAATGGGTACTAAAGAGACTATTGCAATAGTCTTAAGCAGCTGGAAAGGATCTATAAGTGTCTGGTTTTCTCACAGCAGCCCTAAGATTTAAATAATATGTATCATTACCCCCACTTTGCAAAGGAGGAAACTGAGGCTCACTACCAGCGAGTGCTAGAACCAGCATTAGAAGCATGACTCCCGACTCCGACCCATAACATTTCCTATAACGGGCGCAAGGAACTTTTTCAGCTACTTCACCGAGATATCATAGAACTGCTATCCTGAAACCATGCAATTTCAACGCCATTATATGAACTAAGGAAAACGAGGCTTACACAGGAACAAGGAGCATCCTATGGGACCGGAGTCCTGGATTTGAAATCAGGAACACTAAAAGCTGTAATTTATGCAGCATTTTAAAGCTACAAAGTACTCGACATGCAACATCCCAGGAAGTAAACTCGTTTATTACCCCCATTTTACTGATGAGGACGGGGAGGCTAGGACAGATGAAGCTGACTTGCTGAGGGTGACACTCCTAGGGTTTTCCTGCTCAAGCTGCAGCTCTCTCGTCTATTGCACAGCGGGTCCAAGGCCCGCTGTGCTCCCTCCGTGAGGCAAGGGGACCAGGGATGGATGTCCTATACACTTCTGGGCATGACCCTTGACCCTAAGGGGCTCATAGCGGGGCAGGCGTCGTCTTTAGCAGTCCCTCACTGGCCCCGAGATTCTCCAGGGACCCTAAAGGCGCCCCGGACCTGGGACAGCCTGAAGATGCAACCTCCCGCAGTCCCACACGCGAACCCGGCCGTTAAACACAGCCCCGCCCCAACCTGCCCTACCTCGGCCTGCGCTCGCTCCCAGCAGCCTCCGCGGCGGAATCCGCGCGCCGGCGTCCTCCCGTAAGGAGGGCCCTTTTTGCCTCGGGGCAACGGGGCTAGAGGCCTATCCGGGGCCGGCTGGGGATGGAACTGGACTAGGCCCCGCCCCCCCTCAATCTCTCCCCCACCCTTCCCCATTCCTTTCCCGCCTTTTCGCCTCCTGGCTGCTGTGCGGGCGGAACGCAAATCCCTAACCTCTGCTTCCCCTCCCCCTGTCCTCCTTCCGCCTGCTGCGCAGGCTCAGTGAAAGGCTGCCCCGTGAGTCCGGGGACCGTTTCCCGGGACGCAGAGCGAGAGTTGGAAGTGGAAGCACCTCGCAAGCAGATTTTTTGTTGTGTGCCTATCATTTTTGCAAATGGGGCGCTGAGACCTGAGGAGACAGTTAATTGGGGGTGGAGAAGTTTGTCGAGAGGGGAACAGTTGTGGAAAACCAAGTCAGTAACCCTCGCCCACATCCCGCCACGCCCAGTCTTGCGTGCTCTATCGCGCCTGCGCCCCCGGGCCGCTTGCTCCCCTCCCTCCCGCGCTCTCCGGTTCCTTGGGCACGGAATCCCAGGCTGCTTTGCAGAGAGCCCTGCTGCTGCTTTTGCGCACTGATCCTCTGTGTCCTCAGGCCCCGGCGCTGGAGCTCGAGGGCTGGAGTGAGCGTCCAACCCAGGCTCCTTTCGCTAGGCTTCCGGGGACTGGGCTCGGCGAGCCTTGTCTCAAAGAGAGCGCCTTCCGCGCCCGGCCTCCGCGGTGCAGCAGCCCAGGGATTAGGCTGTCCTTTCATATATGCCTTTCGGTGTTCTTTTGTGCTTCTCTTTTCTGCGAAACGTTCCCCACTTACATTTTAAATAATAATTATTTAAAAAATTAGCTCCAAGTTCTCTTCCTCCCTCTAGCCCCTCCTCTAACATTGAGAAGGCAATCAATTATACTTGACAATAGTATTTTCAGATCAACCTTGTTGGGAAAAAAAGACGAGAACCTGTGGAGCTCAGGTTCTGGAAAGAGATCCAGGGGAGACACAGAGGTTTGAGGTGTCCAGATGGAGATGATGCATTCTCTTTTTTTTTTTTTTTTTCTTTTTTTTTTCTTTTTTTTTTTTTTTTTTTATTTAATAGCCTTTAATTTACAGGATATATACATGGGTAACTTTACAGCATTAACAATTGCCAAACCTCTTGTTCCAATTTTTCACCTCTTACCCCCCCCCCCCCCCCTCCCCTAAATGGCAGGATGACCAGTAGATGTTAAATATATTAAAATATAACTTAGATACACAATAAGTATACATGACCAAAACATTATTTTGCTGTACAAAAAGAATCAGACTCTGAATTATTGTACAATTAGCTTGTGAAGGAAATCAAAGATGCAGGTGTGCATAAATATAGGGACTGGGAATTCAATGTAATGGTTTTTAGTCAGATGATGCATTCTCTTAAGAGGAGAATAGAACCCCGAAAAAGCCTTAGAGGATATCTGTGATGTAAATATTGTCCCCTTTAACCTTTGGGGGGCCTGAAACTGTGTCCCCTTTAATCTGTGAGAGAAGGGTGATAAAGGGGTCTCAAGCTCTCCCCTGGGGGGGGGGGCACGCCCTTCTGTGCATAAGGAAAACAACCAGATAAGTAATCTTATTCAACTGGAGATCTTGGCCAGAGAAATAATCACCACCTTCTATTGAATTGAAGATTAGTCACTCAAATCCCTTCTACTGCCTCAAATTCCGAGTTGTGATCTCATTCAGTTGGAGATCTCATAGTCAATCGTGTGATTAAACCCATCCTTTGCCACAAACCTCGTGCCTGTGTTCATTGGGGTTTGCGAATTCTTTCACAAAGCCTGCCACCATGCAAGGGGATCCCATTGCTATTAGGAGAGCTCTTTCTCTCTATTCTCACACCTCATCATTATGACTTTCTCTCTCTGTGTTTTTGTCTTTGTCTGTCTGGGTCTCTATCTCTGTTTCTCTATCTCTGTCTTTCTCACTTGGACTTTATTAGAACTAAATTAACCTTTTCATGTCTAGCTGCTGCCCCAGCCCCAATAGATCTGTTACTCATTCATGGACCTCATAAGAACAAAAAGTTGGGTTTTTTGTTTTTTTTTTTTTTGGGGGGGTCACCTTTCTGCATATTTTAATCCAATCACAAGTACTTTCCCCTGGCATATTTTATCCAATTTTGTCCCCAAAATTTACAAAATCTCCTCTCAGATCATCCTAACTTTCATGTTCCTGTGTTTTTTTTTCTCTTATTCTCCCTTCTCTATATAAACTCTTGCCTCACAATACTGGATTGCCCTTCTTCCTTAAGGAGTAAATGTCCATGCTTGATTTGAAGATGGTTTAAGTTTGAATCCTTTCAGAAACACCACTGTAACCTATGCCCCAGTATCCCAATATTTTTGGCATACCCCCAACATAAGTATAAAAGAGTAGAAAGGGATCAGATTGTAAAGAGTTTTAAATACTCTACAGGTGACTCTATATTTGATCATGAATATAATAGGGAGTTCAATGAAGTTTACTGAGTAGGGAGGTCTTATGATCAGACATAACCTTTAGGAAAGGCAGAGCCATGGTAGAAGAGCCAAAAGAAATAGAGCAGATCTTTGCCTAACAAAACTGCACAAAGATCTGGAAAATGTCCCTGATTGAATCCTGATTTAAAAATCCAAGAAAAAAAAATCCCGGTGTATCATATTTCCAGCTTATGTCTGCATAGGGAGATAGACAAAAGGGTCTGTAGACACTGGGGACTAGGTTTGGCCAGAGGCATGTTGCATAGAACATTCCAATAACTGGCAAAGAGTCCTGAGACCAGGACAAGAAGAATTCTCAGAGCTCAGCTTTGTATTGAATGTGGAAACAGATGTCAACTGGCAGCTTCATCACTCTTTACTTAGTTACAGGAGACAGATTTAAAGTGGACTGAGTAGGGGAGCTGTGCCTAAGGGTGGCCTTCCAGGGTAAGAATCAGTAGTGGACCCTAAGCTGTGTGCTGAGCTGGGAAAAGTTCAATCGCAAAGCCTAGCTATGAGGCTCTGACACTAGGAAATCTGCAGGGTCTTCCTTCCAACCTCTACCTGTCTGCTATCTGTTGCAGAATAATAAGCTCAGTAATCCTAGACCAAAGAAGAATTTATAACTCTGTCACGTTCAACCTACAGGACTCTTCCAGCTGGCTAATCACAGTTGAGTACAGTGGCAGTCTACTGAAATTATGAACAAGGCAAGCTCATAGGTCCTTTGCTCAGACCTATACCCAGGACAGGAACTTGAAAAGCTTGGATCAAGAGAGAAATGATCAGACTATGTCCTATATCATACCACTTGAGGAAATTAATGAGGTACAAATAATGAGATGCCAGAATGGAGGGTAAGAGATCCCCTAATAGCAATGGGATCCCCTTGGACAGTGGCAGGCTTTGTGAAAGAATTCGCAAACCCCAATGAATACAGGTATGAGGTTTGTGGCAAAGGATGGGTTTAATTACACTAAGAAGCCAGCTTGCTAGGAAGACAGACTTCTCAGTGGGCAAGAAATGTAGCAAAGGGTAGGTTACACTGAGAAGAAAATATCTTCAGCAGTGCACAAGGTCCTGTTAGGAAGTGTGCAAAGACAGGTTTGAGCAACCCTTGATTATATCAGGTACGCTTTGGGTGGGGAGCTGAGGAGCAGTTTGAGCCACTCTATTGAGCCACTCAATAGAGGACTATTGACTATGAGATCTCCAACTGAATGGAACTAATAGTTCCGAAATTTTTCCCAGAAGTGCAAAGAGTCAGTCCTGACAGGCTAAATGTAAAGTTCAAAACTAGGAAGTAGGCTGGAAGAATGAATATACAAAAAAGAATTTTACCATAAAGTGTTATGATGATAAGAACTCATAAGACAATTTAGAAGAAAATGATTCCAAAACATCTACAAGCAAGGTCTCCCCAAAATGAAGTATGGTTACAAACCCAACTAGAATTTCTGGAAGAGTTAAAGCAAGGTTTTAAAAAGCTGAAAATTTATTTAATTTATAATAGCTTTTTATTTTTCAAAAACATGCAAATTTAGTTTTCAACATTGACTCTTGCAAAACCTTGTGTTCCATATTTTTCTCCCCATCCCCCACCCCAGACAGCAAATAATCCAATATTGGTTAAACATGTGGTTCTTCTAAAAAAAGAAAAAGATAAGCAAGCAAACAACAAGAAGAAGATGAAAACATTATGTTGTGATACACATTTTAATCCCTGTCTGAATACAAATGGTTCTCTCTATCACAAATATATTGGGATTTGATAAATGGTCAAAGGATATGAATATACAATTGTCAGATGAAGAAGTTAAAACCATTTATAGTCACATGAATTACTATTTGAACGGAAAAATATAAATTAAGACAACTCTGAGATACCACTACACACTTCTCAGATTGGCTAAGATGACAGGAAAAGATAATGACGAATGTTGCAGGGGATGTGGGAAAACTGGGACACTGATACATTGTTGGTGGAGTTGTGAACAGATGAGCCATTCTGGAGAACAATTTGGAACTATGCTCAAAAAGTTATCAAACTGTGCACATTCTTTGATCCAGCAGTGTTTCTACTGAGCTTTTATCGCAAAGAGATCTTAGAAGAGGGAAAGGGACCCACATGTGCAAAAATGTTTGTGGCAACTCTTTTTGTATTAGCAAGAAACTGTAAACTGAGTGGATGCCCATCTATTGGAGAATGGCTGAATAAATTGTGAATAAATTATATGAATGTTATGGAATATTATTGTTCTGTAAGAAACAACCAGTAGGATGATTTCTGAGAGACCTGAAGAAACCTACATAAACTGATGCTGAGTGAAATGAGCAGAACCAGGAGATCATTATACACAGCAACAGCGAGATTATACCATAATCAATTCTGACAGACGTGACTCCTTTCAACAGCAAGATGATTCAGGCCAGTGCCAATGGTCTTCTGATAGAGCCATCTGTACCCAGAAAGAGGACTGTGGGAACTGAGTGTGAATCACAACATAGTATTTTCACCTTTTTTGTTGTAATTTGCTTGCATTTTGGTTTTTTCCTCATTTTTCCTTTTTTATCTGATTTTTCTTATGCAGTATGAGAGTTATGAAAATTGTGTATAGAAGAATTGCACATGTTTAACATATATTGGAGTACTTGCCATCTAGAGGAGGTGGGAGAAGGGAGAGAAAATTTTAGACCACAAAGTTTTGCAAGGGTGAATGTTGAAAATTATCTATTCATATGTTTTGAAAATAAAAAAGCTTTAATAAAAAAGAAACAAAGTAAACCAAAAACAAGAACAAAAAACAAGCTTGTTAAAATTAGCCAAAATCACCTCATTATTGAATTCAAGTCCATCATAGTTGATTACATAATCTTGTTGTTGCCGTGTACAATGTTTTCTTGGTTCTACTCACTTCATTTAGCATCAGTTCATGTAAGTCTTTCCAGGCCTCTCTGAAATCATCCTGCTGATCATTTCTTATGGAACTATAATATTCCATTACTGTCATATACCAAAACTTGTTCAGCCATTTCCTAACTGATGAGCATCTACTCATTTTCCAAGCCTTTGTCACCACAAAAAGGGCTGCCACAAGCATCTTTGCACCTCTGGGCCTATGAAATAAATCAGCCACAGCAACCATCATCATCCTTCTTACCCTCCTATCCCTAGGAGGCCTACCACCTCTCACCGGCTTCATACCCAAATGACTCGTCTTACAAGAACTAATTAACAATGGCAACATCATAACAGCCACAACAATAGCCCTTTCAGCCCTACTAAACCTTTTTTCTATATATGACTCATCTATGCATCCAGCCTTACCATATTTCCATCCACCAATAATTCCAAAATACAATGATATAATAACTCAGTACAAATTACTATACTAATTCCAACAACTACAGTCATCTCTGCCCTCCTACTCTCCCTAACCCCACTATTCATCACACTCTCGTAACTAAGAACTACAAGACTTTATCTTGCATCAATCAAACGCAAATCGAACACTTTAATTAAGCTAAGTTCTCCAGACAAGCCCTGGCAGCACTTAAGCTACTTCTTCGAATTTGCAATTCAACGTAATATATACTTTTTTCTCTTTTTTGATCTCTTTGGGATACAGACCCAATAGAGATACCACTAGATTAAAGAACTGTTCAATCTTGGACTCTGTGATCCAGGGACATTGAACCCTTTGCTGTTCTTCACTCACATTACTCTAACTCCTGATTCCAGGCATTTCCTCTGGATATCCTTCAGGCCTAGAATTCTCTCTCTTTATCTTCACCCTGATTTCCTTCAAATCTCAACTAAAATCTACTTTAACAAACTTTTTCCAGTCCTCTTTAATCTCAGTGTTTTGATTGTTGATTTTCCTCCCAATTTATCTTACATATATTTTATGTGTACATAGTTTTCAGATTATCTTTATTAGGACCTCAGCTTTTTGAGAGCAGAGACTGGTTTTTGCTTATTTTTATATCTCTAGCATTTAGCATAATGGCTCCAATATAGCAGACATTTAATTAATGTTTATTTTTGTTGCTATTGTTGTAATTGTCAGGATGAAAGATAATTAAAGACTGAAATTGGGTAGTGGCAGTGTAAGTGAAAATAAGTTGAGATATATGAAGGCTGTTATAAGGATAAAATGACAAAATTACATATATGGGGTGAATATAAGGATTATACCAAGTCCATGGGGCCTGGGAGGATAGGGACATCAGATAGTAATATTACATGAAAGGGCTTTGGTGGAAAGATGAGTTCTGTCTTAGACATGATGAATTTTATTTTATTTATTTTTTTGTGAGGCAATTGTGAGGTAAGTGATTTGTTCAGCATCACACTGATAGTGAGTGTCAAGTATCTGAGTCTGGATTTAAACTTGGACCCTCCTGATTCCAGGACCAGTACTCTATCTACTATACCACCTAGCTGCCCTGACATGCTGAGTTTTAGACATTTATGTGATATCCAAGTTCATGTATCCAAAAGTCAGGTGATGATATGGATAGGGAAAAGAAACCATGGCTGGAAATATAAATATGAGAATCATCTGTATTGGTAATTGAACCCATGGAAACTAATGAGATCACCAAGTGAAATAATATTGGGGGAAAAATAATGGTCTAGGATTGAGTTTTGGGGGACATGGAGAGTTAAGAGAACAAAGAGACTGAGAAAAGAGTTATCAGAGGTAGAGAAATAGGAAGGGAACTAGAAGAAGGCAGTTCTGTGAAAACCCACAGAGGCAAGAGTATGTAGGAGAAGAGGATTTGTCAATAGTGTCAAGATAGATTGAGAAGGGTAAGCACTAAGAAAAGACCACTTTACAATTTAAAAATTGCAGGTAAATTTGGAGAGAGTTGTTTCATTTGGGTGATAAAGCTAAAAGCCTGATTACAAAATGTTTAGGAGAAGAGGAGAGGAGAGGAAGTGGAAACACTGAGCATTCAAGGTCTTTAAAAGGAATTTAGCTGAAAATGGGAGAAGAAATAATCATAATAAGCTGAGATGATTAGAACAAATGGAGGTTTTTAAAAGACTGAGGAAGACATGGGTCTGTTTGTAAGCAGCAAGGTAGGAGCTAGTAGATAGGGAGAGATTGAAGATAAGAGAGAAAGTGAGGACGATGAAGAACAATCTGTCAGGGAAGATACTAGGGTATGGGAGAGAAGATGTAAATAGCAGTATTGGGCTTTAGCAAGGAGAAAGGCTACCTCTTTATCAGAGGGAAGGAAATAGAGGGGTGACATAAGAATGCTATAGAATGAGAGTCGAATTTCCATGATTTTTAAAAATAAAATTTGAGGCAAGGTTCTTAGCAAAAAGAATAGGGAAAAGAAATGCCATGGAAGACTTGAAGAAATGAATAGGTCTCGAATAGCCACTATGGTGAGAGAGATAATGAATCAATTAGGGAGATACAAAAACCTGAGGTCCAAGTTGAAATCACATATAACATAAATTTGTAATGGGCCTACTCAACACAGTTTTGTGATTTTGTCTACCTCAAGTAAATTCTAGCAGGTCAATAGGAGCAAAGGAAATAGATGCTTCAAGTAATCTATATAGCTTGGAGACAATATAAGGGGTATAGGGCTTAAGTGTAGGGGATAATAAAGAGTTAAATTGAATTGTCAGAAAGTTGAGATCTGAATTCTGTTATTATTCTGTCTATTTTTACACCAAAACCCTGTAGTAGTTTTTTGTATTGCAGTACATCTGAAAATTAATTTAGGTCATGTTCTTATTTTTAAATGTTAACAAAAGTCAACTATGAGCAATGCGGCATTTAAACATATTTGAGAAACATAATTTCTGAGTAATTTAATTATTATGTCAATAATGCCACATTTAAACAAAGGAGTAGTCATTTAGTCATTGTTTTTAAACCAAAGACTATCATGGTCCCAGGTTCAAGCTTATATGTCCTTCTGAAAAAGACTATTCCCCAGGGTGGCAATTGACTCTGTTATGACCAAACAAGAACTAGAAAACACTATGAAAGGCAAAATGGACAACTTTGATTACATTAAACACAAACAAAACCAACAGAAAAAAAAATTAAAAGAGAAATACGAAACTGGGGAAAGTTTTTTACAGCCAGTATTTCTGATAAAGGTCTCATTTCTAAAATATATAAAGAACTGTGTCAAATTTATAAAAATACAAGTCATTCCCCAATTGATAAATGGCTAAACTATATGAACAGACAATTTTCAGCTGATGAAATTAAAGCCATCTAAAAGCCATATTAAAAAATGCTCTAAATCACTATTGATTAGAGAAATACAAAATAAAACAGCTCTGAGATATTACTTCACACCTTTCAGATTGACTAAAATGGGCTTGTTTTATATCATGCTATTCGAATGAAGTTTTTAATTGTTTCAGCTAATTTTTTTGGTTGATTTCCCATGGTTCTCTAGTTAAACTATTTTATATCATCTGCAAAAAGTAACTAACTTTGCTTCAAGTCCCATGTATTTTCCATGGTACCCTTCCATGGTGTTCCATGAAGCCTTCCCTGATCATTTCAGTTCTCAATATCTTAACTTTCCTTTGAATTCTTAAAGCATCATAGTTTAACACTTGTTTCTTGTATTGCTTTATGTCTGGTTCATGTGTGTGTAAAGTATTGATCAAAAAAGTTCTTTGCTCAACTTGATGAGCTCATAGAGAGGTCAGTCTTTGGGACATTGCATCGATTTATGAAGGATAAGAATAATATTCTCCTTGGTGTCTCACAGAAGATCAGCCACAGTAATTAGGATGAATTGATTATCTTGAATTATTGTTGGGATGACCTGCTCCCCTTTTTTTTTCTGGGCGTGTGTGTGTGTGTGTGTGTGTGTGTGTATACACAGATTAGTTGCAGACTTGTCCTTGTCTAAGAATGACCCAAAATTTGATAATGATCTTCCCCCACCTAGTTGCTGCCAGAGGCATTGTCAAATGGTAGTCACATGTACTCACAACCATTTGGCTGAGTTGAGAGGAGTTCTTGGACTCTGAAATTCAAGTTTGAGAATTCAACCTTCTAAAGAGTGAAGAAGGA
This sequence comes from Sarcophilus harrisii, assembly GCF_902635505.1. Lineage (NCBI taxonomy): Eukaryota > Metazoa > Chordata > Mammalia > Dasyuromorphia > Dasyuridae > Sarcophilus > Sarcophilus harrisii. Next base: position 422,417,732 of record NC_045427.1, on the reverse strand, counting down.
ATTCCTGGCCAGCACCAGACTCCTAGTTATCCCCCTTAGTAACCCTAAATTAAAAAGTTGAGGGATCAAGCTTTCTATAGAGAGGAGAGTTACTAGGCAATACCAACCTTTTGAAAAGAAAATAGAATGCTTGGAATACAGCCTTTTAGAGAAAGTCAGGGAGCTCCTGGGCTGCATTGGAGAGAAGGAGCTTTTATACATGAAATTTGATACTCAGCAAGGTATAAAAACCATGAAACTTTGTCCTCTTCTGTTTCCATGAGCAGTTCAGACAGTGCAGGTCTGATGGAAAAGGGATTACCTTGCTAACAGTTCATTTTTCTTCAGGGTGGAGGGTAGATTCCAAATCCTATGGATTTCTGGAACTCATAATTGTGAGGGCTAAAGAGGGACGTTTTAGAACTCACTAAAATGTCCAGGGCTGCTTGTGAGAAGAAAAAAGGAAATATGGATGGTGCTTTGACAAAAAATCAAAAGGGGCGATCCCTTTTGATAACACTGACAAAATCAAAGAGGGCAATGCCCTTTGATATCACTGACAAAATCAATATCCCCTTTGATAACATTGATAAAATCAGAAGGCAATCCCTTTTGATAAGTAGACCTTATAGATAAAAGACACAAAGGGGAAAAAAAAAAGTAGATGTCTCCCTTCTTCTAGAAAAATCTAGATGTTAGTATTAGAAAATCAAATTTGGAAACTTTTAGACCAGGGAATTTTGGGCCAATTTTCATGTTGATATATTGTCTACCATCTATATCTCTATCTACAAACAAAAATCAGAAGCCAATTTTATAAGATTGATTCTAATACAAAAATCAATTCATGGGGCTTAGATGGTAGCACCTGCCCTCTAATCAGGAGGAAAAGATTTCAAATCTGGCCTCAGACACTCAACACTTCCTAGCTGTGTGAACTTTAGAGTCCTTGGGGAAGGTGATATTCTCCAGAGAGGAAAAACGTTTATACTGGTTGTTTGGGTTTCTGTGGGTCCTCTTAAGTGTTTTTTGCAATTCCAATGACTATTTCCCTCTCTGTTTCTAGAATAACAAGTCAGTTTTCCTTGATATTCTCTTGAATAATGCTATCCAGGCTCTTTTTTTGGTCATGGCCTGCAGGTAGATCAAAAAATTTTAAATTGTCTCTCAGTCTAGTTTCCCAGTCAGTTGTTTTTCCAAGGAGGTATTTTACATTTTATTCCATTTTTTCATTCTTTCTAGTTTGTTTGACTGATTCTTGATGTCTTATGAAGGCATTAAAGTCCGTTTCCCCCATTCTAGTTTTTTTTTTTTTTGGCTGAGGCAATTGGGGTTAGGTGACTTGCCCAGGGTCACACAGCAGAAAGTATTAAGTATCTGAGGCCAGATTTGAACTCAGGTCCTTCTGACTTCAGTCAGGGTTGGTACTCTATCCACTACACCAACTAGCTGCCTCCCCCATTCTAGTTTTTAATGTGTGATTTTCTTTAGTTAGCTTTTGTATCTATTTTTCCATTTGATTAGTTCTACTTTTCAAGGTGAGGTTTTCTTCAGTGAATTTTTTTTTGCATTTGATCAATTGTATTTTTCTAAGGTTTTACCTTCCTTTTCCAAGCTATTGATAGTCTCTTGCATATCTCTCATTTCTTTTCTCATTTTTTTCTTTAAACCTCTCTTAATTGCTTTTTAAAGTTTTTTAAGAGTACTTCCAAGACTTTGAGCTTGAGACCAATTCATATCACTTTTTAAAATTTCCTCTGTGGACATTTTGTCCTCATCCAAGTTGGTGTTTTGCGCTTCCCTGTCACCATAGTAGCTTTCTATGATCAAGGTTCTTTTCAATTTCTTGCTCATTTGTCTTTTCTTTTCTTTTGGTATTTCCAAAATGGTTGGAGCTCTTTTCCTGGGCTAACAGGGGTGCTGTCTCAAGCTTCCTGTGCAGCTCTGAATCTTGATTTTGAGCACAGGGGCCCCTTGTGTTTTTGGGGATTCTTTGCCTGCTCTTTTCAGGAAATTGCCTGGTTTCCAAGAATTTGCCTTCTGAGCTGGTACTGGGGGCTGCCTTACTGGTCTGCTTCTCAATAGAGATAGGACCAAGGGTCTTAGTTGCTGATCTGCTATGTGTAAGACCCTCTCACTGGCTTTCCCAGACATTGTCTCAGGTGGGGTGAACACTCCTTTCATCCCAGTAAGACTGACCTTTCTTGAAGTCCTTCCAGTCTATCTTGAGCTAGAGAGTAGTTTTATTCTGTCAGACTGTTCAGAGGCTTGGTTTCATGTGGTTTTCAAAGGAAACTGGAAGTGCTCCAGCAGTTTCCTGGCTTTACTCCACCACCTTGGCTCAGACTCAAAGAAGTCCTGCAATTCCTATGAAGTGGAATGAACACCCTTCTTTATCTAGTAGACCGTGTTTAATATGCATATTAAGTGAATTTGGGGACCATTTCATCCACATTTGTAGAGACCTAGCTAGGAGTTATGGTCCATATTCTCAGAGGCATCTGTGGTAAGGACAAAATTAGTCCCAAATAGTGATTTTGGGGGAAGGACTCTCTCCAAAATTGAATCCTATCCTTGGGGGTGTCATACCATGAATTATATCTCTTAGTTTTTATTTCTTCAAATATTTTGTAAACTTTTTTTTAAAAATTAGTTTTATTTCATTAAATATTTCTAATCATTTTACTAATAAGGCCTGCTAGTTATTAATAAAAAATGTTCATTAGACCAAAGATAATCAGACCAAAAACAATCATGGACAAACATGTCCATCAAATACTTCATTAAGTATTTCTAACTATAGGACTTAAGAGGAGAGACAATGTGAGAAGAAAAAGGGAAAGATGGTGCTGTGATAAAAATCAAAAGGGACAATCCCTTTTGATAACACTGACAAAATCAATATCCCCTTTGATAATATTGATAAAATCAGAAGGTAATCCCCTTTGATAAATAGACCTTATAGGTAAAAGACCCAAAAAGGAAAAATAAAAAGTAGATGTTTCCCTTCTTCTAGAAAAATCTAGGTGTTAGTATTAGAAAATCAAATTTGGAATCTTTTAGACCAGGGAATTTTAGGCCAATTTTCATGTTGATATACTATCTACCATCTATATCTATCATCTGTATCTCTATCTACAAACAAATCAGAAGCCAATTTTATGATGGATTTTAATACAAAAATCAATTCATGGGGCAGCTAGATGGTATAGTAAATAAAACACCTGCCTTCTAATCAGGAGGAGGAGTTCAAATCTGGCTTCAGACACTTAACACTTCCTAGCAGTGTAATCTTGGGCAAGTCACTTAACTCTAATTGCCTGTCAAAAGAAGAAAAATTAATTTATATAAAAGTTGCCAGATTTAACTTCTATTGTAATAAAAGATTCTACAATGGATAAAAAATACCAATTTTAAGTAACTCCATTTAAAAACATCATATGCATAGTTATCTACAATAAAATATTTTCAAGTTCTAGCTCTGTTCAAATGAATAACAAAAGTAGATGTTATAAGATAGAACAAAAGTCATTTTTCTAAGAATTGTACTGATATTCCTTTCTTTAACATAGAACAAACAGTTCTCATATTAGCTAAATAACAGAATATTCTAGCTTCATAAATCTATGTATCATTTGCCTAATTATCCCTATAGCATTGAGAAATTAAAGGATTTTTAACATAATTGGGGATATATAGCTAGGAATATATGACAAAGCTAAACACTTAATTACTTGTTTGGAAGATATAAGGACTAAAATTCTAGGCCAAATAGGTCAAATCTCATACCTATATCTTACTATATATAGTAACTCAGATGTGCTCCCAAAATTAGCTTATATAAACATTTTAATATTGTTTTCATCCTCATTATCTGACATGATTATGTCATTTGCCATAATTTGCTATGAAAGAAATTTACTATAAAAGAATAGGGGCATAAAGTAAACTTTATTTCAATTCTAGGCAAAAGTTGTGTAGTTGGTCAATTTGTATCGAGCCAAATGGGATATTTTCCATTCAAGAAATGTCATGTTGGGGAAATTGAGTCAGGAGAATCCTATCATAGCTCATGTCAATAGTCATTCTCCCAACCTTTCCAATGAAAACTCCATTTATAATTTGTGTATATAAAACTCCATAGGGTTCCTGGTATCATGGATCATTATTGCCTCAATATCATTCTTTGATGATCATACCTGGTATAATCAGTAACAGGCCCATAAGGTCTTAAACAGCAGTTTCCAATAATCAAAGTTTCAGGTGTGTTCAGTTCTCAAGGATTACATATCCTAGATAAATAAGTATTGACGATAACTTTTGTTGTTAATAAGAAGAGATTATGTAAAAATTTTAACAATTAATTTTAATAATTTTGAGTTACAAACTATCCTTGAGAAAGGAAGCAATTTGATATTGATTATACATGTGGTCATGCAAAATATATTTCCATATTAGCCATGTTGCAAAAGAAAACACAAACAAAAAAATAAATAATAAAAAAATATGTATCAATGCATTTAGATTTTATCCCTGAAAATGGATAGCACTTTTTATTGTGGGTCCTTTGGTCTTGGGTCATTGTCTTGATGAGAGTAACTAAATTTTTCACAGTGGATCATCCTTGCAATATTGCTATTGTGTCTATAATCAATGATCTCCTGGTTCTGCTCACTTCATTTTGTATCAGTTCATGTGTCTTTAGGTTTTTCTGAAATCATTCTGCTCCTCATTTCTTATGGCAAAATATTCCATCACATTCATATATCATAACTTGTTCTGCCATTCCTCAGTTGATGGGCATACCATCTATTCCCAGTTCTTAGCCACCACAAAAAAAGAGTTGCTATTTTTTTCTTATAGCTTTTTATTGACAAAACATATGCATAGGTAATTTTTCAACATTGACCTTTGTAAAAACTTTTGTTCCAACTTATCCCCTCCTTCCCTCCACTCCCTCCCCTAGATGGCAGGTAGACCAATACATATTAAATATGTTAAAGTATATGTTAAACACAATATATGTATACATATCCATATAGTTATTTTGCTGCACAAAAAAATCGGACTTAAAAACAAGATAAATTGTTTTTTACCTTGTTTGTGAGAAGGAAATCAAAAATTCAAGGGGACAAAAACAGGAGTAGAAAATGCTATATAGTGATTCACACTCATTTCCCAGAATTCTTTCACTGGGTATAGTTGGTCCTCTTCATTATTGAACAAATGGAACTGATTTGGTTCATCTCATTGTTGAAGAGAGCCACGACCATCAGAATTGATCATCATATAGTATTATTGTTGAAATGTATAATGATCTCCTGGTCCTGCTCATTTCACTCAGCATCAGTTCATGTAAGTCTCTCCAGACCTTTCTGAAATCATCCTGCTGATCATTTCATCTATTCATTTTCCAGTTTCTGGCCACTACAAAAAGGGCTGCCACAAACATTCTTGCACATACAGGTCCCTTTCCCTTCTTTAAGATCTCTTTGGGATATAAGCCCGGTAGTAACATTGCTGGATCAAAAGGTATGCACAGTCTGATAAGTTTTTGAGCATAGTTCCAAATTGCTCTCCAGAATAATTGGATTCATTCACAATTCCATCAACAATGTACCAGTGTCCCAGTTTTTCCACATCTCTTCCAACATTCTGCATTATCTTTCCCTGTCATTCTAGCCAATGTGACAGGTGTGTAGTGGTATCTCAGAGTTGTCTTAATTTGCATTCTCTGATCAATAGTGATTTAGAGCACCTTTTCATATGAGTAGAAATAGTTTCAATTTCTTCATCTGAAAATTGTTCATATCCTTTAACCATTTATCAATTGGAGAATGGCTATTAAGAATTGCTATTAATATTTTCCTTTGGTCTCTTTGGAATATAGATCAAATGGTATTCTTGGGTAGAAGGGTAGGCACCGTTTTATCACCTTTTGGGCATAGTTGCAAATAGTTTTCCAGAATGGTTAGACTAGTTCACAATTCTACCAGTAGTACATTAGTGTCCCAATTTTTCTACATCATCACCAGCATTTTTTTTCATTCTCCATGTAATGTTAGCCAATATGATAGGTATGGGGTAGTATCTCAGAGTTATTTAATTTGCATTTCTCTAATCATTAATGATTTAGAGCATTTTTCATGTGACTATTGATATCTTTTATTTCTTCTGAAAACTGTCACTTCATATCCTTTGACTATTGATTAACTGGGGAATGACTCATATTCTTATAAATTTGGCTCAGTTCTTTTTGTACTTTAGAAACTAGACCTTTATCAGAGAAACTCAGTAAAAAAAAATTCCTGAGTTTTCTGTTTTCTTTCCAATTTTGGTAGTATCATTTTTGTTTGTGCAAAAGCTTTTTATTTCATGTAATTAAAATTATTCATTTTGTATCCTGTGATACTCTCTATTTCTTATTTGGTCATAAACTTCCCTTATTCATAGATCTGACAGATATATTTTTCCATCCATCCCTAATTTGCTTTAAGTCTAAATCCTTGTACCCTTTTGTCTAAATCATGTACCCATTTTGACTTAATCTTAGTATATAGTGTGAGGTATTGATCTATACCTAGTCTCTGCCAAACTACTTTCTAGTTTCCCAGCAATTTTTGTGAAATACTGAGTTCTTACCCCAAAAGCTTGAATCTTTGTGTTGTTGTTATTGAGTGGATTAGTATGGCTATTTACTATTGTGTGTTGTACATATATAATCTATTCCACTGATCCACCCCTCTATTTCTTAGCCAGTACCATACTGCATTACAAAACACCACTTTGTAATATAGTTTGAAACCTGGCACTACTAGATCACATTCTTTCTTTCTTTCTTTTTTTATTTTTATTATAGTAACTTTTTATTGACAGAACCCATGCCAGGGTAATTTTTTACAACATTATCCCTTGCACTCACTTCTGTTCCGATTTTTCAAAAATAACCTGGAAAGAAAAACAAAAATGCAAAGTTTATACTCATTTCCCAGTGTTCCCAGCTACCCAGAAGGGTGTAGCTGCTTCTGTCCATCATTGATCAATTGAAACTGAGTTAGATCTTCTCTTTGTCAAAGAAATCCACTTCCATCAGAATACATCCTCATACAGTATCGTTGTTGATGTATATAATGATCTCTTGGTTCTGTTCATTTCACTTAGCATCAGTTCATGTAATTCTCTCCAAGCCTCTCTGTATTCATCCTGCTGGTCATTTCTTACAGAACAATAATATTCCATAACATTCATATACCACAATTTACCCAACCATTCTCCAATTGATGGGCATCCATTCATTTTCCAGTTTCTAGCCACTACAAACAGGACTGCCACAAACATTTTGGCACATACAGGTCCCTTTCCCTTCTTTAGTATCTCCTTGGGGTATAAGCCCAGTAGAAACACTGCTGGATCAAAGGGTATGCACAGTTTCATAACTTTTGGGGCATAATTCCAGATTGCTCTCCAGAATGGTTGGATTTGTTCACAACTCCACCAACAATGTATCAGTGTCCCAGTTTTCCTGCATCCTCTCCAACAATCATCATTATTTTTTCCTGTCATCTTAGCCAATCTGACAGGTGGATCACATTCTTTCACATTTTCCCCCACTAATTTCCTTAATATTCTTGATCTTTTGTTCCTCCAAATGAATTTTGTTACTATTTTTTCTAGCTCTATAAAATAATTTTTTGGTAATTTGATTAGTGTGATCAGAATAAGTAAGTTATTTTAGGCAGAATTGTCATTTTTATTATATTGTTTCAGCATACCCATGAATAATTAATATTTCTCCTGTTGTTTAGATCTGTCTTAATTTTCACAAAAAATGTTTTGTTATTGTGCTCATATAAACCCTAAGTTTCTCTTGGTCAGTAAATTCTCAAGTATTTTGTATTGTCTGTGGTTATTTTAAATGGGATATCTTTTTCTAACTCTTGCTACTGGGCTTTATTGATAATATATTGAAATGCTGATGATGTGTGTGGGTTCATTTTACATTCTGCAACTTTGCTGAAATGATTGTAAATTCCTTAAGAGCAATAATTAGTTATATTAATTTTCTGTTGTACAAGGCTGTGTACAAAAGGCTAATCAATCAGAAAATATGGGATCTCTTAGAATAGTGTTGGATTTGAAGTCAGATTCAAATCCTGCCTCTGACAAAATAACCATGTGGCCATGGGCAATTCACTCCATCTCTGAGCTTCAATTTTCTTATTTTTAAAATGGGAATAATAGTACCCACCTAACAGTGTGGTTGAAGCTCAAATGAGATAATATATGAAAGTGCTTTACAAACTTTAAGGCACTACATAAATGCCAATAATAATTATTAATAAATGCTTGTTGATAGGTTGAATCTCTTTTTTAATTGTTTAATTTTTTCCGACTCTCTTAATGGTCATGTATTCTATTCCAGAAAAGCTAATTAATGTGGGCAGAAGCACCTTAATGGAGTTACCAGGATATAAATCAGGATCTCTTTCTAGCTGCCTACCTAGCTAGACTTTTAAAATTTTTAGTGCTAGGTTCACTTTATAAACCCAAGAGTGAAAAGAGGACCAGCCTGGGGAGTCAGGTAAAGGATTTTAATCTGTTTCTTAATCTTTCTTAACATTAAGTTATAGCCTTCTTCTGATGTAAAATGGGCATGAGATTCTCTGCCCTTTCTAATTCTGAGGGATATTGTAAAATTCAAATAAAACACTAAATAAGGAATGTTCTCTAAAATGAAAAGCTTTCTACAAATATAAGGGTTTGCAAAAGAACAGCATACTCATTGATGGTCTCTAAGTGGAAGTAGCAATAAAGCTAATGTTTAATACAGTGGGAATGGTGATACTACTTTGTTATAAAACACCACCCTCTTTTCTTTTAACAAATAATAAAAGCAAACACTTGGAAATACAAACATTTGTAATCAGATTTTTGTGTTGTTTTGATTAATATTTTGCAAGGCTTTATGTTTTGTTTTGTTTGTTTTTGTTGTCTGCTTTAAGACAAAATTTATTAATAGAAAAACCAAATGTAAGACCTTACTATTATTTTCACGCCTTGCATTTCAGACAGAGTGACTGCTTCCCAAGGCTCTCATGCTCTGCCTAGAGTTAGACATTAATATTGTTGACATATAAGGGAGACATAGGGGGAGACAGGGAGGGGGGAACCAGTGCTCTGGGTTCCAGTAATTAAAGATGTCGGCACTGCCAGAGGCAGCATCTGGTTGTAATTACCAAAGGGGACAGAAGTGATTAGTCACCTTTTTAGTAAGAGCCAAATGTGTCCCTTGGGCATTTCCCCTGAGAGTGCCTCCTACCCTGTCCCCAGACCTTCTCCTCTCCCCTTCCCCATGCCAGAAAGCCCTCTCCCTATTGATAAAGTGTTTTGAGGGTGTTCGATGTCTTCCAGATTCTGTTGTGTTAGAGAGCATGAGAGGATTGTCTCCAAGGAGTCTCAGAAGAGAATACAGTAAACTCTATGAGTTTTCCTATAGTCTTGTTAGCTTTTCTATTATGGATTTTTTGCTGCTTTGGTCCTGAAGTCTCCCTTACCTCACAATCTTGTTCCAAGACTTCACAGCACTTTTGTTCACCTTTGGCCCTATTTGGTACCAAGGGCTGGGGCAAATGTCACATCATTAAGTCTTACTTCTAGGGCTTCTGATGTTCAATGCAATAGCCAGACCATTCAGCACTGGGTATTACCAGAGACAAGTTTTGCTTTTCCTAAACCTTAGGATTTAATAGAAACTTAGATCCAGGATCTTACTGGCAATGATAGTGGAAGACTCATTTCTTCAAGGACAACTTGAATTTGGGATGGTGTGAGTATATATATATATATATATATATATATATATTTTTTTTTTTTTTCTTCCCTAGACTTACTATAGCTTCTCCTCCAGCCTTCGCCTCCTCTGTCCAAAAATTAAGAAGCATGAGCTAAATTTGGGTAGGGATGTCTATCTAAGATGAATTAATTCCTAAACTATTGATCTTTTGTTTGGAGTTGTGGTTGGATTTGGTACCTTTGGTAAAGGTTCAGCTCTTTGATTTCTATTGTCCCCTTACCTGGAACAATAAGGGAAATATACCCTATACTTGTAGGCTCCCAGTTCTCTCCTGGCTTGAAAAATTTGGATAAGAGCTATTGTAATGTGGCAAACAAAGTACATCCACCCGCAGCTTCGAGGTTTCAGGGGCTAGAGTGTTGGACTGAAAGTCAGGAAGACCAGGTTCAAATTCAGCACCAGACATTCACTTAACCCCTACCTGCCTCATTTTCCCTATCTATAAAATGGGGAGAATAATATCTACCTCTCTCCCGGGATTGAAAAGATGAAGTGAGCTGATGTTCATAAGAGGTGATTTGCAAATCTTAGAGTCATTTAATTCCAGATAGTATTATTATTCCGAGACTAAATCCACATCTTCTTCATTAAGCTTTCCTCCCCTGCCAGTGTCGGCTTCGGCTTCCAGGGAAGGGCCTGGTTTTCGATGTGGCATTTTAAGAAACACCTGAATTCCCCCATAAATCTGTCTCCAGAATGATGAGAGGCACCTCAGAAGTTTCCCTTCTCCTGCAGGGGTCACTGCTGCTCCAGGACTAGGCAAATTTCAGTGCCCGATGAAGGGCGAACAAGTCCGCTAACTGGCAGGAACTCGGGAGCAGCCTTGCAAACCATCTCCACCTATGTCCCCTTCGGGAGCGGGGTCTGCAGGGCTGGCGTGCCCAGGGGATATTCTAGAACCCGGGTATCCTCTAAACTCTTTTTTTGTGGGATGGAAGGGGATATATCTGTCTCCCGGTCACCGCAAGTTTATTAAAATAAAAGGAGCTGTTGGTAAATACTGCTGACTTTGTTATGTGCCCCCTCCGTGAGGCCCCAGACTCAGAGGCTGGATTGTAACTACTTTAAAAACACTCCAAGGACTTGACTTTGAAAAGCCAGACTTGCCTCCCCCCTCTCCAAAATGCCCCACCTCTACAACCTTAGTGCTGGGGCTTAAGACCCGTGAATTGTTTTCTCCTCTGGAAGGGGCTGGCTCTGAACACTTGAGATGGAGACCCCGTGCTCTTCCCAAAGCTCCAGGACACCCCCTGGACGTGAGGGTCCCACTGAGCAGTCCCCCCGCCCCCATCCCCCGTGTGAGTCACAGTCCGTGAAAGGGCAGAGACGACTTTTTTTTTCTTTCACATAAATATATCGTACTTAAATTAGTTTAGACAGCATGACATCAGAGAGTAATTAAATTGGTTTTTGTTGGAATTCCGTTTCCAATTCCTGAGTTCAGGTTTGTAAAAGATTTTTTTTTTCACTGAGCACCTGCAGGCCTGTGTGTGTGTGTGTGTGTGTGTGTGTGTGTGTGTGTGTGTGTGTGAAGTATTTTCACTGGAAAGGATTCAAAACTTTAAAAAAAAAAAAAAAAAAAAACTGGAGCCCAGAGGCAGCATTACGCCATTCTTCCTTCTTGGAAAAAACCCTCAGACTTAAAACAAGCCTCCTTCAAACCCTCCGTCAGTCCTGCAGGAGAAAAGGGGCGGTCGGCTTTCTCCTTTCAAGAACGAGTTATTTTCAGCTGCTGACTGAAGACGGGCGCACGTCTGGATACAAGAGCGTTTCCACTATGGGACTGGATACAGACGTGCAAGAGGCAGATTTAAAGAGTCTCAGCCTGAGGAGAAAGCCCTTCCCGCTGCCGCTGCCGCTGCCGCCGCTGCCGCTACCGCTGCCGCTGCCCTTGGGGTTTCGTTCCTTTCATGGTTTCTCCTGCCAAACCAGAGGTACCTTCGCCGCTGTTCTCTTTGGTGCCATTCAGCGGCAGGTTAGAGGATGAAACTCCCAAGACTCCTCACTTTCTTGCTCTGGCACTTGATTTGGTTGGACCTAGATCTTATCAGCACTGTTCTGAGTGCCCCAGACCTGGCACAGAGAACCTCAGGGTCCAGACCGGGACTGGCCAAGGCAGAAGCCAAGGAGCGTCCCCCTCCTGCCAGAGGCAGCTTCAGGCCGGGGGGACATGGCTTCAATGGGGCAGCCACTAATGCCAGGGCAAAGGGCAGCGCCAGCCACGCTGGAGGCCATCTACCCAAGAAGGATCAGCCCAAAAAGATGCCCTCGAGAGCCGGAGGTCCTGAGCCCAAGCCAGAAATCCCCCAGGCAAGGCAGGCGGGAGCTCGGACTGTGACCCCCAAAGGGCAGCACCCTGGTACCAAGGTTCCTCCAAAGGGTGGCCCCGGTTCCAGTACTTTCCTACTGAAAAAGGCCAAGGAGCCGGGGCTCCCAATCGAGCCCAAGGAACCTTTCCGACCGCCCCCAGTCACGCCCCATGAGTACATGCTCTCCCTGTACAGGACGCTGTCGGATGCTGATAGGAAGGGAGTCAATGGCAGCGTGAAGCTGGAAGCTGGGCTGGCCAACACCATCACCAGCTTCATAGACAAAGGGCAAGGTGAGAGGCGATGTTGACCCCAGGCCAAGGAGGGATGTCTAGGGGAGTGCATCAGTTACACATGCCAAGGGCTACCTCTTGTATTGTTGTGCATCTGGTTGTGTGGGCTCCATGCCCTAGAACGTGGAATTGTAGGATGTCAGAACAGGTTCATCCTGTCTAGGTCCATCAGTTTACAGAAAGAAAACTGAGGTTCAGACAAGGTGAGAGATTGGCTGAAGGTCACAGTGATCCAGCTGCATGAGCTGGGATGAGAATCCAGGTGTTCTGTTTCTCGGTTACTTACTCATTTGCAAGGACTGGCTTCCCTTAGTTCTAGATGAAGCTAGATCCGAGGTGTGTGTTGGGAACTTTGAGGGGAACAGGTGATTCATTGCAGAGGGAATTCATTCAGCTGGTTGATGGGGTGGGAGAAGAGCATCATCAATATCAGTTATTCTGTCCTAAACAAAGCTAAATGGCTTGGTACTTTCATGTGACTCAGGAAAACATAGGCTCTCCTCATTTTTTTTTTTTTTTGCAGTCGTAGTGTTCAAAATTTTGTTTCAATCTGGACACTTAACTCTCTTGTAACCTCCTACAAGTGAGTTACTTTTGGAGGTTGGACTAGAGTGTTTCTAAGGTCTCTTCCACTTACAAGTTTCTAAAATTCTATGATTCTTAGAATTTCTACTTGAGTGCCTTTCAGGAGGGAGTTTGGGAAAGGAGGAGAACATACTCATTAAGTACTTGATGTTGGGGGAGGGGTGAAGCTGAGCCAGGCTTGCTCAGTGGCAGCAAGTCTGCTTGGGGTGGGGGAGGTATCCTGGCTGTGTGCCCAGATAGGGAAAGCTGTGACTCCTTCAGGACTCATAAAGTAGTCCCCATGTCCCCTAGCACTGAAGCTGCTCAGGGAGGGGAGATGAAGAGTTTAAAAGTCCAATTAGTCACCTTCTGGGGAAACATATGAATACTCTCTGGTGGCAAATTGATATTTCGGACGGACAACACACTCATTCTGACATATACTGAAAATGTCACAGACACACATCCTTTGAATGATCATCTAATCACACAGGACATTGGCTTCGACAAAATTATATTCTGTGTCTTCCATGATATACACTTAAGGAGTATAGAATATATTTACACAAAAGACATTACACACTTGCTTACATGTATATGTCCACAATGGACTTAGTTATTTAGGAAGTTCTCTTAATTTGTATACTTTCAAAATGTGGGGTCCCAGCCCCTGTCCTAGTGGACAGGATGTTAAGTACTTTTCTTAGATTCAGTAGCCCCTCTAGAGATGCTGCAAGAACATCAAGAATGATCCTGTTTTTTTTCTCTCTAGATGACAGAGGTCCTGCAGTCAGGAAGCAAAGGTATGTGTTTGACATCAGTGCTCTGGAAAAAGATGGGCTATTGGGAGCTGAGTTACGGATCCTGCGGAAAAAGCCCTCAGATGGGTCGAAGCCATCTCTCCCTGGGCGGCCAGCCCAGCTGAAGTTGTCTAGCTGTCCCAGTGGCCGGCAACCCGGCATCCTGCTTGATGTACGTTCTGTGCCAGGTCTGGAGAGCCCCCGTTGGGAAGTGTTTGACATCTGGAAGCTCTTCCGAAATTTTAAGAATTCAGCTCAGCTGTGTTTGGAGCTGGAGGCCTGGGATCGAGGCCGTGTCATGGACCTACGTGGTGTGGGCTTTGACAGAGTTGCCCGTCAGGTCCATGAGAAGGCCTTGTTCCTTGTATTTGGCCGTACTAAGAAACGTGATTTGTTCTTTAATGAAATTAAGGCTCGCTCTGGCCAAGATGATAAAACTGTGTATGAGTACCTATTCAGTCAGCGTCGGAAACGGCGGGCCCCACTTGCGACCCGCCAGGGCAAGCGCCCCAGCAAAAATCCAAAGGCCCGTTGCAGTCGCAAGGCTCTCCATGTTAATTTCAAGGACATGGGCTGGGACGACTGGATCATTGCCCCCTTGGAATACGAGGCCTTTCACTGTGAAGGACTCTGTGAGTTTCCCCTTCGCTCTCACCTGGAGCCCACCAACCATGCTGTCATCCAGACTCTTATGAACTCCATGGATCCCGAATCTACTCCCCCTACCTGCTGTGTACCCACCAGGTTGAGTCCTATCAGCATCCTTTTCATTGATTCTGCCAACAATGTGGTCTACAAGCAGTATGAGGACATGGTTGTGGAGTCCTGTGGCTGCAGGTAGCAGCATCACCCCTCTAGGCCACCCCCTCTTCTCTATGGTCATGGCCACTGTCACATGGTCCTTTCTTTTCCATCAGTATCTCCCAATTTCCCTTTCCATGACTCTGGCTAGAGAGCCCCTCACCAAAGAACATCTCTCTCAGAAGAGCGACCCTCATCCTAATCTGGTATCTCCCTGACACCAGCATCAGTGCTGCTCAGACTCCCAGAGATTGCCCATGCCTAGGAAGTACAGACTTGAGAGTGATGAAGATATCAGGAGTCAGTTTTCAGGAAGTCCCCTTTCAGTTCCAGACTCAGTTTCAGACATTCCACAAAATATCCTCTCCTAACCCTCAGGAACCCTAGGGAAGTCTGGCGGTTTCCTGGGCTCTTCCTGGAAAGATAGCATTGAGTCTGCCTCCACATACAAACAGAGTGTATGGTGACTTTTTCTATTGCCAGCTTGGCAGAAAGAGGAATTAAATGGGCAAGGGTGGGGGAGCAGGGATGAGGATTCAGGGGAAGCAGGGAGGGGGAAAGGGTGTTAGGTTGTTATATTGTTAGATTAAACTGTACATTGGCCAAGATAAAGAAAACACAACTTAGAGCTGTGATTGATTCATTCTATCCTATTAAAGATAATGTTTCCTCCATTCAGAATCAAATTGGGGAGGGGGAACCTTAGTTTTGTCCCCAGGCCAAGGAGGGTGGTGGGAATATTTGCCTCTTCACTCTCTCTCAATCTGGGTTGTAAACTGCCCAGAGAAAAAAGGCTGAGCCTAGCAGTTCCCCTCTGATTCCATTTCTTCTGCTCCCAAAGTTGTTTTGGCTGGAAACTGCCTGCTCCCGGGGAAAACAGCCATCTCTCCATTGAGATTTCTCATTAATATATTCTTCTGTTTGATCAGGTTGTGGGGAAAAAAAAGTCTGTTCAGTCTTCTAAAATAATATAGAAGTAAAACAGTGATAACTTCATTTATTTACCAAAAAGTCTCATTAGCACTAAATATGACTCCTGTGCATCATCTTAAGTGATTTCCTCCACAGTAAGAGTTAATAACTCTTCTGCCTTTGAACTATAAGGGGATTCTGGGATATAGGATTCCCTCAAGTGTGGGACCTTAGAAATAGAACCCTCATAGGCATGAAGACTCAAGAGATATGGGACATTAGACTCCCTGAAATGTGGGGAAATCAGGTATGTGGTGCTCCCTTAGGTATAGAGAGGTGGGATTTGGGAAATGTGTGGAATTTAGAGATATGGTGTTCCCTTGGGTGTGGAAAATTAAAATATGGAGACTGGAAGATTAAGAGAACTCATAGGCAGAGGACTGAAAATGTGGGGCTTCTTCAGATATGAGGACTTAATATGGTACGCATCAGAAATGGGACTGGGGTTTTGACTACATATCAGTTCCTGTCAAGTGACCCAGAATCTTTAGCCCAGGGATATGCTCAAAATTCTCCAGAGCTGGGGTTTTGATCCCTGAGCATCTGGTCTGAGTCAGAACCTACAGTGAAAAATTTTATATCATTGTCCCACAAGGAGCTGGCAGGCCAGAGAAGGAGTCAGGTATCCAGATACGGTAAAGTATCTATGGAGCTAGGAGGGTGATTAGTTGTAATCGTTGCTACTGGTGGGATCTGCCTCAGGTTGATGGATCCCTTGAATTTAGGAATGTGCTAACCCAATTCAGTATCCCCAATAAATCCTTGAGATAGGGTTACCTATCTGCCACAGGAGAGACAAACCAGCCTAGGTCTGAAAGGGAGAAGATCAAAACAAATGGCTACTGTATCTCTATCCTAGGCAAGATGGGGAAACCAGGCCTCCGAAAACAAACAAAAACAAAAAACCTACAGAGAAGCTCTTTTCTTAACCAATCAACTCTTAGCTAGGAAGGATCAGTTTCTATCTTGGAGGGCTGGGCTGATTTTTGTTGTGGGAACTATTAGGGGAAGATTATAGAATATAGAGAAATTGCACTGCTGTCTGTCAGGGGCAGGGTGGGGATTGGAGACATCAGGGAACTAGAGAGACATGAAGGTGAGAGAAGAACAACTTTAGACTAATTATTCAAATATTTATAGGAAATATAAAGGTTAAGTAAAAGGGAAAGAATGAGAGCCTGGGCTGATGGATATTGTAGGAGTCCAAGGGGAGGGAAAGTGAAAGGTCAAAGACGTGACTAATTTCCAGGGACCTCCATGTCTTGGACTATAACCCTGAAGTTTGGGAAATAGAGACAGCACTATATAATGCCTTCTATTGAAAAAAGCTTGGGTCTGGAGTTCTTAGTTCTGACTCTGGAACTGACTAGCTGTATGATCTTGAGCAAATGACTTGCTCTTCCTCAACCTCAGAATCACCATCTAAAATAAAGTCCCATAGATTTCTAGTCCTCAGGGCCTTTTCAACTGATATTTTTGGTTTCTAAGATTCTAAGAGCAATAACTTTGGGGTGGGCTATACATGGACACTAAGAAGCTGCCTGCCTTCTGGAACTATCAAAAGAGAACAAAGAGGAAGGGCAGAAGATGGTCACAGAGTTTTCTGTATAGTTGGGTTAGGGAGTCTGGAAACGAGGAAATTGGTTGAATATTATAAGATGAACGATGGAAGCCTTTCCCCTTTCTACTGCTTCAGAGTCACTGGTATAACTAACTACCTTAGGTACCATCAGAATACTTCATACAAGCTCACTTCCCAAGAGGATGCCTAGATGACATCATCCCCCATTAGTTTATCTTTATTCCAATCTTTTATTTCTTGGTTATACCTTGGGCATACTGCCCTCCACTCTTAGGAACACAAGTTAGGTATCTGAGGTCTAACCCAGAAACAAAGTTGGCTAGGGCCAGAATTAAGAAGTTTAATCTGTCAGAGTCCCTGGTTGTAAGCTTGGTTTAACTGGGGCTCAGTATCTACTTCTCTAAAATAGAGATAATATATTGTTTATTCACAGGGTTACAGTGAGGCCTTGCTGAAACTAGGGCATGTGACATATAACTGACGTTCCCTCTCTGACCAGAATCTGTTGTAATTCTTCCGCAACTGCAATCCTAAACCTGCTCCTAAATCCCTCACTGTGGTTTCTAGTCACTCAATCCCTTCTATTCTCTCAGTGTATCATGCCTGCTTCAATTTTACTTCCTTCCCTTCATAGTTTTGGCCTTGTAGTCATATATTCCGACAGTGAGCTTTTCCTCTAATTTTGAGTTCTTTATTCCTTTATCTTTCCCAATTGCTGAGTGCTGGATAATTCTATCAATTGGTCTTTTCCAATCCTGATACAGAAATGCTACTGGAAGAATTCATGAAACCATCTGTCTACTATAAATTTATGTTAAGCAGCCCTCAACTGGGCCCCTACTGCTACAAGGCAATCCTTTCATTTATCCTTATTAGCTGCCAAAGATATTGGTTTGCACTAGAAATGCATGAATGAAAGTCCACTGGAAAAGTGGATACAGGATGCCTCTTCTCAAATTGTGAAAAGCAATTGGATAGGCAGTTCATTGTAAGTATATATTTATATGCATGCTTACATACATATGTATATGCTTGTGTAAATGTATATATATGTACATATATATCACATGTAATATACATGTATATTGGGCTCATAAATTGCAGAGGAAAGATGCATGTAAAAGACATTGCACATAATAATCCTGATCTGTTTCCTGCCTCAAAACTTGCACTTTTAATTCTAATCTACTCCTAGTAATGTCTGGGAATACCAAAGATTTAGAAGAATTAAATGGCAAGTTACTCAAACAGTAATAGAAAGAGTAGGTGTAAATAGGCTACAATGTATTACCAATAATGACTTACACCCAAGAAATGTAATAAAATATGTCATCATGGGTATTAGTGAATAGACTAGGAGGTGCATTAGCCATGCAGTAAGAAGGCAAGATGACGGATAACTAAAGAACTGCCCTGAAACATAAAAAAATATTACTAGAACCAAAGTAAGAGCTCTGGTAGACTGGGCAGAACCTTTATAGAGAATGTAGAGAAAAGACCTTCTTAAGAATCATCTAGGATAAGAAGGCATGAAAGAGTTGCAATCTTAAGCAGTAGATAGAGTGTACCTATATGGATACATTCAATTGTGAAGTGAAAGAATTAAAGTACTGGTTTCCTATTACACTCTTGCTATGATTATTCCAAACTTTTTCTTTCTGCTCAAACCTCCAACTCTACCATCTTCTTTCTTGGTGGATGATTTCAATTCCTAATTTACTGCAATTGAGACCATCAATTCAGACTCCTTTGTTTCCCTTCAGAAAAATTCCTAAAAGCTTTCAGTCTCTGTTCTGTTTTCCTTCTTTCATAGCAGCATTATATGATGGAGCGATTACCAAATTTGGGGTTCAGAAGAGTTTAAATCCCAGTTCGTCTATTTACTACTTATGTGACAAGTCATTTAAACTACTGGCACAGTGGATATAGTATGATACCTGTAATTGGGAAAACCTGAACTCAAATCTGTCCTCAGACATTTACTACCAGTGTAATCCTGGACAAGTCATTTAGCATCTGTTTCAGCTTCCTCATTTATTAAATGAGGATAATAATAGTACCGATCTTTCAGGATTGTTGTGATAATAAAAGGAGTTTTGTAAGTCTTAAAATGCTATATAAATGTTAGTTATTCTCCTCTTCTTTGGACCTCAGTTTTCTTATTTGAAAAATGAAAGTCAGTCTCTGGCTTATGAAGCACCTTCCAACTCTAAATCTGTGCTGTTTTGTATTTGATTTCAGGGGACGAAGTGAGTCTCCTCTGGCAAGGCTAATCCTTCTGTGCTCTTTAGCCCAACCTTGTCCATCACTTTCAAGAGTTTGCCTGATTCCTCAATTCCTTTCTCATTCGTCTTTCTCTCTCTCAAAAATCTATTCCTATTTTTCTTAGACACACTCTTTTTTTTTTTTTTTTTTTTATTTAATAGCCTTTTATTTACAGGATATATACATGGGTAACTTTACAGCATTAACAATTGCCAAACCTCTTGTTCCAATTTTTCACCTCTTACCCCCCCCACCCCCTCCCCTAAATGGCAGGATGACCAGTAGATGTTAAATATATTAAAATATAACTTAGATACACAATAAGTATACATGACCAAAACATTATTTTGCTGTACAAAAAGAATCAGACTCTGAATTATTGTACAATTAGCTTGTGAAGGAAATCAAAAATGCATGTGTGCATAAATATAGGGATTGGGAATTCAATGTAACGGTTTTTAGTTAGACACACTCTTAAAACACCCCCAATACCCCAACTTTAGTCTTTTCATCTTTTTTTCTCTCTTTCACTTTAAAGTAAAAAAAAAAAAAAAAAGTCCAACACTTCCCTAATGCATCTTCACTCTCACTGTTTCCTCAAGGCTCCATAGCCTGACTTTAGGCTTTTTATATCACCAAAGGTGCATTAACAGTAGAATAAGTACCTCAATATGCCAATGCACTTTGGGCTAAGCATTACTACTGTCCTTTCCTTTATTCATACCACCCTATGGGAAATAGTCTACCTAAGTATCAACAACCTCTTATTTGACAAATTTCATAGCCTCTTGTCAATTCCTATCCTATTTAACTTCTCTCTAGTATTCAATATTCTTCACCACCCTTTCCTTCATACTCTTTTCTCCCTTGGTTTTTGCTACTATGTTCTTTCTTGAGTCTCTGCCCTCATTTCTGACTGCTCCTTTAGTTTCTTCATTAATTCCTCTTCTTGTCTTACCCTTTTAATGTGGCTATCTCCTAAGACTCTGTCCTTAACTTTCTTTAATCTACATATACTCTTCCCCAAGAGAATTTTATTCACTCCCTTGGCTCCCACATTCAGCTTTATGTAGTTGACTTTCAAATCTATATCCCTAGCTCAGACCTCTTCTCTGAACTTCAAGTACAATAATTGGAACGTTGCCAGCAAAATCATCTTTAATTCTTCCTTCTTCCTCACATTCCATCCTCTTCAATCCAAGCAGCTGCCAAGTTATTGATTTTAGCTTCACAACATCTCTCATATCTTTCCTCTTCTTTTCATTCCACTGCCACCACCTTTGTTCAGACCCTCATCCCTTCCTATCTGCAGTAGTATAAAAATTTTCCTAAAATGGCTTCCCTGACCCTATTCTTTTTTCTCAATTCATCTAACCTATTGGCTGAAATTTCTTTTTTTCAGTGCTTTGATCATATCACTCCTCTACTAAAAGATTTTCACTAGTACTCTATTGCCTATTGAATCATTCAATTATGCAAATATAAGGGTCTTTTCCCAAAGAGCTGACAGTCTATCTTGGGTTACAGAAGCATATACAGAATAAAAGGAAAGGGAAATACCTGAGCCTGGAAGATTAGCCTCATGTAGGTGGTAGTAGTTGAGCTGAACATTGAAGGAATCAAGGTATTCTTAGAGGCATAAATGAGGGGGCAATGCACTCCAGGCCTGGGGTTTTGTGGACAGAGAGTCAAGAAAAACATCACCCCCTTTATCCTCACAACCCTGTTGTGCATCTTATGATAGGTTTTTTTTTTTTTTAATTATTCCCCACTTTCACAGGTGGAGAAACTGATTCAGAGGTCTAATGAATTGCTTAGGATCACACAGCTAGTAAGTGTCATGACTCCAGACTCAGTGCTCTATCCACTATGCCACCAAACTGTCTACTTAATTGTGATATGCTAGAACATTGGGCTGAATTGAATAACATGATAAATTTTTACAATTATCCTGATCTATAATTTACCATTGGACCCAGATGGTAGACTTTACTCACATCAATCCAATTCACTTACATGTCATGACATCACCTAATGTCATGGTCCTCTTCACGAATAAAGGACAAAGAATCTCTGTGAGTGCTAGGAAGAGCTACCCACTGGAGATCCAACTGGAACTGACCAGTTGAGCAACACAGCTCCTTTTTTCCCCTTCTCTCCTCCCCTCCTCCTTTTCTGCACTCCTTCTCCACTTCTCTTTTCCTCTCTCTCTCAAGAAATGGAATGTTGTGGTAAGCAAAAGTCTATGGATTATAGAATGCATGAAGGGGAGTGACATATCAAAAATGGAGAAAGGATACAAGTTGTAAAAAGTTTTAAATGCCAAACAAAAGAGTTGGTACTTGATCCTACAGGAAATCGGGAACCCTTGAATTTGAGAGGGAGGAGACTTTGAGGCAGGAAGACCAATTTTGAGGCAATTGTCAGGTGAGAGGTTAGAAAGGTCTGAGCTAGATAGGGACAGTAGCTGTGGAAGGGGAAATAAGGTGATCACATGTGAGAGACATTGTGAAGATAAAACTGACAAAACTTGTTACTAATTGAATTTCTCAATGTGGCTCAACATTAAATTAGCTTCTTTGGCTGCCTTATTATACTGTTGGCTTAAGGCCTACAGACAAACCAAAGATCAAATTTCCCCAATCTTATATTTATGAAATAAATTTTTAATGTCCAAGTGCTCATTTATATTTATCCTTATTAAATTTATCATGTTATTCAATTCAGCTCAATGTTCTAGCATATCACAATCAAGTAGACAGTTTGGTGGCATAGTGGATGGAGCACTGAGTCTGGAGTCATGACACTTACTAGCTGTGTGACCCTAAGCAATTCATTAAACCTCTGAATCAGTTTCTCCACCTGTGAAAATGGGGAATAATAAAAAACACCTATCATTAGATGCACAACAGAGTTGTGAGGATAAAGAGGGTAATGTTTTTAAAGCATTTAGTGCAGTGCTAAAAGCATTTAATTGAATGATCATGGACAAGTCCTTGAACCTCAGTTTCCTCATAAGCATAATAGGATCTGGAATATCTATTTAATGGGTATTCTATGTGAAGATCAAATGAGATACTCTATGTAAAGTGCTTTGCAATCCTCAAATAATCTATTTGATTAAATACTTAATAGAGCTGTGATAATATTGTTGTATTTATTTCCTCTATGGGTAAAAAGGCACACATACATATATGTCTTTTCAATCTGTATAATTCTTGTCCATATTCTCCATAATCCTTTACAAAAGAGTTAACTAATATGTAAGAGATCTTCTGAGGACTTTTTTCTTTTTTTAAAATTTTGTAGCTACAGAATAGAACTAGAGTTGTCTTTGTCTTGTTACATAAGTGGTCTGCCTCCTTTACTGACCACAAATTTCTTAAGTATCACTTATGGAATTTCTTGAGCACAGGTAATTATCGGAAAGATGCTACAGTCTTCTTGTACTCAACATGTGTTTCTTTCTTGCTCTTTTATCCCTCACAATTTTGATTTTTTTGAAGCTGTGGTTGTTTTGAGTTGGGCCTGACTTTTCTGGTAGTTTTGATTTAATACGGGAACCATAAGAAATACAAGTCATTTAACAGTTAACAGAAAGAGATTTACTTTGTCACAGCAAGTGAAAGATTCTAAACAAGGATAGGCCTTGAAGATGAGTTGATTCAGTTTAGTATAAGTTCTATTATCTGTGTATGCCATTGTGATTTACCAGCCAAGCACGAGTATGCACTCTTCTGGTTCCTTTTGGCTGCTTTGTACTCAGGTGATGAGGAAGTAGCCCTCATTCTCACAAGCTAACCAAAAGAATTTCTCAATCCCTTTTAAGAAAAAACTAGACTAATATGCATGGGGGGGGGGGGGGGGGGGATGGAGGGGGAGGAAGCAGCTCCCGAGCAGATGCTGATTTGTCTTCCTTCCTGGACGCCACCTCCTCCCTCCAGCTGCAACGGGGAAAGCTGAGACCATACGGGGGCGGGGAAGGGGAAGGGGGGGGGGGGGGGGGGGGGGGGGGGGGGGGGAGGGATTAGGATATTGATTCTGCTACAATAGTGTTCCAAAACTCACAACAGTACCCTTGTATTAAAAACAAACTCGAGATAGACAATGATTTTAGTCAAGGATTGAAGAGAAGAGACAAGGCTTTTAATAATCCCAAAGTGCTCACTGGCATAAAATTTCTACAGACATAAGAAATGATGTGATTTAGGAGAGCAATTTCGGCACCAAAAGTTCCTTACCAAATGCTGGGGCTCAGTCATATGATAAATTCCCAATAGCCATACGATTTGACAAAAGATAGGTTCATTTAGAAGAGATTACAGGCAAAATGAAGAGATACATAAGATACCAGAAATGATAAATAAGAAATAGAGTTGGGAAAGCACTTAGTAAAGAAAAGAGTTTTAACAATTAACAGTGGAAAAGACAAATTTGCTAGTGGAACTCACAATTAGCCAGAAAAAGGGGAACACCCCAGCAAGTTGGAATATGCCCTTAACTGGTAGGCTAAATCCACAGAGAAGTTAAGTACCCTGAAAGAGTCAATAAAAAGGAGAAAATGAAGGAAAGATACTACATGGCATGGGAGAGAAGTGAGGGGAAAGACACTAAGAGGCAGAGTGCTGTACCAGGTTATAATCCAACAGGGTTCAGCAATGATGGTGTGAATCATAGACAGATTTATAGGGGAAATTTAATCTCAGGGATTTGATATAACTTGGATTTCTGGCTGGACATAGCAAGGTGGGGCTACCCATGACCTTCACAGAAGGTGAGACTATAAGGTGATCCCCATCAGTGCCCTTCCCTCCTTTATTCAGGGAATAATTTTATCTGTGTTTAATATTGATATTGCTTCATTATCTATGGTACCTTTAGTAAAATATAGTTTCCTTCCTTATCTCTTTTAATTAGATCTATCTTTGCTTTTACTTGATCTGAGATTAGAATTGCCACCCTTGCATTTTTTACTTCACCTGAATCATAACAGATTCTACTCCAGCCCTTTACCTTAACCTTCACTCTATATGTATCACTATGTTTAAGTGTGTTTCTTGTAAACATCATATTGTAGATTCTGGCTTTTAATCCAGTCTGCTATCTGCTTCCCTTTTATGGGAGAGTTTATCCCATTCACATTCACAGTTAAAATAACTAATTCTGTATTTCCTGCCATCTTATTTATCCTAAGTTATACTTTTCTCTTTCCTTTCAGGGAATAATTTTATCAAATACTTCAGGCTCTCTCTGTCAGATAAGTACCTCATTGCTTAAATCTCCAAAAGTACTATAGAAATGTCACCTGCTTTTATAATTTCTTTTAAGGATGAAGGGAATACATTTTTAGGCAACAAGGAAAGAGTCAGTTAATAGTTAAAAAAAAAAAAAATAAAGATGAGATAAAGTGTGCAGAAAATTAAGGAATTAGGAATATAAAGAAGCATTTATTTTAGCATGAAGGTTCACTTCTCTTGAAACCAGGGAAGGGAGCATGTGTGCCAGAGACTGTATTAATTTATAAGAGTGATTCCATGCAATATACTCAGTCATACTTTTTGGGTCTGGTCAACTGCATGGGAGCTTTGGGGTCTGTTTTAAAGTAAGTCATTATTGAAAGGACTTGACTTTTGGTATTGTTCCCCTTGCTTGCCACTATCCTCCTCTGCATAGAGGTTTAGGATTAGGGTGCTGTTAGAAGAGATACCTTTTGTTTCATATCTTTGTTTCAATTCCATGTTTCCTTTCCTGAGGAGAATTGAGCATTGACCTTGAGGTGGACATGTCAGGCTTGTGATTTTGTGAGGTCACCCTCATTGTGTGAAACTAATTGGCTTTAGGAGGTTTTTTAATAGGAGAACATTACTGTTGACAAGAAAAGGATTGGGCCAAGCCTAATCCATTTTACTAGTAGACATGTGCCAGTAGTTGTTTGGACAGTGGATAGCCTAGATGAAATAGATTACATGTTCATATGAGTTTCAAGTACTAGCCTCTAAGCATACTCCAATAGTAATTATAAATCATATTATTGAACCTATTTTTTAAAAAATCAACTGGGTACTTGCAAGTATTATATTTAGTATTTCCTTCTATTTGTAGGAAATAAATATCTGATTTATATTGTATATTGAGTATTTTGTAACTCCCCCTAGAAGTCTTAGATGTGTACCAAACTTAAGCTATAATAAGTAAATTTGACCTAGAGGTAGAGTTTTAAGCAAGCCAAAGAGTATGAGAATAGGAAAGGTAAACCCTCTGGAGTAGGTCAGGCTCCTCCAAGATTGAATCCAGTTGTACTGTATAAGTGGTTTTGGAGTAGAATAAGGCCCCCAAGAGGAGAAGGAAGGGAATACAATATCCCAGGCTTTTGGGGCTCTTAATCAAAGATTAGATATGTACAAAGAAAATTAGAATAATGCCAAAAAACCCCTACAATAATTAAATAGAAGGATACCTTACAGATGGTGATGTTCTACTAATGCTTCTATTTGTAGATGACAGTCATAACCCTAATATATTACAAATGAGTTCAATCTATAACCTACATTGGAAAAATAAAATACATAAAGAGTAATAACTGTCCAATCAAACAATCAATAAACATTTGTTAAATATTATGTGCCAGGCTCTGCACTAAGCACTGAGAATACAAAGAAAAAACAAAAACAATTTGTGTGTGTGTGTGTGTGTGTGTGTGTGTGTAAAACATTCTATGGGGGAGAAACGTGTATAATGAGCTTCACATGCGGGCAGCCACGTGGTACAGTGGATAGAGCACCACCCCTGAAGTCAGGAGGACCTGAGTTCCAATGTGACCTCAAACACTTAACACTTCCTAGCTGTGTGACCTGGGCAAGTCACTTAATCCCAAATGCCTCAGCAAAAAAATAAAATAAAATAAAATAAAAATAATAGCTTCACATAAGATAACATGCTGAGTAGATAGAAGGTAGCAAGTAAAACACCAATACTTGGAAAAGTCAGGTAGAGATAATGTTTAAAGTAAGTCTTGGAGAAAGTTAGAGATTAGAAGGATCAGACATTAGCAAGGAGAGCATTCCAGGCTTAGGAACAGCTAGTAGTATAAAGGTATGCGGAAAGGATATAAAATATTGGATGTGAGCAACAGCAAATAAGCCACTATAACTGATTTGCAGAGTGTAGAAGGGAGTAATATGTAGGAAAAAAAAAGGAAAGATAAGAAGGAAGGGGTCATGTTATGAAAAGCTTTTTCTGCCATTCAGAAGAGTTTATATTTGTTCCTGGAGGTAACAGGGAGATGATAGCTACTCATTATGAAAATGACTGACAGCTATGTGGAAGGTATATTGGAATAGGAAAAGACTTTAGTTAGGGAGACCAAGCAGAAAATTATTATAATAGTCCAGGCAAGAGATAAATACCTGAAGTAGAGTGGTGGTGGCTTTGTGAATGGAGAGAAGTATTTGAGAATTGCTTATGGGAATGGAACCAACAGGATGGAATACAGGGAGCATTAGAACTAGTTCCCCAAACATTTCTCTCCAAACAACTGTGAAATAATCCCTCAGACTGAATTTTAGAGCCTCAGAGATGAGGGTGAGATATTTTTCTAATCCAAGACAGTTTATGAGATCAAAAGGAGAGGTCTGTGACATTGGGGTAGGAGCTAGCTGGGAATGCTAAGGGGTAATACCAATTATTAGTCTTGGAGATAGCTGGGAAAGCAGGAGCAGAAGATTCAGGAGCACCCTCGCCAGAGATTGTGAGGAGATTGGATAACTGGTCAGAAAGAGATTACAAGGGATTCCATGCTAGCACTGGGCAGGACTATTTGGCAACTCAATTGCCTGTACCCAGTTTCCAGTCTAATTCCAGGGCAGCAAAGAATATTCATAATCACAAGGAAGAAGGGCCCTGGTTGCAGTCCCAGGACAAAAAGGAACACTTGGGAGTCAAGGGCCTTTCCTGTGTAAGGATCAGAATACAGACCAGAAGAACAGTGACTATACCTCTCCTCAGATCACATCACCTTGGAAGCACCAAAAACTAACAAATTCCCACAATTAGTTGTGAAAACATCGTCTTGAAACAGTCCTATGCCTTACCCTAGATGAACAGAGCCCAACTTTAAAATAAAATTCAAAGTCAAGAAATCATCTGGAAAAATGAGCCAACATATTCTTCTACAAAGATGGGGATGATGACGATGACATACCAATGCCTTTCCTCTGTTCATTATTTCCTATTTATTCTATTTATATAGCTTGCTTTATAGATAGATTTCTTTGTTGTCTCTGTCATTAAACTGTAAGCTCTTAGAAGGCAGAACCATTTTTGGTCTCTTTGTGTATTCCTATTGCTTAGCAGAGTACCTGGCACATAGTGTTTAAGAAATGTTTATTGAATAATCAACTGATATAAGAGTCATGCATTTAGGAGTCAAGAAAATTAGTTTTATTTTGAACTTATTGAAATTGATATGTTTGTGGAACATTCTATTTGAAATGTTTAATAGACAGTTGATGTGAGATTATAGCTCAGGAGAAAGACTATAGATGTATGTATATATGTGTATATGTGTGCATAACTGGAAATTTCTTCATAGGGATGACAATTAAATATATGGGAACTTATGATTAAATGCATGGGAGCTTATGAAAGGCTTGTGTGTGTGTGTGTGTGTGTAAGGGGGGGAGGCACTGATAGTGATGATAGAGAAAAAATAAAAGGGAAAGAACCTTGGGAACATTTAGAGTTAGTTGACTTGACAATGATGAAGATACAGTAAAAATGAGATTCAGAAGAAGCTAGGAAAACCAAGTGAGAAAGCATTGTTACAAAAGCCATAGAGAAAAGAGTGTGTTTAACAGTGATAAATTCTGCAGAGAGGTCAAAAGGATGAGAAAATGCCATCAGATTTGGTAATTAAGAGATCACTGATTATTTTGGAAAGCAGTTTCACTTGAATTGATAAGGTAGGAAGCAAGATAACAAAAGTTGTGAGAAGAGGAGACAAAATAGAAGCATTGAATGGAAAGATATTTCTAAGTTTGGAGGAGAAAAGGAGGAGACATAATTTTAGCTGACAGCAGTGTCTAAAGAGGGTTTTTTTAAGGATGGAAGAGATTTGGACATATTTGTAGGGAGCAGGAAAGGAACAAGTAGATAGCAAGAGACTGAAGTTTAGAGAAAGGATGCTAATGATGATAGAACAATCTAGTGGGGAAGATAGAAGGGAATAGGATCAAAAGAGAAATTGGACTTTTGCAAATTTAAGAACCACCTCTTCAAGAGATTGGAATAAATGATGTCAGAGGGTTATGAGATGAGGTAGAGGTGATAAAGGAGAACTCTTGGCAAATGGCTTTAATTTTTTGGGTGAAGTATAAAGTGAGATCTTTAGATGAAAAGATAAGAAATGATTTGGCTTAGGAAGCTTGAAAAGATATGGTATGAAAATGAGATAGGGATCAATAAGGAAGAAGTTTTGTTTTGTTGCAGTGATAGCCCAGTGAGATTAAATAGCATAACTTTGTAGTAGACCTAGTCAACACAATATGTGATTTCCTCCAGTTATGTTCAGCAGTGCATATGAAGTATGTGTATAGTGTAAAATTATTCAAATTTGAATAATTCTCAGTAATGGATAATTCTCAGCATATTTCAATAATGGATAAGATAGAGGTTGGAGAGTAACAGTACTGGAGAGTTAAAGGGGTAGAGATTATGTATAGAGGAGAGTATAACCATATCAGAAATGATGGCAAAGAACTTAGATTGTAGTGGACAAAAAGTAAGTTTAGGAGGAATAATTCCTAGAAAGAAATAGAAAGATTAAAATATGATGAGAAAAAGGAATTTTAGAATTCTTGGAAATGGAAGTGGAATATTCGTAAGCAATTGCAAGATCAAAGATATGATCCTTTCTTTGTGTGCTGTAGTGATGGAGTGTGAGAGTTGACTAGGAGTTTAGTAGATTTAGGAACTGTGAAGTTAAGGTATTTGAAGAAACATTAATATGTATGTTGAAATCTTCTAGTGTGGGAAAGAGTTGTGCTGAAGGAGAAGACTGTATCAGTGCAACAAACAGGCACTGAATTCATTTAGAAAAAAAGAAGGAAAAATCTTGGGCATCAATAGATAATGTCTACCAGAACTTGGCTAAAGTAATTAATGATGATTGCATGAACTTCAAAGGAAGAGAAGTTGCCAAGTAATGGCATTAGAGAATCTGGAAGTAGCAATGGAGAGCAAAGAATATCTTAACTTCCTCACTATGAGACTGACACTATAGGGTCATTCAGAGGGAGCCAGGTCTCAGTGAGTGTCAGAATATGGAGAGAACAAGAGAGAAAGTTTGTTAATTATGGAGCAGAAGTTTCAGAAGTCACAGTGGAAGGAGCAGGTAGATATAAAATATGACATTTTAAGATGGGGGAGGTTAGAAGTGGATAAGAATGGACATCTGGATTTAGGAAGGGAGATTATTTATTAATTTTTTTCAGTAGTCAAGGCTTAATATTATAGGGATGGTGAGAGTAATTGGCAGAGGCTGGGGAGTGTGTTAATTGTTGGTAAAAGATCAATGAGGTCTCTTGATGAATATAATTAGAAGGTTCAAGGTTCACTCTTGAGGTTATAGCACAGCCTCAACTGCTTGACTTACAAGGTCCAAGGAAGCTCACACCTATTAGACGGGCTAATATGATAGAGAAAAAGAAAATGACAAATGTTGGAGGGGATATAAGAAAATTAAAATTAAAATGAATGCTGTATATTGATTTAATCATTATGAAGAACAATTTGGAACTATGCACAAAGAGCTATAAAACCATGCATACCTTTTGATTAAGTAATACAAGTACCAGTGTGTATCCCAATGATTTAAAAAACAAAAATGTACAGGACCTGCATGTATAAAAATATTTGTAGAAGCTCTTTTTTGTGTGTGTATGGTGGCAAAGAACTAGAAATTAAGGAGATGTTCATCAATTGGGGAATAGCTGAATGAATTGTTGTATATGACTGTGATAGAATACTATTGTGCTATAAGAAATGATGAGTAGGATGCTTTCAGAAAAACCTGGAAAAAATTTACATGAACTGAGGGAAAGTGAAATGAGCAATACCAGGAAAATATTATATATGGTAACAGCATTATTGTATAATGATATACTGTGAATAACTTACCTACTCTCAGTAAATAATGATACAAGACAATTCTCAAAGGACATATGATGGTGCTGATCATCTCCAGAGAGAGGACTGACTGGTGGAGTCCAAATACAGATCAATGATACTTTTCCTTCCTTCCTTCCTTCCTTCCTTCCTTCCTTCCTTCCTTCCTTCCTTCCTTCCTTCCTTCCTTTTGTCTGTGTTTTCTTTCATTGAATGACTTAGATGGAAATGTGTTTTGCTTTTCCTCATGGCATGAAGAAGATGGAGGCTGGGAGAGAATTTGGAAATCAAAATTTTAAAAATTGTTTTAACATGTAATTGGGAAAAACAAAGAATTATGATTCAGCTGAAGTAAAGAAAATAGAGGTAGCAATCATGATCTCAGATAAAGCAAAACCAAAAATAGATCTAATTAAAAGAGATAAAGAAGGAAACCATATCATGCTGAAAGGTAGTACATACAATGAAGTCATATCAGTACTAAACATATAATGCACCAAATGATATATCATCTAAACCAGTGGTTCTCAAAGTAGGATCCAGAGAATCCTCATGGTCTCTGAAACCCTTTCAGAGGGTGTACAAATTCAAAGTTAGCTTTTATTTCTAATGTGTAAATATCTATTAATATAATCCACATAAACAAAAACTCTTTGGAAAGATCCTCAAGAATTTTTAATAGTGTAAAGATACTAGGAACAAAAGTTTGAGAACCACTGATCTAAACGTTTGAAAAAGTTGAATAACTTACAGAAGGAAATAAATAATAAAACTATATTAGTGGACACCTCAACTTTCTCCTCTCAGAACTAGATAAATCTAACCAAAAAATAAACAAGAAAGAAGTTAAAATTCTAGAAAAGGTAGATGTGATAGCTCTTTGGAGAAAAGTGAATGGAAATAGAAAGGAAAACACTTTTTCATGCAGTACATGGTATCTCCACAAAATTTGACCATCTGTTAGTGCATAAAAACCTTACAATCAAATGAAATAAAGGAGAAATAAGTAATACATATTTTTCAGATTATAATGCAATAAAAGTTACATTCAATAATGGACAATGGAAAGAGACAACTTAATTAAATAGAAATTAATTAAACTAAAGAAATTGGAAATGAATCCTTTAAAAAGGGGTGAATGAAGAAATCATAGAAACAATAATTTCATTTTTAAAAATGACAACATACAAAAATTTTTAGGATGAGCCAAAGTGGTATTTAGGGAAAATTTATATCTCTAATAGCTTACATTAAGGAAATAGAGAAAAAGCAAAGCAATGAATTGGACATGCAACTAAAAAAACGCAAAAAAGAACAAATTGGAAATTCCCAATTAAACACCAAATTGGAAATCCTGAACATTCAAAGGAGATATTAATAAAATTGACAGTTAGAAAATCATTAAAATAATAAATCCAGAAGCTGATTTTATAGGGGAAAAAACTCCAAACAAAATAGACAAACTGTTGGTTTATTTGATTTAAAAAAGGAAAGAAGAAAACCAAGTTACTTGTATAAATGAAAGGGGTGAATTCAGTACTAAGAAGGGGAAATTAAGACAAGTGTTAGGAGCTATTTTGCCTAATTATATTTCAATAACTTTGACAGTATAAATGAAATGGATGGATATTTACAAAATATAGGTTATCCAGATCAACAAAAGGAGTAATAAAATACTTTAAGTAACCCAATCTTAGAAACAAAAATTGGGCAAGCCATCAATGAATTAAAAAAAAAAAATCCCAAAGACTTGATGTATTCACAAACAAATTCTACCAAACATTTAAATAACAAATAATCCCAATACTATATAAACTATTTGGAAAAATAGGTAATGGACTCTATCAAAATCCTTTTGATGTAAACTGTATCCCCTTTAATCTTTGGAGGGGCCCTGATGTAAACTGTGCCCCCTTTTGGGGGGAAGGGTTGGAAAGTAAACTTTGGGGGAAGGGTGCTTCTGACTCTCAAACCCTCTAGGCCTCTGGGATGGGCCATACCTATTCTTAAGGGAAACTTTCAGATAAGTAATCTCATTCAATTGGAAATCTTGGGGCAAGGAGGGGGGGGGGTCAGAGGAGAGGGGAAGAATGGCCAACTCCTCTATTGAGTTGAAGATTAGTCTTTCAAACTGCTCCCCAGCTCAGGGCAGGGCCAGGATAAACTTGATAAAATCCAAGGTTTGTCAATCCATCTCTGCTAATTCCTAATCAGGAGTTTGCCTGCTAAGAAAGCTGTTTTCTTGGCATACTGTTTTCTTAAGGTAAATAAATCCATTTTTGCCACAAATCTCGAGCCTGTATTCATTGGGGTTTGTGCAAAGCTTGTGGACTGGTCAAGGGATCTCTCAACTTTCAATTTTCACACCTCATCACTTTATTACACAAATGAAGTGCTGGTACCTAGACCAGGAAGAGCCAAAATGGAGAAAGAAAATTACAGACTTATTTCCTTAATGAATATTGATATGGCATTTTAAAATAAAATAATAACAAAGAGATTATAGTAATATATCATAAGAATCATACGTGATGACCAAATAGGATTTATGCCAGAAATGCAAGACTGGTTTAATATTAGGAAAACTATCAGCATAATTGACCATATCAATAATAAAACCAACAGAAATCATCTGATCATCTCAATAGATACAGAAAAACTCTTTGACAAAATACAGCACCCATTTCTATTAAAAATACTAGAGAGCATAGGAATAAATGGAGTTTTCCTTAAAATGATAAGCAGCATCTATGTAAAAACCAACAGCAAGCATCATATGTAATGAGGAGAAGCTAGAATCATTCCCAATAAAATCAGGGATGAAACAAGATTGCCCATTATCACTGCTATTATTCAATATTATACTAGAAATGATATATATAGCAATAAGAGAAGAAAAAGAGATTAGCAATGAGGAAACAAAACAAGATAATTTATACTTTAAAAAACATAGAGAATCAACTAAAAAAATACCTGAAATTATTAGCAACTTAGGCAAAGTTGCAGGATATAAAATAAACCCACATAAATCATCAGAATTTCTATATGTTACCAACAAAGTCTAACAGCAAGGGACAGGAAAGAGAAATTCCATTTAAAATAATTGAAGACAATATAAAATATTTGGCTAATATAATGAAAATGACAACTCTACCTAAATTAATCTACTTATTTAGTACCTTATCAATCAAATTGTCAAAAATTATTTTACAGAGCTAGAAAAAATAATAACAAAATTCATCTGGAAGAACAAAAACTCATCAATATCAAAGGAATCAATAAAAAAAATGTGAAAGAAGATAATCTAGTCATACCAGATCTCAAATTAAATTATAAAGTGGTAATTATCAAAACAATCTGGTACTGGCTAAGAAATAGATGGTGAATCAGTGGAACAGATTAAATATAAATTACAGTGAGGCATCTGGATGGAATAATAAATAGAATACTGGCCTTAAAGTCAGGAGGACATAAGTTCAAATGTAACCTCAGACACTTAACACTTCCTCGCTGTGTGACCCTGGACAAGTCTCTTAACCTCAATAACATATGCAAAATTAGTAAAAACAAACCAAAAAAGGATAAATTACATTGTAATAAATGACCATAGTAATTATTATATAATAAACTCAAAGATTCTAGCTTTTGGAACAAAAATTCATTATTTGACAAAAACTGCTGGGGAAAATGGGAAAAAGTATGGTAGAAACTAGATATAGACCAATATCTCATATCATATACTAAGACAAAATCCAGATAGGTTCATGATTAACACATCAAAGGTGATACAATAAGCAAATTAAGAGCGCATTTTTTTTATTTTTTTATTTTTTTAAATAGCTTTTTATTTACAAGTTATATGCATGCGTAAATTTTACAGCATTGACAATTGCCAAACCTTTTGTTCTATTTTTTCCCTCCTTCCTCCCACCCCCTCCCCTAGATGGCAGGATGACCAATACATGTTAAATATATTAAAGTATAAATTAAATACAAAATAAGTATACATGACCAAACCGTTATTTTGCTGTACAAAAAGAATCGTTCTCTGAAATATTGTACAATTAGCCTGTGAAGGAAATCCAAAATGCAGACAGGTAAAAATATAGGGATTGGGAATTCAATGTAATGGTTCTTAGTCATCTCCCAGAGTTCTTTCTCTGGGTGTAGCTGGTTCAGTTCATTACTGCTCCATTGGAACTGATTTGGTTCATCTCATTGCTGAAGATGGCCAGGTCCATCAGAATTGATCATCATATAGTATTGTTGTTGAAGTATATAATGATCTCCTGGCCCTGCTCATTTCACTCAGCATCAGTTCGTGTAAGTCTCTTCAGGCCTTTCTGAAATCATCCTGTTGGTCATTTCTTACTGAACAATAATATTCCATAATATTCATATACCACAATTTATTCAGCCATTCTCCAATTGATGGACATTTACTCAGTTTCCAGTTTCTGGCTACTACAAAGATGGCTGCCATATACATCTTGCACATGATCTTTCCCTTCTTTAAGATCTTTAAGAGAGCATTTAATTGTTTGTTAGATTTATGGATAAAGGGAAAATGTAGGATTAAAAAAGAGCATTACAAAATGTAAAATAGACAATTTTGATTTTATAAAATTTAAAAGTTTTTGCGCAAACAAAATCAATGCAACCAACATTATAAGGAAAGCAGAAAACAGGAAAATTTTTTGCAACAAGTATTTCTGATAAAGACATCAATTTTTCAATATATTGAGAACTGAATGAAATTTATAAAAACAAGTTATTCCTCAATTGATAAAAAGATCAAACAATATGAACAGGCTGTATTCAAAGAGATCAAAGCTATCTATAGACATATGAAAAAATGCTCTGAATCGCTATTGATCACAGAAATGCAAATTTAAGAAAAATCTGAGGTACCACCTCACACAGAATGGCTTATATGACAAAAATGGAAAATGTTGGATGTTAGATGGCATGTGGGAAGACTGGGACCCTAATATAGTGTGAGTGGAGCTGTGAACTGATCCAACCATTCTGGAGAACAATTTGGAACTATGCCCAAAGGGCTATAAAATTGTGTATATCTTTTAATCCAGCAATACCATTGCTAGGTCTATATTCCAATGATATTGAAAAAAAAAGAGAGAGAAAAGGGCCTATTTGTACAAAAATTTTTATAGAAACTCTTTTTGTGATGGCTAAGAATTGGAAATCAAAGGGATACCCATCAATTGGGGAATAGCTAAACAAGCTTTGGTATATGATTACTATGGAATATTATTGTGCTATAAGAAATGACAAGCAGGATAATTTCAGAAAAATCTGAAAGATTTACATGAACTAGTTCATTGTGAACAGATCCATGAGAATAACAGCAATATTGTTTGATGAAGAATTGCAAATGTCTTATTCTCAACAATAAAATGATTCAGAATAAACCCAAAGGACTAATGATAAAGTATACTATCTACCTCTATCTATTATGGGCCAGAACTCTGAACTTGAAACAAGGATTCTTACAAGGTACTAACTAAGTGGAATTGATGAGACAATGGTTATCTAGTTTAGCATGGTGCTTAATAGTTCTCTAAGTTCAGTATGATTGATTTAGACTTAAACAAATAATGGTTTCCTAGTGATATAATGATTAATTTATACTCAATGTGGAACATATAAGCAGGGACTGAGAGCCACAAAAGACAAGCGCACTAGAAGTTCTTGAAGCCAAGGAGACAGAGATTCATTTCCACCTTCAGTCAGGCTCCTGGTGGCAAGCTCTCCTGCATTTCTCCACTGAGACCAAGGCCTGTCTGAAAGGCTCTCCAGAAAGCTACCCAGCAGCAGGCAAGGAAATAATAAAGCATTTATACACTTGGCTACTCTCATGTGACTACTGAACTGAAAGTAAGGCTGCTCCCAGAGACCCCAAGAAAACTGAAACCAAGAACACTACATCTATCAATATCAGAAATAACTGATATTGCTTAAATACAGACTAATTTTTTTCTATTTTCACTTTCATTTTTCCATTATTCAAGTCTTCTACTACAAAATGACTAATATGGAATATTTTATATAAATGCACATGTATAACCTAAATATGGTTGTCTACTGTCTCAGGGAAGGGAAGGATAGAATTTGGAACTCAAAACTTTAAATAAAAATGTTGAAAATTTTCAAGAAAAAAGAAAAATGGTTGGATTTTGAAAGATAATGAATTTTTTTTGAAATATTGAGTCTTACATGCATATGGAATACAGATATGATTATTCAGCAAAAAAGCCCAAAGATGTGATCAGAAAAATGAAGAGAACCAAAAGAGAGGTGAGGGTGGTAAAAACCATCAAATACTGCAAGCAAGACCAAGAAGGATGAGGACTGGAGGTGGGGATAGGGGGGAAGATCAACAGATTTGGCAATTAAAGAGATTGGTAATTTTGAAGAGAGCAGTTTCAGTTGAGTGACAATGTTGAAAGCAGAATTGGAGGAGTTAAGAAGTGAAAAGAGATGAAGGCAATAAGAAAAAACAGTTTTTTTAAAAAGGTATTTGGCTCTGAAAGGAAGGACAATTTGAGGAGAGAGTAGAGATAGCAAGGTCAGCAGAGTTTGGTTTTTTTTTTTTCGTTGTTGTTTTTTTTAAGAATATAAAAGACCTGGCCATATTTATAGGCAATAAGGTAGAAACCAGAATAAAGTTGAAAGAGAAGGTATGACTGGAGACAATAATATCTTGTAAGAGCAAGATGAGGGAATGATCACTTCTAGCTGGTGTATAAAAGGAAAGATTTAGAGGAGGAAATAGTATTGGAGTATCATCTTTAAAGCACTAACTATACAGATGATGAGGTTTAAAAAGTGAAATATTTGGGTGGGAGAATAGTTTAGAATTTCTGGGCAGGGCAACTCCGAGGGAGCAATTTTAGAGAATTTTGACTGGGGCTGGTCAAAGTGGAGATTCTCTGAGTCTCAGAGAGTCCAGGGAGGGGATGGAGAAGTTATGAAGATAAGTTTTTAAAGATGGTCATTTAAGCTCTCTAAAATCTCTAAATCTATGATCTTAGACTAGGGTCTCCTCTGGGTTGGCTCTTCAGTAGAACAGAACATCTCAAGAACATCTTTGGAATCCTAAGACTCAATTCAACGTTAAAATATCTATTCTCTGAAACTACTCAAGTATCTTTGCCAAGAAACCCCTAATGGGGTCGGGATACAAATGAAACCACTGGGTAACTAGTTGAGTTAGTTGAGAAGCAGCATGGTATAGCGGTGAAGAGCTGGTCTCCCCTTCAGGAAAACCTGACGGACTCCTGGAGGGTGTGACCTTAGACAAGTCACTTAAACTCTCAATGACGTAGGCAACTAACTCTCCAACATGATAAATTACGAAACAGTAGAGGAAAGTTACCTTCCTGGTTATTTTCTATAGCACTGAAAGCTGTGAGGGAAAGGGAAGCTGTGGAGAGGACCCTGTGAAGGAGGGCTTACAGAGTGTGTGGGGGGTGCAGTTGGGGCGCGGGGGGGAGCGTGATTTACTCAAGGTCTGTGAGGGAAGAGGACATCTATGAGGGAAAGAGTTCGTTAAGGGGATCTAAGGGAAGGAGGTGGTGCGGTTTATAGGGACTCCTGGAAGAAAGAGGAGGTTGTGAGCGTCTGAGGGGCGGAATGGGTTCTGTGGTCTGTGAGGGGAAGGGGAGTCAGGAAAGCTATGAGGCAGTTTGTGGGGAAGATACAGCACTTTATGCTGTGAAGGATTCTCATGGAGGATGGGGGGCGTCTAAGAAGGGAGGAGGGTGGACAATAATGATGCGGAATAATCAATAGGTGTGCGTGAGGGAAGCAAGAGGGAAAGAGCCTGGGAGACGAACGGAGGCTCGGTGAAGATCGGCCGGGTGGGGTCTCAAAGCAGGGAAGGTTTGGGGTTGGGGGAGGGTATGTCACATCTATAGACTTCGAGGGCTGGAAGAGTGGTCCTTGCGAGAAGATTAAGGAAGCAGAGGAGCAGCACTAATCCAAGACAACTCGTGGGGATGCGCCGTTGTGACGCAACTGCAGGGAGGGGGGCGGGAACATCGCTTTGGGGGCGCGCGCCCGCACGCGCGCCTCCGGCGGGCTGTGCGCTTGCGCCGCCCGTCTCCTGCCGGAGAAAAGGCTCCCCTCGCCGCGAGTGAACTCCGGAAATTCACCCTTCCACCCGGAAATGTTTGTTGACGAACATGGCGCTGTTGTGGCGAGTCCTTGTGAGTGATGGAATGACTTTCCGTTT
The DNA here is from genome assembly GCF_902635505.1 of Sarcophilus harrisii. Lineage (NCBI taxonomy): Eukaryota > Metazoa > Chordata > Mammalia > Dasyuromorphia > Dasyuridae > Sarcophilus > Sarcophilus harrisii. Next base: position 422,378,894 of record NC_045427.1, on the reverse strand, counting down.
TCCCTTGGCGGGCCCTGGGGTTAGGGGCAGCGGCGTCCTTCCTTCGGGGCCCGAGGAGGGAGGCAGCGGCTGCCGGAGGGGACTCTGAGATTTCGGGGCCGGAGCGGGTGACAGGTTCTGGGTCGGGGAAACTGAGGCACGCTCTCCAGACAGCGTCTCCTGACTGGACTTTGGCCCCTAGAGATGGGCTCCGCAGGAGGAGAAAGGTTTTAGTCCCCTAGGAGGGATTTCAGCCTCCCTAGATGCATGTCCTCGTCCCTAGCCGCCGCCGCTGCGTGACCTCTGCATGGGGTTTGGACATAAGTCCCAACTGAGAGGGACTTTAGAAACCCACCGAGGCCCAGTTTCTCTTTATAAAGCAGGGAACGGAGGCACGTCCTGCCGCTTACTACTTACTTGTGTGACCTTGAAGCACTACTCTTGAATTCATCTCTTGAGAAATAAAAGGGGAGATGGGGTTCCATGGTCCCTCTCTAAATTCTCTTCTAGATCTTCCAAGTCATTTAACTGATACGTGGTAGAAATCGAGGACTGCTCTTCCACCCCTTCCCCTTTATGTATACAGTGCCTCGGGTTATGAAAAAGATTTGAATGCTCTTAAGCCAGCTTGGAGCACTAGAGAGGTTCTCCATGAACTAGAATTGTGTATTTTGGGAGATTGTGTGTGAGAGCGAAAAGTGCTGTGGATTTGGAGGGAGAGAATTTGCATTGGAATAATGCCTGTACTATTTGCTACTTGTGTGATTTTAGCCAGGCCACTCTTTGGACTTCTTTTTACTCCCCTGTGAGATAGTGGGATTAAATTAGTTTTCTCTAAGCTTCCTCCCAGTCTTAACATATTGTGTTTATATAACATAATATTTATCTAGCAGCTTCAGATTCTTAAAAGATTTTAAGATCTAGTAGTACCAAGTCAGATTTGTGGGAAAAGACAGGAATGGGGCTTAAGAGTCTATTGGAAACTTCCCCTACCAATGTGGATCTGCAGCTTCTTAAAAAGTTGTCTAAAAATAATAGTAATGATAACATTATTAGCTAACATTTTTATAGCTATTTAAAATATGCAAATGATTTTACAAATATTTCATTTTATCCTAACAACAACTCTGGGAGGTAGGCATTTTCCCAGTTTTACAAATGACAGTGTTTGAATCAGGATTTTGAATTCTAATCTGACTTCAGTGCTCTAAATACCATTGTGCCATCAAGCTGCAACTACGACTTAAAGGACTTAGGGAAATTTTCCTGGCTCTGAGACCTACTTTTGTGTGGAGAAAGATCTATGAGGAAATGCTTGGAAGATAATGTTGTTATTTGTCCTTCATTCTTGAAGAAAACCATGACATCAGGGAGATGGTGCCATGGCATGCAAGTAAATTGGATTTGTGAAGGAGGGCTATGAGGGTCACCTGCTTCACTTTGTCCTCCAGAGCCATCTGAGTGCAATGACCAGATATAGATCAGGACTGGAAATGGCCCTGGAACCCATAACCCATTAAATCATAATTTAAGGTTAAATTGAGGCAGAGAAATGGCTTGGGAAATAACTAATCTGATATACTGTGCTGCTTTCCTGAAAAATTACCTCATCTGAGAGGTAGATTCGGCTTCTTTCCTCCAAAACTAAAAAATTAGACTGCCTGGAAGCAGGAACAATCTTGCATTTTCCTTAGCTTTGAGCATAGTAGCATAGCATCTCTGCACAAAGTAGGCACTTCATATCTGTTGAGTAAATGAATAAGATTATTAAGCTTACTGAGACATCCAGGAGATAAAAAGTTATAAGATAAGGCCATGAAACCCAGTGGTCATTCCATTACATCATATTGCCCCTATATATATATATATATATATTTTTTTTTTTTTTTGCTGAGGCATTTGGGGTTAAGTGACTTGCCCAAGGTCACACAGCTAGGAAATGTTAAGTGCCTGAGGGCAGATTTGAACTCAGGTCCTCTTGACTTCAGGGCTGGTGCTCTATCCACTGTGCCACCTAGCTGCCACAATACTGCCCCTAATTTTATAAAATTTAAAGCATTATGTCAATGTGTCAGTGATTTGTATTTTATAATTGCCATAGTCTTCTAATTATTCCTACTCCTCCTTCCTCATTCCATTTTAGCCTCCATACACTATGTAAGTAGTTTTTTAAAATATGATTTTTATCATTATTCTCTTGTTCAGAACCTTTAGCCAAACTGATTTCCTTGATGTTCCTCAAGGATGCTTTTCCTACCACTTTGCTTATTTTTTGAATATTCTTCTCTGTTTATTCAAATTATACCAGTTTTTCAAGATCCATTTAAAGTTCTGTTTCTGTCAATGAAGACTTCATAGTGATCTTTGAACTAATTTAATGATAAAATTTTGGAGCTAGAAGAGACTTCAGAAGTTTAGTTCAATCTTAATCTGTTATAAAACCCCTACAAAGTAGAATAGTTAAACTTGCTAGCCTTATTATCCCAAGTTCTAACCTCTGGAACCACACACTATCTTTTTAATCCCACTTCCATCTAGCTATTCACATTCTTACGCTTATGGATTATTGTATCTTTATTTCTTTTTCCTGAAAGCATGCAAAGAAACTTTTATTGTCACTAGACATTCAAGTTACAAATGTCAGTGTAACAGTGAAGTGTAACAGTAAAAGGGTCACTATTATTTTTGCTCTGTTTATTGAAAAGGTCTATTTTTGGAATGCAGACCCTCTTCATCTGTCCAATATATAATGACTACTGCAAGAGTCCTAACTTATGAAGTGTAAATATTGTTTAGTAATATTCTCAGCTATTTATTTTTGTCCACTGAGAAACTAAGGCTATTTTTTTTAAAAAAAGCTTAATTAATTTTCTGTTCATTCTCTTAAAAAAAAGAAAAAAGAAAAGCTCTTTTGATAAGTATACATAATTAAGGAAAACATATTCCTTCATGAAAAAGCATGAACTGCTCTTCTAAGCACTATAGGGACAGAAGACTACAGTCTTATGTAAGGAAATAGTAGCCAGGTGTGGAGACTAGACTTCTGATTTCATTAGCATTTGAAGCTTCTGCTTCTACCAGAAGTAGAACTACTTCTACCAGAAAGTTCACAACTTAACTACAATTTATGGTCTTAGCTTCTGTTGAGAAACTATTTCTACCAGAAGGTTCACAACTTAACTACAATTTATGGTCTTAGAGTTGCCTGATGTACTAAGAATATTTTAATTTTAAATTTTTTCAATAAAAATATATTTTCTTTTTCTTCCACCTTCTTGCCAGTCCTACAAGACTGTAACAAATTGTAACAAATAGCTATAGTCAAGCAAAACAAACTCCATCATTGGCTATGTCCAAAAAATATCTATCTCAATCTATAATCTCAATCACTTCTCAGGAAATGGATAGCATATTTCATCATTTGTTCTGGAATCATGGTTGGTCATTTCACTGATCAGAATTTTTATGCTTTTCAAAGTTTGTCTTTATAATTTTATTATATAAAGTGTCCTCCTTCTGTTCTGTATCGTCACTTCTTGCAAGGCTTCCCAGGTTTCTCTGAAACTGCCTCCTTCATGATTTTTCATCCACAAGAGGCAGTATGGCTCACTGAATAGGTTAAGAACACGGCGGGAATTAATTAAAAGAAAATGAGGAAAAGAAAGGGTAAGGAGAAGAGGAGAAAAAGAAAATGAGGGAGAAGAGAGAAAGAGAGATGATGAATACAGTTGCTTCATTTGAATTTGCAAATCATTGGGAAAATTGTTTTTTGTGGGACTGGCTCTGGTGTCCCTGGGCTACAAGACTAAAGTTGGTCAAGGGCCTGAGAGTATATTATTTTGATAGAAGTTTGTTTCCTTTTCTCTCTCCTCTAAAACCTTGCAAGGGTTATTTCAAAAGAGATTTTGAAAATATTTATCTTTTTCTTCTAACTTGTTTCTATTTACTTGATTGCTACCATTTACCTGGGAGCTAAGGACAACTAGTTCTACCATTGATTGTTACCTTTGACAAGCCACTTAATTATTCTACCTAAGGTTACCCATCTGAAACAAGGATAATGTTAGTACTAAATGTTTCATAGGTTTGTTGTGATGTTGCTATAAAGTACATAAATGATTTGTAAACTTTGAAGCATATTATATAAATGTCATCTGCTGTTATCATTGTCATTTGTTCAAGAGGAGAATTAAAAGGTACCGAGGTAAGCACCTAAATACTAGAAAGAGCTGGATTTGGAGTTTGAGGATCTGGGTTCAGTCCTGATTGCTGCTTAGAACGTGTGACTTTGGACAAATCACTTAACCATAGACCTCAGTTTCCCCATATGGAAAATATGGAATTTGGAATGGTGTGGCTCCTGGGGTCCCTTCTTACATCTATGTTCCTTTGTTATTAAAGCAGATTCTTGATTTGAATGGGAAATCAGTCATCAGTCAACAAGCATTTGTTAAACTCTTAGCTATATGCTTCAAAACTTAGCATATAGCTAAGAGTTTAACAAGTTTTGAAGGCACAAAGATATATAAAAACAAAGATTTTACATTCAGATGGGGAATCATCATTTAAGTCACTAGGTGCATACAGAATATATACAGAATTGATTGAAAGTTATCTGGGGTGCTGGGGGGAAGGCAGTGACAACTGGTGAGACTCAGAAAAACTGTAGAAATGAGATTTAAGTCAATCTTGAAGGAAATTAAGGTAACTAAGAGGCCAAGATGGTGGGGGGCCGGGGGGAGAGGAAGCAGTTCAGCCATGGGAAAATAGTGTAAAAGCATAGCGTAAATAAGCCAAAGTAGCTGTATCCTAATATGTGTGGAGGGGAGAAAAGTATAAGAAGACTGAAAGGTCTTTAAATACCAAACATAAAAATTTCCAATGAGATATTTTACATTTACATCTTTTCCTATTTTTTCTTTTTCTTTTATTTTTTCTTTTTTTCTTTTTGGTTTTGCTTTATTGTATATTGATTTCTCATTGAAACTCATTAGTTTCCATTTGCTCTGTTCTAATTTTTAAGGAATTATTTTCTTCAGTGAGTTTTTGTACCTCTTTCCCAATTGGCTGATTTTGCTTTTTAAGGCATTCTTTTCATATTTCCTTTTGTACCACTCTCAATTCTTTTCCTAATTTTTCCTCTATATCTCTTAATTGATTTTCAAAATCCCTTTTGAGCTTTTCTGTGGCTTGAACCCATTTCTTATTTTTCTTGGAGTCTTTGGATGTAAGAGCTTTGACTTTATCATTTCCTGAGTGTATCAAACATAAGAATTTTTATTTTATCATGGAAATAATAGAATAATATTGGAGGTCATGAGCTGGGGTGGAGTGACATGATTAGACCCATGCCTTAGAAAAATCATTTGGAAAGCTGAGAAAGGGAGACCATTTAAAAAGCTGCTGCATAATCCAGATAAAAGATAATAAGGAATGAACTAGAATTGTAACTGTGTGAGTAGAGAAGATATTTCAGTGAGTCATTCAGTAAACAGTTATTAAGCACCTACTATGTGCCAAGCACTTTGCTAATCACTGAGGATATAAAAAGAGGCAAAAAATGATCTCTGTCCTCAAGAAGCTTACAGTTTTATTAGAAAGATAAGCAAGTACACATATTATATTCAGAATAAATAATAAATACTTAATGTAGAAAAGGCACTGGTAGAATTAAGATGGATTGGGAAGGGCTTTCTATAGAAGGCAATTTTAGTTGGGCAGGAAACTCAGAAGGTAGAGATGAGGAAGGGAGAGCATTCTAAATATGGAGGAATAGGCAAAACTGGATTTGAGAAAGCAGAAACAAGATTTGGCATCACATTGGATATATATAGGGTTAGTGAGAGTAAGGAGAAAAGAATGATACTTTGATATCCAACCTAATAGGATGGATATTGATAAAAGGGGAGAGTTTGGTTATTAATCAATTCTGTTTTGGATTTGTGTTTGAGATACCTACTAAACATCCAGTTTAAGATATCTAAAAAGTAGTAGGTTACATAGAAGTGGAGCTCAAGAGACTAGGATTGCTTATATCTGGGGGTCATCTACATTGCTCTGCTAATTGAACTTATGGGAGGGAGTTGATAAGATCAATGAGACAACAGAAAAGGTCCTACGATATTAGTACTTTGAGCCGCATCCCTAGTTAATATGACATGGATGAAGGACCAATACAGCAAGAAAAAGAGAAAAATGTTTGGCTATACAGGAGAACTAGGAGAGAATGTCATGGAAAGTTAGAGGGGAGAGAAGAGTATTCAGAGCAAGGTATTCTAGTGTCAGATATTAGAGAGAAGTTAAGAAGGCTGTATGAAGATTGAGGAAGAAAAAGACCACTAATTTGACAATTGACATCTAAAAATCTCTTCATTCTAATGTTATGATTTTTAATGTGTAAGTTGAATAAGTTCATTTGTAATTCTTTTGGTAGTATTTTTAGGGCTATCCTACTTAGTTAGCTCTTCTTTTTCTTATTTATCTCCTTGGCCTCAGTTTTTGCATGGTCTTTTCCTCTTAGATGTATTTAGGAAGAAGAGATTCACACTGAAAATGTCTTGTAACTCCAGCATTGCAAATGTGCCTGCTCATTATCAGGGTGTGCTCCTTTCATTGATTGTGTTGCTGTTGCTATTATCTAGTGAGAAATGTGATGCTTTGTAGAAAACTGTTCAGTACCCTTAGGAAGCAATAATCATATTCAAATGATTTAAAGCAGAACTGAATAAATTTGCTTTATATTTAGGAGCCTAGCATTAAATCTAAGAAGCAAATTTCATAAAATCATAACACCGGAAGTGTTCAAAGGAATTGCCTTGCATCACCTCATTGTCGAAAAGAGCCAAGTCCAACACAGTTGATCATCATATAATCTTGTTGCTGTGTTTTCTTGGTTCTTTACTCAGCTTCAGTTCATGTAAGGCTCCGTAAGCCTTTCTGAAATCAGCCTGCTCATCATTTCTTATAGAACAATAATATTCTATTATATTCATACACCATAATTTAATCAACTATTCCCCAGCTGATGGGCATTCATTCAAAAAAAGGGGCTGCTATGAACATTTTTGCACAGTTTTCCCCTTTTTTATGATCTTTTTGGGATACAGAGCCATTAGAGACACTGCTGAATTGAAGAGGATGCACAGTTGATAGCTCTTTGGGCGAAGTTCTAGATTGCTCTCCAGAATTGTTGGATCATTTCACAGGGATTCATCCCTCAACAATGCATTTGTGTCCCAGTTTTTCCATATCCCCTCCAACATTTATCCTTATCTTTTCCTGTCATCTTAGCCAATTTGAGAGGTGTGTAGTACTACCTCAGAATTGTCTTAATTTTCTTTTTCTAATCAGCTGTGGTTTAGAGCATATTTCATAAGACTAGAACAATTCGTTTTTGTTTTGTTATAATAGCTTTTTATTTTTTAAAATACATGCAAAAATAGTTTTTAACATCCACTCTTGCAAAACCTTTTGTTTCATATTTTTCTCCCTCTTTTTTTCTCCTCTCCTTCCCCTAGATAGTAAATAATCCAGTATGGGTTCATTATGTGCAATTCTTCTAAACATATTTTCACATTTATCATGTTACACAAGAAAAATCAGATCAAAAAGGAAACAAAATGAGAGAAAAAAACAAGCAAACAAAAAAAAGGTGAAAATACTATGTTGTGATCCATATTCAGTCCCCATAGTCCTTTTTCTAGGTTTAGATGGCTCTCTTCACAAGTCTGTTGGAATTGATCTGAATCACCTCATTGTTGAAAAGAGCCATGGCCGTCACAGTAGATCATCACATAATTTTGTTGCCATGTACAATGATCTCCTGGTTCTGTTTACTTCATTTAGCATCAGTTCATGTAAGTCTCTCCAGGTCTCTCTGAAATCATCCTGCTCATTATTTCTTATAAAACAATAATCCATTACATTCATAGACCATAACTTATTCAGCCTTGAATACTGCTACTACAAACATTTTTGCACATGTGGGTCCCTTTCCCTCCTTTATGATCTCTTTGGGACATAGAACCATCTGAGCCAATCTGAGAGGTGTGAAAGAACACATTCATTTTTGAACATATGCCTTGGCCTGCTATAGCAAAACATTTCCTATAACAAGTATTTTAAGGGAAAAAAAAGTTTAGTAAGGCCAACTTAATCAATACATTAACCACACCTGATAGTATTTTCAATATTGCCTTATCATAGTCCCCCACTTCTTAGTAAAGGATGGCCGGTATATTTTCTTAATGATGAAGTATGGTCATTATTATTATACAATGTTAATTTTTTTCCAGTATTAATCTTTATGAAGTTTAATATTTAAATTTGACTTATTTATTCATGATTTATTATTGATATTTGTTTGTGATTCTAGATAGATAAATGAGCTTTTGGGATACTCTGGTAACCTGCCATCTAAAATTTGTTGAACTTTGAAGCAAGCATACTAGAGTGATCAGATGACATGCTGAAGATCATTTTAGTTTTTTCCATTTTATACTTCTACTTCCAAAATTGAGTTACAAAACTAATTTTTTCCTTTACATACTTTAAAAGAAATTATTTTCAGTCCATAGTATTTATTTTCTCTCATCCAGCATTGAAAAAGAAAGAAAATTAAAACCATTGCAATATTCATAGTCAAAAAATAGTCAAATATTCATAGTTAAACATTGGCTATGTCCAAAAAATATTGTCTTATTTTGTATTTTAAGTTTATCTTTTTGACTGGAGATAGGTAGCCTGATTGATTACTGCTTCATCATTGGTCCTCTAGAATTGTGGTTGGCTTTTTTTTTTTTTTTTTTTTTTTTTTTTTTTTTTTAATAGTCTTTAATTTACAGGATATATACATGGGTAACTTTACAGCATTAACAATTGCCAAACCTCTTGTTCCAATTTTTCACCTCTTACCCCCCCCACCCCCTCCCCTAAATGGCAGGATGACCAGTAGATGTTAAATATATTAAAATATAACTTAGATACACAATAAGTATACATGACCAAAACATTATTTTGCTGTACAAAAGGAATCAGACTCTGAATTATTGTACAATTAGCTTGTGAAGGAAATCAAAGATGCAGGTGTGCATAAATATAGGGACTGGGAATTCAATGTAATGGTTTTTAGTCATCTCCCAGAGTTCTTTTTCTGGGTATAGCTAGTTCAGTTCATTACTGCTCCATTAGAAATGATTTGGTTGATCTCGTTGCTGAGGATGGCCTGATCCATCAGGACTGGTCATCATCTAGTATTGTTGTTGAAGTATATAATGATCTCCTGGTCCTGCTCATTTCACTTAGCATCAGTTCGTGTAAGTCTCTCCAGGCCTTTCTGAAATCATCCTGTTGGTCATTTCTTACAGAACAGTAATATTCCATAATTTTCATATATGTGGTTGGCTTTTAATCAGAGTTTTAAATTCAAAGTTATTTGTCTTGATGATGTTATTATATAAATTGCTATTTTTGCTCACATTATTGTGGCACAAGTTCATACAACTCTTCCCAGGTTCTTCTGAAACTGTCTCTTTGGTCATTTCTTATTGCACAAAAGTATTTTAATTCATTCATATACCATTTTGTTCAACCATTACTCAATTGATGGACATTTCCTTAGCTTCCAGTCCTGCTATTACAAGTTAGACCATTCCACCAAATAGGGAAAGTTCTCTTATAGTTTCTATGAAGATATTTTACTATCCTCCTTTATATATCTTATTTTTGGTGATTGCTTCTGGGTCTACAAACTACTTGGTAGCAGCAAAATATTAAAAAAAACAAACTTTTTTTTTTTTTTAAACACACATTGCTTTGTGATTCATATTGGAGGAGAAAAATCAGAGCAAAAGAAAAAAACATTTTAAAAAAACACAAAAAAGAAGTGAACATAGCATATGTTGATTTACATTCAGTTCTTAGTTCTTTTTCTGGATGCAGATGGAATTTTCTGTCCAAAGTCTATTGGGATTGCTTTGGATCATTGAATCACTGAGAAGAACCAAGTCTTTTATAGTTGATCATTGTACATTCTTGCTGTTATTGTGTACAATTTATTCCTGGTTCCAGCAGCAAAAACTATCCTTCTTTATATCTGAATGCAGATCACCAAAATGGCCTAGAGATGATGTGAATTTCAGCACAAAGAGACACACAGATGGCAACTAAAAGCAAAGCTTTAATTTCATCATATTTAACTACGCAACTGGCATGTCAATCCAGGAGTATAGAACATACTCTGAAAAAATAGCCAATTTCTGTATTTGAGCTGGAACACATGTATAAGTTAGTCAAAGATATCTGAACACATGTGTAAATCTGAGTTATTGGGTGAGGGTGGAGAGGAAAAGAACTGTGAATGGAGTAACTGGAGCCAAGTGGAATGGGTCTGCAAAGCTGTTATGAAGGAAATGAATTTTCAATACACCTATGAAGAAAGGTAAAGAATGTTGTTTCATAAGAAGGATGAGTGGCCCAGGAATGGAGAAAGACAACTAGGAGATTGGCTTTGTTTGGATTACTGAACACCAGGAAGTGTATGGTTAGATAGATGGATAGATAGGTTAGGGAAGAGGCACTCAATTGATATCTTAAAGAGAGGCAGTTTGGTTTTATAGAATACTGAATTGGTCATCCTGGCTCTGCCATTATCCTGATCTGACCACAAATAAATTGTTCATTTGAAAACTGACGAGATTGCACATTCATTAATCTTTAAGCGTTCTTTAAAGTTTTGAAAATATGATTTTTAATCAAGCATTGTAATTTGATTAAGAAAGCATTTGGGATTAACTGCAAATTTCTGAGAAAAGACACATTCAAAAGCAATTCAGAGAGACATCTATATTGTATAGTAGAAAGAACAGTGCACCTGGAGTCTTAAAAGAAGGTTTTGTGTCCTGGATGACTAGCTTTGTAACACTTTTTCCTAACATCTTTTAGCCTGTTTTTTTAATCTGTAAAATGGTAATAATGATACTTTATATAATGATGTTTAAATGGACTGATATATATATATAAAGCATTTTTAAGCTTTTAAGTAAGTCATATAAATGTAAGCTATTCTTAACCAAAGAACATGATTCTTGTAACTTTATATTACAAAGTAGAAGGGAAAAGTTACCTTGTTTTAATTTTGGCACACTTGAGTGTCAGGGCTAGAGCTATGACTGTAAGACTGGGTAGATAACTGTTACCTGCAGTCAGGGGAGACCTGAATTAAAAGCTGGCCTCAGACTCTTAGTGGCTGTCACTGTGGGCAACTTACTTAACTTTTGTCTGCTTAAGTTTTCTCAGCTATAAAATGAAGTATCAGTAAAGGCTTTAGCACAGACCTTGACACATAATAGCCACTTAATCCTTCATTCCTGAGTGAATGGGGAAGGAAGGCTGAAATTGAGGTGATTTTCCCAGTAAGAATTGATTTAAAATATTTAAAATAAAATTTAAAATAAGGCCAAGTAGAACCCAAATTATATTGACACAATTCTGTTAATGCTGAAAAAATAAGTGATAAAATTCTTCAGAAAAATTTTCAAACATTCACATTGTTCCTTCTTGCCATTTCTTCCAATGTCTTTTTTGGGGGATAAAACTTAATCTGTTTGTCTTATCCTATATTTGAATTTTTAGGAAAATAACACTTGACACTGAATAATTCTGGTAAATCTTTTTTGAGTTAAAATAGAAAACCCAAGAAAATCAAAGTCCTTTTTAAAAAAAATTGCAAATCTCAATTGAAGTAGAGCATTTTAAATTTGAATTTTTCTTCGTCTTAATGGAAACATATTTCTAGATCTGTTCTCTTTTCCACAAAAGGATGTGTCATTTCAAAAACAACAGTTACAATAACTTAACATTTTATAATCACTTTTCAAAATCTTTTCCATCTCATTTGTTTCTCAAAACAACCTTGTAAAATTGATAGTGCCAAGTATTTTTATTTTTATTTTTTTACCGATGAAGGAATTGTGAGGTTATAAAATAATTGAATTAGATATAGAAGAGACCTTCAAGACTGTCAAGTTTCATTTTGTAGATGTGGAACCAGAGGCAGAGAGGTTAAGTAACTTGCCTAGACAGTGTCTCAATCAGGGTTTGAACTCAAGTTTTCCTGATTCTAAGGCGTATTCTATCCATTATGCTACCTAATTGTCTTTAAGTAAGCATGCCATATCAATGCTACTAGTTAAGTAATAGAGTTTAGAGTCACATGCAGATCTTCATGCTCCAAGCCCCATTGCATTTTCTCCTGACCTCTGTTTGGTTTTGACCTGACCTCTGATTGGTTTGTGAAAATTCATTCTCAAGTTAGACCAAAAGACCTGTAATTATCTTTGACAATTCCTTGAAACATTGAGAGGTTGTGATTTGCCCATGGTTGTTTTTTTAAATGTTTTATTTTTATTTATTTAATATTTTTCCCCAGTTACAGTCGAAACAATTTTTTTTTTACATTTGTTTTTAAAATTTTTGAGTTTTAGGTTCTCTCCTTTATCCCCATCCACAATTAAGAAACCATATGTGAAGAAATGTAAAATATTTTCATAAAAGTCAAGTTACAAAAAAAAATAAAGGATCTCCCATCCTTGATGAAAGTAAACCCCCCCTCCTCCAAGAAAAACTAAGCTAGAGAGAGAGAGAAAATGCTTCAATCTTTATTCAGGCACAATCAGTTCCTTTTCTGGGTATGGATAGGATTTTTCATCATATTCCTTCATAGTAATTATGGATGATTGTATTGCTGAGAGTAGCAAAGTCATTTACAGCTGGTCATCCCAGAACATTGCTATTTCTTTGTACAATTCACTTTGCTTGAGTTCATGGAGGACTTTCCAGGTGGGTGTTTTTCCAACCCTGAGAAAATCCTGCTCATCATTTCCCACAGAGCAACAATATTCTATCACAGACACATAACACAATTTATTGAGCCATTTCCCAATTGATGGGTATCCCCTGAATTTCCATTTTTTTTTTTTTTTTGCCCCAAGAAGAGAGCTGCTATGAATATTAGACCATATCTTTTGACCATTTATCAATTGGAGCATGCCTTTTTTTTTTTTTTTTAATAAATTTGACTCTATTCTCTTTGAGAAATGAAGCCTTTTCAGAGAAACTTGCTTCAAAAATTTTTATTACCATTATGCTTGCTATTTCCCCCATTTATTCTCTCTTTTCACCCTCAAAAGTGTAATTGTACTGACCACTCCCTCCCCCAATATGCCCTCTCTTTTATTACCCCCTTCCTATACCCCATTTCCCTCCTATACCTTTATATTGTATGTTATTTCCTTTTTGAGCCAGTTCTGATGAGAGTAAGATTCATTTACCTCCTCTTCCCCTTCACTGTAAAAGCTTTTTCTTGGCTCTTTTTTTATGACTTGCCCATGGTTATAAAACAGATGTGAACCAGAGATAGTGTTTGATTTTTTTACTCTTCCTTACTCCATGGTTGACCCTTTATCCACTCTACCATGCTTTTTCTTGAAAGTTAAATGATATTAATCACTCTAATTTTTCCCATTATAACATATGGTACCTTACCTATGAATATACTTCTTAACAATCCTTCTTGAGCCTTAACTCTCTACTGCATTTCATGATGCAGACATTTCACACTGTTTTTTCCTTTCACCCTCATAATAGTATAACTAGTTTCTTACTATATATTAAGAAGAGGACATCGATGTGGGCTCCCATGTTTCTCTTCCATTTCTCAAAATTTCTTAGCATAATTTACTCTTCACTAAGGGTAATCCCTCCATCTTTCTTTGTCTTTTGTCTCTTCTAGGATCTCCTCTAGTTATCTTTCCTTTATTACAAGTTATTTCCTAATTGATTCGGAACATTCTTAGGTTTTCTCAATGTTAAAAAAGCCTCTCTTTCTCTTTTAACTTCTCTCTCATTCATTTTCTTAAACTTGTTGAAACAATTTGTCCACACCTGCTACTTCCTCACTGTACTGAAACTGCTCTATCAAAGGTCATCAGTGATCTCCTAATTTCCAAGTTTATTTTATTTTTTTATGTTTTTATCCTTCTTGTGAATTTTTGATACTAATGATACTTTGGTATCATTATATCTGGATATATTAGTCCAGAGTGCTGGACTAATAGTTGGAAAGACCCAGGTTCAAATCCCACCACATACATTTAATAAATCTATGAGCCTTGATGAGTCACTTAATGTTTCTAGACCTCAGCTTTCTAATAAGTAAAATGGGGATGATGATAAATTGCCTCTCTTGCCAGGATTTTATTAAGTGAGAATATGTACAGTGATTTGCAAACTTTTAAGGTGCTATTTTAATATTAGCAATTATTATTATAATTATTTAATTAACATTAATATTATTATTATTTTTTCTTTCTATTCAATATACTTAATACATTTGCTTCCCTTGGCCTTCAGAAGTAACACTTCCAGTTTTCCTACTGCCTCTCCAATAACTCCTCTTTGTCCTTCTATGTTTCCTTTCCCTTGTTTTAACTTTGTGTGAATGTTCATCACAAGTCTGTTTTTAGCCCTCTTTTCACTCTTCTTTGACAGTATCATCATTAGCTATCCATCTCTATGCAACTGACTTCCCAGTTTTATCTTCAGCTCTGTCTGTAAATTCTTCCAAGTTCTAGACCTGTTGATTGAATATTTTTGCTAGAATGTCTTCCTGACATTTTTAATTTAACATGTCCAAAACAGTTTGTAATCTTTTTGTTTTCTAAACTTTTGCATTAATCTTCTGATTTTAATGTTTCTGCTCTGCAGTAGACTGTCATTTACCCAGTCTCCCAGGAGTGATACTTTTGAGTAAAGTAACTGGTTCTAATAACCTATTCTCTTTTGAGATACAGAACAGGTATATTTGTCAGATGCTAAATGTAACAAATAAGCAACCCATTTTATTTGAGTTATTTGATATTACAGAGATTAGGCAGGTCCATAACAAAAGTGAGCCCTAATTTTGCTAGTCATGAGGATAATTGTGAAAATCAGACAGAAACTTGTTTTAGGGACCATCATAGACTTCCTTCACTGCCCACTCTGTCTGTCTGGTTCCCTTGTGATGTGTAGTTGAAGGGATGGACTAGATTTGGAGTCAGAAGACACAAATTTGAATCATAATTCTGCCCTCTGTAAAATGAAAGGTTAAAATATATAATCTCTGAAGTTGATCAGTAAACAAATATTAAAGGCCTACTATGTGCCCCATACAATTTGCTCAGGGGCAAAGAGTATTTGAGGTTTGATTTGAACTCTGGTCCTTTTGACTCTAGTGCTGCTACTATCTCTCCATTGTATCACTTGCCTCTTCCAGAGAGTTTTTCAAGAGAGGTCTCAAAAATGAGCAAGCAAACTCCCCCAAAATTAACCCATGCAAGTATTAAGAATCCAAGCGATCTTTATAATCCCCAAGATTCAGCTTTTCTTTTATGTGTTAGTTAAACTTTAATGCTCTAGTAAGTGGAAGGGGAGGAGGGGTGTGAAAAGGGGAAGGGTAATCTAGCAAGTGAATATAGAAATAGCATACTATGGTACTTTAGTTATGATCATAGTATACTTTTTGAGGGTTTTAAAACAAGGGACAGTTGGGCAAATCACAATTTCATATGTGTAAAATTAAACAAGGGCTGTTTATTCAGAATTGTTCCTAATTATGTAGTTGAGAAATGACTACTGCTTGAGAGGTATTTAAAGACCCTGCAGAGATAGTCATGCTTTTCTTTTTCTTTTTCCTTCAATTTTCTGTTTTAAATTATCTCTCTCCTTCTCCACTTTTCCATTTATTAAGAAGGCAAAAAAAAATATTACAAATAAGTATAATTGTGCAAAAAAAAAAATTCCCATATTAGCTACATTAAAAAAAAGAAAATGAACAAAAACTATATGTTTCAATTTGTAATCTTAAGGTTATCAGTTCTCTATAGCATGTTTTATCACGAGTTCTTTGGAGTTGTGGTTGGTCATTGTATTGATCAATTATCAAGTCTTTCAGAGTTCATTATCTTTATATTATTGTTATAACTTGTCCAGATTGTGATTATATTACATTGTATTAGTCCATACAAGTGTTTCCAGGTTTTTCTGAAATCATCCTCTTTGTTATTTCTGACAGTGCAATGATATTCTATCACATTCACATACCATAACTTGTTAAGCCATTCCCCAAATAATGGACATACCCTTAATTTCTAATTCTTTGCTACCACAAAAAGACCTATTATAAGTATTTTTGTATATTGGGTCTTTTCCTCTTTCTTTGATCTCTTCAGTGTATAGATCTAGTAGTGCATATTGCTGGGTAAAAGTTTAATAGCTTTTTGGGCATAGTTCCAAGTGGTGTTCCTGAATAGTTGAACTAGTTCATAGTTCCAAGGAAGAAATATGAGAATAGAGTAATCATGAAGTAAATTTTCTAACCTTCTTTTAAAAAGTTACTCCTTTTTAAGTATTCTTTTCTTTGAGTTACAAATTCTCTTCTTCCTTTCTATCCCTGTTCACTAAAAGGGCAAGTAAAATAACATCGTGCTATGAAATCATGCAAGACATTTTCATATTAGCCTTATTTTTAAAAAGCAAAAAAAAGTAAAGAGAATAAGAAAATTATACTTATATTTGCACACACTTTTCTCTCAGGAGGTGGATAGTATTTTTTCAATATGAATTCTTTAGAATGATCTTGGATCGTTTTGATCAGAATAGTCAAGTCTTTTATAGTTGGTCATTGTTACAATACTATTACTGTGCGCAATGATCTAGTTCTTCTCCCTTAACTTTGTATCCTTCTCTATTTTTCCATTTTGCTTATGGTTTACCTATAACATTCAAAAGAAATATTTTGTGGTTCAGTCAATGCAAAACTCCGAAGATGCTCACATTTAGTTAATAATTGGTTTTGTTATGATTTGACAAGCATGAATTATTTTTAGTACTAATTACTTTTGACTTGGAAATTTGGTTCCTGTTAAAATACATGGCTTTCCATTCTCCAAGTGGTCCCACATCCACTTTTTGTTTTAGTGTAAATTTTTTTCATGTTCTTAATGGGCCCTTAATAAATGTAAGTTATCTGAAGTTCTATTCCATTTGTAGCTGGTAGCAATTTACATTAACTAAATTTTGAAGTACTTCTGATAATTAACATTGAAATTAATGAACATATAGAAAGTATTGAAATGTTCATTTTCTGAGTTATTTATTATAATACATATGGTAGCTGTATCCCAGGGTTGTTTTGAAGATTATGTGAAAAAATGTTTGTCTCAAATGCTTCATAACTGAAATCCTATTTAAATGTGAGTTATCATTGTTAATTTTTTAGGTCTTATTTCCCTTCCAAACCTTTCCTTTACTGATGAACTTCTTTTAGTTTCTGCCAGTTACTCCAAAGATAGGTACCTTGTCACTAGAGAGATGAATATTGAGAAGTGAGCTTCTTGGCCCCAATTTTAAATGATCCCTTTGCCAATCGATGTTTATTTGCCTTAGTCTGATAGAATTTTCAAACTTGGTTTGCTTGGTTTTTTGCTTCTACATTATATTGATTCTTGGAAGACTCTCTTTCTTTTCTTCTAGAAAGTCCAAAGTGGTGTAACTCAGTGGGTAACAGCATGCAGCCAATTGACACCTTTACTTCTTTCTCAAAGACAGTGGCTCCAGACATCCTCTGGTATTTTTCAGGTAAGATTTGTTGTTTGTGTCTTAGTATGAAAACCTCACTGTTTGTGTTCAAATGTCATATATTTATAGATGAGCCAACCAAAGTTTATGATGGGAATACCGCATGAGGCCCCTTTTACAGACTTCTCTAATGCTGGCCAGACCAGGACTCTTTCCTATAGGGTGGATGATGCTGTTAATAAATACCCTAGCCAGGGACCTTCCATCACCCAGCTCAGGATACTGGGCTGCAATCTGATGACTTTTATTATTAGGAATTCCTTCCACATATTCATTTGAGAATCTACTTTTTTGCTTCAACACACTGCTGCAGCTGTTTAAGAGCTAAGATTTTAAAAGGGCAAGAAAATCTAAAAGTGCTTCATTCTACATGAGAACCTGTTAAAAACAAAATTTAGTATAGTGCAGCATTCAGAGATGGTAGACTCCCTTCTCGAGAGTAAAAATAGTCTTTTCTTCCATGAGCCCTGGGTATCTACTTATAATGAAGTTGTGATATATCTGTAATTCACTCTCGTATTGTATTTATAGGCAGTCATAGGATCCTAAAATTATAGATTTGGAGGTAATAAAGGCCTAATTAGTCCAATCTCCTCTTTTTTGCATTATTTTTCTTTCCTTTCCTCCTGGCCCTTCCCTTTCCTTTCCTCTCCTTTTTTATGATAACAAAAACTGAAGCCCAAGGAGTTTAGTTGACTTGCTCAGCTGAAATCCAGGCTTCTGGACTCTACACCCAATGTCCTCTCCCTTGTTCCATGCTATCCCAGTTCTTCATTTGTAGAGATTTCACTTGCATGGCTACACTTAATGGTGATATAGCTTAGGCAAGCCTCTTAGCCATGTTCCTTACTTTATTTTTCTGTAAAATGCTGGTAGTTTTTGCATTACTTACCGCAGGGTACAGGTGAGGAAAGAACTTTGCAAATCTGAAAGTGAGTTATGTTGAAGATGATAAAGGGATTGTCTTTCCAAAGCTGCAAATGTAAATCAGTTTGAAACTCTGACTGGTGCTTAGCTTCTTGGTCTCTAGCTCCCAATGCTGTTTTTGCTCTTAGTGTAGTGGAACTATAATTTGGAACCTTCTCCCTCTTTGTTAATTGAAATTGGCTGTTAAGGGGAGTGACATATCATAAATGGAGAAAGATATTTAGGGAATAAGTTATAATTGGTTTTAAATGCTAAACAGAAAGTTGGTACTTGATCCTATAGGTAATAGGGAACCCTTGAATTTGAGAAGAGAGAGCTTTTGAGTCAGGAAGATCAGTTTGGAGGCTATTGACAGATGAGAGGTTACAAAGGCCTGAGCTAGGTAGGGATGGTAACTGTGGGAGGGAAAATAAGGTAATCATATGTGGAAAATGTTGTGTAAGTAAAACTGACAAAACTTGGTAACTAATTGAATCTCTCAATGTGGTTCAATATTGCATTAGTTTTTTTGGCTGCCTTATTATAGTGTTAGCTTAAGATCTATTATAGGCAAACAACTGATCATATTTCCCCAGTTTTATATTTATGAAGTAAATTTTTAATGCCCAAGTGCTCATTTATATTTATCCTTATTAAATTTATTATTTTATTCAATTCAGTCCAATGTTTTAGCATATCATTATCAAGTAGACAGCTTGATAGTATAGTGGATAGAGCACTGGGCCTAGTGTTATGACACCTACTAGCTGTGTGACCCTAAATAATTCACTTGACCTCTGAATCAATTTCTCCTCCTGTGAAAATGGGGAATAATAAAAGCACCTGTCATTAGGTGCACAACAGAACTGTGAAGATCAAATGATCTTCAAAATATTTTTATAAAGCATTAAGCGCAGTACCTGACCTATAGTACTAGCCGAGTGATCATGGACAAGTCCCAGAACCTTTTTCATCTGTAAGATAGCATAATAGGACCTGGAATATCTGTTTAATAGGTATTCTATGTGAAGATCAAATAAGATATTCTATGTAAAGTGCTTTACAATCCTCAAAGAATCTATATGATTAAATACTTAATAGATCTGTGATATTATTATTTCTCTCTGGGCAAAAAGCATGCGCATATATATATATATATATATATATATATATATTTTTTTTTTTTTTTTTTTTTTAATGTCCTAGAGGAAAGTCTCTTACATATTAGTTAACTCTTTTGTAAAGGATTATGGAGAATATGGACAAGAATTATACAGATTGAAAAGACATATATGTATGAAACAGTCAAGGTGGTGGCAATGTTGTGTAGTAGATATCCAGTCTTAAGAAATAGGAAGGCTTAGGTTCATGTCCTATCTCTGAGACCTTGATTGTGTGACTCTACACAAGTCATTTTGTCTTTCTCAGCCACTGGCAAATCTCTTAAGATTTTTTAAGTTCCAGAATATGTCTTGATTTGTGTTGATAGAAGTTAACTCAGTGGGAAGTACATAAACCAATTAAGTTCATTTTTTAAAAATGAGGATTATATATGTTCATTGGAAATTATAAATAAGTTGTGATCGATGTTCAGTCCTTCTTTCTGGATACAGATGGATCTCTCCATCACAAGTCTATTGGAATTGACCTGACTGAATCACTTCATTGTTGAAAAGAGCCATGATCAAATGATATCAGTTATACTTGTGAAATCATGCAAAACATATTTGTACATTAGCCATGTTGCCAAAAAATAAAATAAAATAAAGTGAGAAAGTTATCTTTCAGTGAGTATTTAATTCATCAATTTTCTCTCTGGAGGTATATAACATCAGAGTAGCCAAATCTTTGACAGTTGATCATCATTACAGCATTCCTATCACTGTGAATTTCTCATTTCTCTCACTTCACTTGCATCAGTTCTTTTAGGTCTTTCCATGGTATTTTCTCAAACCACTCCTCTTTGTCATTTCCTACAATAGTATTTTATTACAATCATATGCCCCAACTTATCTAGCCATTCTCCAAGTAATGTATATCCCCTCAAAACTTCCAATTCTTTGCTACCACAAAAAAGAGCTGCTGTAAATATTTTTGTATGGGTAGGTCCTTTTCCTTTTCCTTTTTTTTTTTTTTTTTTTAAATCTCTTTGGTAGTAAGTGGTAATTCTGAACCAAAGGATAGCAATTTTGTAGCCCTTTGAGTATAATCTTAAATTATTTTCCAGAATGGTTGTACTAATCTCCCACAAATTACTGCTTTTTTTCATATTCAATTTTTTCCTTGGTTTCTGTATCATCAGTTCATCAGTATACTTATTTTTACTCAACTGTTTCAATATCTATTATTTCTAATAAGTGTGAAGTTGTACCACAAAGTTGTTTTAATTTGCCTTTCTGTAATCAGTAGTGATTTAGAGCATTTTTTCATATGACTATACATAGTCTAGATTTTTTCTTCTAAAAACTGTTTATATCCCTATTGAATTGCTTATTTGATTCAAACCAATATTGTAGTCAATCAGTGGTTCATGACTTGTTATAAATTCAGCAACAATTTATTAAGTACTAACTATGTATAAGGTACTATTATATAAGGATACAAATCTGAAAAATGACGGGTCCTGAATTCAAAGGATTTTATATTGTATTTCACTTGTTTGAGTTTCATCTCCATTTACATAATCCTTTGAGGACATAGACTGTCTCACACTTTTAGTGTTGCTCAGAGATCCTAGCTTAGAACCCACTCAGTAAATACTTTTTGATTGATAATCTATCTTTCTTTTTTTTTTTTTTAATAAGATTTAGCAATAGATTTATTCTTATATTTGTATTTTGGGTGAATATGTAAGAAAAACTTTCTTAGCTTGGCTCCAATTAATGAAATTCTTGACAATCTTTTTTTTCCTCCTAAGCTTGAAGATACCTTCAAGGATTATAGTTGTCCTGTTTTACTTTACCTCTCTCTTTTCTTTAAGTTGTCTTCTGTATTTGCTGTTCTGTGAATATGCTCAGTGATTCTAACTTTGGGTGTATCAAAGACATTTAAAGATGAATGCTTTCCTTTAAGGGTTGAGATAGAAACATTGGGTGGTAGTGGAAGGTTTGCAGGAAAAATAAATAAATGTACATATATGTAGGTAAGAATTAAGTGTTGTCCATTTTATACTTACCATCTGCTATACTTTAATATGGTGTTATAGAAATGTCAGTTCATGAATAATGATAGGATGGGGTAGGGAGGTACAACCACAGCAGAAATCTATTGGCTACTACTGGAGATGTTTGGGGAGAGAGGCCATTTAATCTAATGGAAGAGCCAAAACCCTAGCTAG
This sequence comes from Sarcophilus harrisii, assembly GCF_902635505.1. Taxonomy (NCBI): domain Eukaryota; kingdom Metazoa; phylum Chordata; class Mammalia; order Dasyuromorphia; family Dasyuridae; genus Sarcophilus; species Sarcophilus harrisii. The sequence continues at coordinate 422,356,996 of NC_045427.1, read as the reverse complement.
GTAGAACGACTATTAGTTGTGGTCTTTGAACCTGTTTGAGTGCTTTGTGCCTTAACTGGGCACCATTAAATTGATGTATGTGATGTAATGTGAGGTGTTCTGTGTTTAGTCTGCCCTTTACAAAGCCTGCTTGATACTCATGAATTAAAGCATAGAAGTCCTTGGGACAGACCAGAAGAATCTTGACTAATCTTTTAATAACTATGTTTAGAAGAATAGTAATAGATGATCTCTACAAATGAAAATTCCTTCCCTCTCCCTGTTAGGATTAAAGAAGGGAGCAGTATTTTTGTTCTAAATGTCTTATTCCTCTTGGACTATTAACTCTTCATATCCCTAAGGAGGAAATTCTGATGTGAATTTTTTTTCCCCCAATATTAAGATTAGTACTTTTCAAAATGCCTATTTCTGATTGTTACCTACGTTAAATTCCAGAATCCTGGGCTTGATCCTGTGGCTGCTGTCAATTAGCTCAGTGTGTATTACTCTCAGAAATATAAATCTAACCCAATCCTCACTTATAGTCCTGTATCATCAGTTGAGAATCAGATACTTCCAAGTTGGATATCTCATAGACATCATAAACTGAACATGTCCAAACTGTATTCTTGGCTGTTTCTGACACATGCCATTTCATCTCCTCTTTGTCTTTGCACAAGCTGCCTCCCATGGCTAAAAGTTATTTCCTCCCTAAACAGGTCCCTTAGAAACTCTAGATTTCTTCTGAGCTCAGCTCAGGAGTCATTTCCTACATTAGACCTTTTGTGATATCCTTAGTGTATCAGTGCTAGTGACTATTACCACCTTTCAGATTACCTTATATTATCTGCTTCTAAGTATATGTATTTTTTCTTGAATAGAATGAAAGTATCTTGAGACCAATTTTAGCTTTGTATCTCCTGCATATGGAATAGCGTCTGGCACATAATATATGCTAATATATTTTTCTTTTGTTGATTTGTTGGTGGTGAGCAGATAGATACTGAGCAGCTACCATGCTCTGATCAGTGTAGAAATGACCCTGTGTTTACAGAAGCCATTTTAACATTAGGAGTGAAGACTTAAAGTTGTTAATTTCTTTGACTATTTTCTTCCAGTGGTCCCAGAAGAGACTTTCCCAAGTGGATGGTGGATCAGAACAGGTCACTGGAGTATGCCCATGGCCAAATAGGACATATCACACAACAGTCCAGGTGAGGTCACATATATGTATGTTGTAGTTATTTGCTTTAAAATTAAAGTACTAACATAGTCATGTTCTATTGGAAAAGTTCTTTAATGGAAAAGTAAGATAAATAAAGGAATCTGCTCTTTAGTCTTGACTGGACATACCTCTTATCTTTTAGAGAATCCAGATTTTTATCAAAATATTTACCATTTTTCCAAATACGGTTTTGTCATTTGACATTATTAATGTAGGTGTATAGGTTCTTTTAATAAATTACATGATGGTGACAGAGGTAGCTAGGTAGTAGTGGATAGAGCGTAGGATCTTGAGTGAGGAAAACTTGAGTCAAATCTAGCCTCAGATATAGCTGTATGAAGCTGTATGATCTTGGGCAAGTCACTTAATCTTTGTCTGCCTCCACTTTCCTGAACTTAAAATGGGGATAATAATAGCACCTGCTTCCCAAAGTAGTTGTGAAGATGAAATGAAATAATATTTTTAAAAATTGTAGCATAATATGTGGCACATGGCTTTTTTCCCTCCTCTTTCCTTTCCTCTCTTTACTTTGAATAAATTTTATGGCTGCCTTGAAAATTATTTTTCTCTCTGTTTTTCTTTATATTAGTAAACATAACATATTTTCAAACACATGCTGAGACAGTTTTCAACATTAACATTGTGTTCCAGTTTTTTTTTTTTTTCTCCTTTCCTCCCTTCCCCTCTTCCCCCAGATGGGAAATAATCCAGTATATGTTAAACATGAAATTCTTCTATACATTTTTCCACAATTAACTGCTACACACACACACACGCACATATATCAGAACAAAAAAGAAAAAAAATGAGAAAGAAAACAAAAATGCAAGCAGACAACAACAAAAACTAAGCATAACATCCTTGCTCCCAAAATTGTTCATTGGGAGCTAAGGTTAGGAATCTTTTCTTTGCAGAACTCTTTTATAGAGCTTTCCAATCCTGTCCCAAGGAACCTTGTCTGTTACTATTATATTATTATGAGGAAAGGGGGAGATATGGTAGGTGGTGGTGGTGATGGGTAATGGGGAAAGATGTAGGATATAGAGTTGGATATATGCTGTTTGGGACATTCATCATATATCTGTATTTTACAGAGGATGTACTGGATGCCCTCTAAAAAGATTTTAAATCTTAGGCTTAGAAAGGAAAAAAACAAAACAAAACAAACAAACAAAAAAACAAACCACAAAAAAACACCCATCAGAATTTGGTTTGGATAGATAAAAGTTTTTTTCTTTTTTTTCCATATCTTAATGTTTCCCTTTTCTTTCCTCAAACAGCTTCTAAAGTCTAAGGACTCCTCAAAACCCATTGAAGAGAAGGTTGGTGCCCTCACAAAGATAATAGAAGCTATGGGATTCACAGGACCATTGAAATACAGTAGATGGGTAAAGTCCTTTAAGATTTTCTTTTTATCTTGTTCTTTAGCTTTCTGTTCCATCATAGTTTTGTTTTTATTGCTTTTTAGTCAGTCTTTTCATAAATGTTTCGTTTTTCTGTCATTTGTACCAGTCAATTAAGTTAGGTCTTAATCATATAGGTGACTGGGGACAGAGATGGAAACTTTTCATCAAGACTTTTCTATGGAAATACTTTCCTGGTATATGTGTAGGAAGACTGGTACTTATCAAACACCTATTGTGGGACCTATTGGAGTAGTTGTTTTGATTTTAATAATATATTTTGTCTGTATTTTTGTAGAAACACAGCCAAAATGAAGATAGCACTACCACCAGGAGTTTGTGGTATGCTTGATACTTTCCAGATGGTTTTGGACAAATTTTTAGGAGTAAATTTAACTTTTCATTGTTACTTAGAAGGAGATGAAATAGAAGTCAACAGAAGTCAGCTTACTTTGACAGGTTAGATATGGAAACTTATTGGCTATATATGCTTGTTAACTTTTTTTTTTTGGCTGAGGCAGTTGGGGTTAAGTGACTTGCCCAGGGTCACACAGGTAGGAAGTATTAAGTGTCTGAGATCAGATTTGAACTCAGGTCCTCCTGACTTCAGGGCTGGTGTTCTATCCCCTGCACCACCTAGCTGCTCCTGCTTGTTAACTTGAATTTGGGTTAGAGATGTTGAGGAAGAAAACAACTTAAGAAATGTAACCAAGTCATATTTGTGACAAGGGCTTCATTTTTTTTTTTCTAATGTGAAGGGTGGGAAGTCTAAGAGAGGAAGGGATAGAATAACAAGAAAAAGCTTAGAAGAAAGAAGGCAAGAAAGAAGTATAAATAAGTAGGTGACTTTGAAAGTTACAGGTTGAATTTATCATATATTTAGAAGGAAAAACAAGTTTACATAACAGAGATCTATGGTTTCATGGGAAATCCTCTTTTTCTGTTCTACTGGCTATATGGTAATACCTTTTTGGAGTGTGATTTAAGTTAACAATAAAAATACATTTTAAAAAAGAATCAAATTTGAATTTTTTGACTCCTGCTTGTAAAAATCGTATTGTTAAAATAGTGTTTGGATATCTTGATTAATACTGTGGCATTACAGGACAGAGAACATTCTAGGCCTGGAGTCAGGAGTTATGAAGGACTGTAGTGTGTAAATAGCCTAGAACTTAGCATAGATCTGTCTTTTATTCCTATCACATTGTATCATGTGTTATCTTTCCCCTCATTAGATTATTTTTGTGGATGGGGACTATGTAAAATTTCACTTTATCCCCACTACCTTTTATGTAAATCCTTAACAAGCTTATTCCCAGGAATTGATAAAATGAGCCCCTCCTATTCCTTTATTAAGCAGCATAATCAGATCAGTTTTCCCACATGATTCTGTTTGAATAGAAAGATGAGAGAAGAAATTCTTAATAAACTTCCATTGTCTCAATCCTCTCTGAGACTGTTCAAGCATCTTTAAAAATGGTCACAGTAAACAAACTTGATGGGAAACTTAGGTTTCCCAGACTATCTTTGGGATGCAGTATCTCAGTATCTATCCTTATTACTCCCTAGATCCTGTCCTCATCCCCTTTTGTCTTTCTTGAGCTACAAAAGATTTTGTTTTCTCAAACCAAATTGCTTATTCTTTTATGACACTACATTGTATCTGTTTGAACCTGTAAAGCTATTTGCACATAAAATAAAATAGCAAATCTTTGTTTGGATGTGATGGATGTGATGGTTGCCTGACATGATTTCTTCAGGTCAATTAAATTGTAACCAAATCTCTTTTATTCTATTTTTATATAATTTTTTTTTTACATCTATTTCTTTCCCAAATCTATTTCATATTACCTCTTCTGGTACCATTTTGCCATTTTACCTTGGCATGGTGCTTTGCACATAGTTGGAACTTCAATAAATGTTTGTTAAACTGAAATTGACTAAGGAAGTAGCTTCCACAGGTGCTGTTTGGTTATTGCTACAGGGAAACGGAAAAAATAAAAAAGCAAATGTATATATGTCAGCTAGTCTGTCCAAATATTAAGAAGTTCCAGTTATTTCAGAGACTTTCAGGAATCAAGTAACAAAAGGACAGAGAAAGCTATTCTCTATTAGCTGAATAGGGTCAGGGGATACATACATCTAGGGCTCTAGAGAAAATTTTTCTGTTAAAGACAGGTGCTTTAAATGCTTTCTTTAGATAGATCTGAAGGAAATTGAATCATGATAAATTAGTCATTAGATAAATAAGAATTTTAATGAAAAATTTGGTCCACAGACTAAAACTGTCATTGATAATGGGATAAGACTGATATATGTTGTTCTAAGTAATAGATGAGTGGTGACATATATCATTACTAAGACCTGGGCAAGTGAAACTAAGATTATTGGAAATATATAAAGACCATCAGATTTAGCTGGTAAGTGGTAATTTTGGAAAGAATAATTTCAGTTGAGTAATGAGGTTGCCAGTCAAATTGTGAAGCATTGAGGAGAGAGTAAGATGAGAAATGGAGACATTAAGTGTGGACAGTTGTTTTAGAACTTTGACTAAGAAAGGGAGGGTATTATAGGGCTACAGCTTAAGAAATAATAAGGTCTATTGAAGACTTTTAAGGGTGGCAAAGATTTGGGCATATTTGGAGGTAATAAAGAGGAGCCAGTGTATGAGGGAGAAAGTGAAGATTAGAGAAGGGGATGGGGGTTGAGGTAGCAGTGTGCCAGAATAGATTGGAGAGAATATGATCAAGTGTGCATGATGAGGCATTAATTTTAGAAAGGAAAACCACCATCTCATTATCAGAGATTGAGGGAAAGGAGAACATTGGGCAATGATAGCAAGGGTATGTGAAATGAGGATCAGTTTTCTTTGTAAAATAAGAGATGAATTCCTTAGATTGTATGTGTTCGTGTGCATGTGTGTTATTGCATGTGGACATAGAAGACTTAAGAAGATAGGAAAAGAAGATTAGAGATAGTTTCCCTAAAACGTGAGCTGGGAATCCTTTAGGGAAGTAAAAATAATGGCCTTGCTGCTGTGATACCCAGTTTATATTAGATAGCATATCTTTGTAATGCCCCAGTTGGTACAGTTTTGTGACTTTCTCTAGTTCTGTTCAAACAATCTTTGCTTGGGAGAGAAAGGGTTGATAGTGGGAGTAATCCAGGACTAGGATTGGAAAGAAATGAGTAATGACAGAATAAGGGTACAAGCGTTAAATAAGAAAAGGACAGTTTGATATAGGGTTAGAACTGTATAAAAGATGGGAAAAGTAATGTAGGGATAATGACATGAGAAAGTATTGAACTGGATAGAAGAATTGGAAGTTATCATGAGACTCTAAAATAGGTTTAGGAAGGGGGGTGGAGAGGTATAGTGAGAGATGGCACAATAGGAAATTATGGTCAGAGGCAATATTAAAGTTTTTGATGAAGGAAGTAGAATGGGTAATGGTGAGATCCAGGGTATAACCATCTGTAAGTGTAGTTAAAATAAAATCTTAGGACTAGGTCATGGGATTTGAAGAAATTTATGGAATAAGTTATAAATATATATATATATATATAAAGTTATAAATAAGAATAGGCAAAATTTTTTAAATAAATTATTAACAAAGAAGAGCAGTTAGGTGGTGCAGTGGATAGAGCACCAGCCCTGAAGTCAGGAGAACCTGAGTTCAAATGTGGCCTCAGACACTTCCTAGCTGTGTGACCCTGGGCAAGTCACTTATTTCCAGTTGCCTCAGCAAAAAAAAAAAAAATAATAATTTAATTAAAAAAATAAAAAAAAAATAAGAGATTTACAAAGAGATTACAACAATTTATCACTAGAATAATATACTATGACCAAATGAGATTTATGCCAGGAATGCAGGACTGGTTCACTATCACAGAAACTATTGGCATAATTGACCATAATCAATAACAAAACTAATAGAAATCAAATGGTAATCTCAATAGAGACAGAAAATTAAGTTACATACAAAATATAGTACCTATTCCTATTAAAAAACAGTAGAGAGTACAGGAATAAATGAAGTTTTCCTTAAAATAATAAGTAGCATCTAATTAAAAACCTTCAGCAAGCATTATATGTAATGGAGAGAAGGTAGACTCATTCCCAGTAAGATCAGGGGTGAAACAAGCCCATAAGCCCATTATCACCATTTTTATGCAATATTGTACTAGAAATATTAGCTTTAGCAATAAGAAAAATAAATTGAAGGAATTATGATAGACAATGAGGAAATAAAACTATCATTCTGCAGATCATATGATGGTATATTTAGAGAATCAACTAAAAAAATACTTTAAACAATTAACAACTTAATTACAACAAAGTTGTAAGATGTAAAATAACTACATAAATCATCAGCATTTCTATATGTTGCCAACAAAGCCCAGTAGTAAGAGAGAAATTCCATTTAAAATGGACAATATAAAATATTTGGGACTCTATCTACCGAGACAAACCCAGGAAATATAGGAACACAATTACAAAACACTTTTCACAGAAATAAAGTCAGATCTAACCAAATGGAAAAATATCAGTTGCTTATGGATAGATCAAGCTTTACATAATAAAAATGACAATTTTACTTAAATTAGTCTATTTATTCGAAGTCATACCAATCAAAATGCCAAGAAATTATTTTATTGAGTGGAAAAAATGGTAACAGAATTCATCTGGAAAAAGAAAAGATCAAGAATATGAAGGTCATTAGTGAAAAAAAAATTGCAAAAAATGGTGACCTAGGTCTACCAGACCCAAAACTTATTATAAAGCAGTGGTCATCAAATCATCTGGTACTAGCTAAGATAGAAAGTGGTGGATCAGTAAAATGAATTGGGGAGAGAAGGCACAATCATCAGTGACTGGTAATCTATTGTTTGATAAACCCAAAGAATTCCTCTTCTGGGATAAGAACTCACTATTTGACAAAAATTGCCAGGAACATTAGAAAATATTATGTCCAAAACTATCCATAGACAAATATCTCACAACTTATACCAATGCATGATTTAGGCATAAAATATGATGGTATAATCAGTGTAGGGAGAGTAAAGGATAGTTTACCTGTCAGCACTTTGGAGAAAGGAGGAATTTATGACCACATAAAAAATAGAAAACATTATGAAATGCAAAATGGATAAAAATTTGATTTTATATATATATATATATATATATATATTTTTTTTTTTTTTTTTTTTTTTTTTTTTGCTGAGGCAATTGGGTTTAAGTGACTTGCCCAAGGTCACATAGCTAGGAAGTATTTAGTGTCTGAAACTACATCTGAACTCGGGTCCTCCTGACTTCAGGGCTGGTGCTCAATCCACTGCGCCACCTAGCTGCCCCGATGATATTAAATTTTTTAAAAGATTTTGCACGAACAAAATCAATGCAGCCAAGATTAGGGGAAGCAGAAACCTGGGGACTTTTTTTTACAGCCAGTGTTTCTGATAAAGATTTCATTTCTAAAGTTTATAGAGAACTGAGTCCAATTTATAAGAATACAAGTAATTCTCCATTTCTAAATGGTCAGAGGATATGAATAGACAATTTTCAGATGAAGAAATTAAAGTCATCCATAATCATCTGAAAAATTGATCTATAACATTGTTGATTAGAGAAATGCAAATTAAATAACTCATACCTATCAGTTTGACTAAGATGATAGGAAAAGATAATGATAAATGTTGGAAGGAATGTGGGAAAATTGGGACACTAATGCATTGTTGATGTAGTTGTGGAATGATCCAACCATTCTGGAGAGCAATTTGGAGCTATGCCCAAAGGGCTATAAAACTGTGTATCCCCTTTAATCCAGCAGTACCACTACTGAGTCTGTATTCCAAAGAAATCATAAAAAGGGGGGAAGGATCCACATGTGAAAAAATGTTTGTAGAAGTTCTTTTTGTGGTAATAAAGAATTGGAAAATGAGTAGATGCCCATCAATTGGGAATTGGGAATTGACTGAAAGTAATGGAATGTTATTGTTCTGTAAAAATTGATGAGCAGGGTAAGTTTTAAAAAGCTTGGAAAGAATTGAATGAACTGATGCTGAATGAAGCAAACAGAACCAGGAAAACATTGTAATGGCAAGATTGTACAATGATCAACTGTGTTAGACTTGGCTCTTTTCAGCAAGGCACTTCTAATAAACTTTGGATGGAAAATGACGTCTGCATCCAGAGAGAGAACTGCAGAGATCATGGAGAGAAAACTATATTTTTTTTCTTCCTTTTTTTTTTCTTGTAATTTTTCCCTTTTTTGGTTTTTCTCTCCCCAATATAATTCATATGGAAATATGTAAAAAATGAATGTACATGTATAACCTAAAAAAAAAATAATAAAGTGAAATAAAAAAGAAGGAAGAATGATCTTAGGTCCAGTATTTAAGAGTTTCACTTAGTTATGATGGTGAACAATTTTAGTAGAGTGATCAAAAGAGGAGAGAGGTTGCTGAGTAATAAAGCGTCTATATAAACAAATAAAAAGAAGGCATAAATAAAAGGGAGAAGATTTTAGAAGTGGCATGGGGAACAAAGAGTATTCCAACTTTAGGATCAGTGTGTTAGGAAAGGTGAGTTTAATTCCAATTAGCCTTGGAGAGAATGACCAAGGATGTATTGTCATCTGGGAGAGACTTCATTTCTCTAAAAGCAAGTAGGTAAGAAAGAATTATGAGAGGAAAAGAATTCCAGAGGACACAATGAAAGTAAACAGATGTAAAGATCATGTTCTTAGTGACTCTTGACTTTATCTCAGCATCTTGTGGAAAAGGGGCTTTTTTATTTTTTGCTTGAATCCTGGAAGAATGAACCAATTTGGTCATAGCGTAGCAGATATCTCAATATAAGGAACACTTATTTTTTCAGTTTTTAAATCTGACCAGAAGTGGAATGAGTACATAAGTGGGACTGATACTATTTTTCAAATATTCTTTATCAAGGCTATAAAATGAACCAATACTATGATATAGATATCCCAAGTGCTCAGGCCTAAAAGGTTATTACATTGGAGAGGCTGTAGAAGAGAATTATGCTTCAAGTAGGGGTTGGCTTAGATGACTTGTGAAGTTCATTCTAGCCAAGAGTCTGTGATCACCAAAGGACTGATCAAGAATGGAAAGATCTAAAATTAACATGAAAAACAGAACTGAGTAGTAAAAATGCTGTGGAACCAGTAGCATATTTGTAGAACTGTATATTTTTTTTCCCTTAATAGAAAAGATCAAGCTATTAAAACTTTTTGATTTCTCTTTAAGTAAATGCTAATTCTTTTTGTTGATATAAACCGAAAATCTCAATTTCCCCATGAATCTTTAATTAACCAGCCAAATATTGGGTTGATTTTTTTTTTTTATAAAATAGTTTGAAAATGCTTTTGGAGATGAGTAAATATTTCTTCACCTACCACCATGTTGTACTGACAGATTTTGACATCAGTTTTGTAGATATGATCCAATGATTTTGAGTACTTTAGAGGAATTCTAACGAAGGTCTCTCTTCTACTCCAGTTTATTCAGTGACAGGAAAGAATGTTTTCCTACATATTTGATCCTCAATTTCTTAGAAGTAATTAGTTCAGAAAGAGAGAACGTTCTTTATTAGTTATAGACAAAGCTGTTATTGTTAAAAACTCGACTATCTCTGCAAAAGTCTGATGACTTCAGTGATTTCCTTACAGTACAAAAGCTGCTTTTATTCAGCAGACTTTAAAATGGATGTGTAGAAAGTGAAGAAGATTCAGAAAAAGTGGCAAAGAATTAAAGGAATGACTTATTGTCCTTGAGAAGAGAGATTAGAAGAAATGGAACTGTGTTAGTCTGTGAGGGGTAAAGGAATGAAAGGGTGTGCGTGTGTGTGTGTGTGTGTGTGTGTTTTATTGGCATTAATAAGGATTCCAAGTAGTAAATCTCTTTGTTTTTGGAGACTCAAATAAAGTGATTAATTTTTTCCCCCTGAGGTATTTAGGGTTAAGTCACACAGCTAGGAACTGTTAAGTATGTGAGGCCAGATTTGAACTCAGGTCCTATTGACTTCAGGGTTGGTGCTTTATCCACTGTGCCACCTAGTTGCCCCGTAAAGCGATTAATTAATTAAACTTGCAGGAAAAATGTCAATTGGTCATAAGAAAAAACTTTTTGACTTTAGAGTATAATTAAAGTAGACTTCCTAAAGGGCAATAATCTATGTCCCTCCAAACCCTCAAGAAGACATAGGTAAACATCTAGCAGAGGACTTCACTGGATGGTTACTCAAGATCCCTTTCAGCTCAATAATTGTGAGATTCTGTGATCCCTACCTAATGTACAGATTGTCCCACTGGTCGTGTCTTGAGTTTGGTTTTATTCTCTTTGTCTAGAAGATTAAGATTGCTGCCCTGCGCATGTACACTAGCTGTGTGGAGAAAACCGACTTCGAGGAATTCTTTCTAAGTAAGTTACTGCTTTGTAGTAGTTCTGAAAAAGAAAGGGAATCATGTCTAGTCTTCGATTTAAATCACTAATCAAGAACACACTATCCATTTCTTGTACAAACTGTAACTATAATATCTTTTTCACAACTGAGAAAATTGAGTCTTACTTTTAGTGAGACATTCTCTGTTTTAAAGCTTTATTTTAATTGAAAAAATAATTGTATAACTATCAGAAGATTACACAGTGATATCTTTATTTTAATTTTCAAAGTAATTGAAGCAAATACCTGTGACAGTCTCAAAGAGCACGAATTGCCAATTTCACAGGTTAATCTTGCCCATTTGGGAGATATTAGTACATTATTATACTAGATGACAGCAGAAACGATCCAGATGTGACCGACGTTTTCATTGTTACTTTTAATTAAAACAACAAATGAATGCATTTTGGATACTTTCCTTCAACAGATAAATAGAGTTGTTTACTAAAACCATATATTTTTAATTTTTTAACTTGTGTTACAATACAGCTGTAATATTCTTAGGCTGCTTCATGCAATTTAGCATGCAACTAATGCAATTTGCATGTAACCGTTCTTTTTTCCTTGCCCTTTCCCAGTTTACTCTCCCCTTTTTATGTTCCAAGAAAAAGCTTTTTTTCTCCCCCTTTTTGATTTCCAAATATTTTCTCAATGTAGAATCAGTTCAAAGGAAAAAAGCATTGTTTCTATATTTGGAGAAGTAGCCATTGCTTTTAAGAACTATACTGTTTCTACAATGATAAAATTTTCTTATCTATGTGTTTTAAACAACTTCTGCCAGTTCACAGTTTAAGTAACATTGCCAGTGTGACATCCCTTAAATTGTCATCAACAAACATATATATTGGCATACAGTTCTAAAATTTAGTGCCTTTGGTATGATGTTGAGATGGTTGCTAATTGTTCCTATTCTTCAATAAAGGACCCTGGATTGAATGTAGTATTGACTATTTTGAGAAGAATTTGAGCTCATGGCTCATTATAACATATTTAGAAAATTTTTATAACATAATTTCATAAGTTCATATCTTCGTAGTCCTCATTATAGAATTGTTTTCGAGCTTTACCCTAACTTAATCTATCATATGTGAGATGTGCTATAAAATAATACTATTATAACAGTGATAATGCTCTTCACTTAAAATGTATCCAGGATGTCCCTTTTGACATTGTCTTTTGAACTTGAGTCTCATACTTATGAAAAACATTAGAGGCAATAAATGTGTGTTTCTTAAAGATGAATTTAATTTTTTTGAAATAGCGCAACACTATTCTGAATCGAATTTGGGATAAGAGATAGTTGAAGAAGCTTGGAATTAAAATTTGGGTTTAAAGATCAGGGTTACAAAGTAATGAGGCTAATTTTTACACACAATTTGTGACCTAGTGCTAAAGACAGTTCTAATGAAAGGGTGCAAGAGTGTTTGGAGTACTGACCACCTTCTTGGCATAGTAATCAGATGGCCTTTTGAAGTGATTACTTTGAAATGGACAGTTAGATAATTTTAAAACTAGAAAGAATGTGATAGGTCATGGTTACTTACCACGGGGGGAAAAAACCAAAGCTCTGAGGGAAGAAAATAATTTCCTAAGGTAACATAGGATGAGAATAATAGCAGTGTTACACTAGAACTCAAGATTTCTTGACTCCCAGTAAAATGTTTTTGTCTCCTAAAATTAATTATACCATCACCCATACTAAACAATGACCGAGGTAATGCTTTGAGTCATTTCTGACAATTAATTTGCTTATTTTTTAAATAGTATTTTATTTTTCCAAATATATGTAAAGATAGTTTTCAGCATTAATTTTTGTTAAACTACTTTTATTGCAATTTTTTCTTCCATTATCACCCACCTTCCCCAAACAGCAGGCAATCTGATATAGATTAAATGTGTGCAATTCTTTTAAACATATTTGCATATATATCTGATAATTATTTAGATATATGTTCTGATTTTTTTTTTATGATGAGTTCAGTTTGGTATTTATTGAATCAGAATTTCTTTATTTAAAATTTTCAATAGTATTTTATTTTCCAAACACATGTAAAGATAGTTTTCAACATTCATTTTTGTAATATTGTGTTTTGATATAAATTTTTAAAAATCTTCTTTTTTGTTTTATAGCTTTCTTTCTTAATATTGGTTTTCTTCCTTTTTTTTTTTTTCCCCTATCCTATTTCTTTTTTTTTTTTTCCATTCATTTCCCAGGAATTTAGAATGAGGGCTTACTCAGAGTAAGATACCTACAGATTTGCATATGGATTTTAATTCTCAATATTCACTGAATCATGATGCACTTATCTGCCACAGAAACTACATTTTTTCCCCATTTGTATATGGCACTCTCATTAGGATGGCCATAACTGGAGCATTTGTACTCTGACAAGGCAGTATTCTAGTACAGTGCAGCTCTTCTACTCTCTTCCTATCTTGAACAGTGAGGTGGCAGCCCCCAGAGAAAACCGTGACCCAACTTCAGCTCCTGACTGGGATGCCATACAGCTTGAGGGCTAATTCTGTCTTCAAGAAGTTTGGAAGGAGTCCTGGGGGATGTTGGGAAAATTTGAAGTAGATGTAGTAGCAGAACAGATTGTCTTTTAGACTTAGCCAAATTTCATTTATCAGATTGAAAGAGTTCCAAGAAACCTCAGTTTCTCCCTAGGGTAGGGAGCTGCCCAGTATAAACCTAATTCTATACAGACTTGGTTAGGATGCCTAAGGCAATATAATACTTGTTTTAATTTTTTGCTTGAACAGATTCTGGAGTGCATAGGCAATAGAGTAAAGAATTTTACCTGGTACTACTATGAGGAATATGATAGAGTGGAAAGGAGGATTGCACTGGCAGGCAGATAGCCTCCCAGGTCACTCATTACCTCTGGACCTCACTTGTTTTGTCTATGAAGTGGGAATAATAATGTATATTATACCTGTCTGAATAAAGGGAGTTACTTTATATAATTAAAAAAATTTTTTTTTAAATTGAACTAAATATAAAATAAGAAAAAACAATAGAAAAAGAAAAACTGAAAAACAAAACAAAACAAAACATTGTCATGTGCTCAGTAGAACTTTAGTGAGGATTAAAAATATATAATAATAAATTTCCATTTCAAGAAAGCATAATAATAGATGAGATTATATTCATGAATGTCCATCTTTTCTTTACTTCCTTGTAGGTTATTCTTTTGTTCTCTGCTGGATATTTTCTACTTTATTCTTTTTTCCTTTGAATCCCTTTACCTTCCCCAAGCAGATTACAGTTAGATACATATATCTATATACAAACATACTACATATACTCAGATTCAGATATATATATATATATATATATATATATATATATATATATCCATCTGTATATGTAAATATACATTAAAACAATATTAATGTGGTTGACATAATGTGGATTTCTCTTTTGATTGAATCTTTAAGTTTGACTTATTAGCTCTACTTTTTTTCTCTTAATAAATTATACTCCAGGGGCAGCTAGATGGTTCAGTTGGTTACAGAACCAGCCCTGAAGTCAGGAAGGCCTTAGTTCAAATCCAATCTCAGACACTTAACACCAAACCTGAGCAAGTCACTTAATTGCAATTGCCTCACCAAAAAAGCAAACAATAACAAAACCCCCAATAAATTCTACTCTTGATTCCTATTGTAGTGTTTGTATATATCTTTTATGTCCTATCCCTGTTGACTCTTTTACTTTAATTATGCTCCTTAGTTTGCCTTGCTACTACTTAACCTCCCCCCCAATCATGGATCTCAGCCTTATCTTCTCCTCCTGATCCTTTTCTTTTCTCTTTATCACATTCCCACCAATCTATATACCCTATTCCACTCCTATTAATCTAAACATCCTTCTGTAACCCACTTTATCTATACCACCTTTTCCTTTCTTTATCTCTTTTCCTTTAAACTATATACCTTGTCTCACTGCCATAAATCAACACATCCTTCTTATCCTTATCCTATACCTTCCCCTTATTTCTTTATAGATTTTAGAGAGTGTTGTGCCCTCATAGTATACCCCCACACACACACATACACTTTTTTAAACTCATTCCTGATATGAATAGATTTCTAGAAGTACCAGCCCTCTTCCCCCATCTGCTTCCCCGTATCATTCTTCCTCTGCACCTCATTCATATAGCATAATTATTATTTTTACCTTTTCCTAAAGTTTTGCTTTTTAGAATCAGATCATACTCAACTCTGCCCCAATCTTTCTTTTGAGTTACCCAATTACAAATGTCAGTCTTAAAGATATAATGTACATTTCCATGTAAAAAACATAAACAATTTGTCTATATCGAGTTCCTTGAAATTAATCTTTGATATTGACTCATATGTTAAATTTTCTGTAAAGTTCAAGTTTAGTTAAGACAAAGCCCTGAAAATCTACAAGTTTGTTGAATGTTCACTTTTTTCATTCAATATTATAGATAATTTTTCTGGATATAATATTTTTTGGCCATAGGCCTCAAGTATATATGATTCCAGATCCTGCGTTCTTTTAGCTTGGCCACTGATAAATCTTGTACAATTCTAATTGTTTCTTTGGTGTATTTGAATTTTTTTTTCTTGCTTCTTGCAAAATTTTCTCTTTGATCTGGTGATTTCCAAATGTGACAATATTTTTATGTTTTCCACAAAAAAAATATGAATGTTTTTCAACACTCACTGAGGTGGTGGTGAGTGGATTTTTTCTGTTTCTACTTTCCCTTCGTGTTCTACCCCTCCAGGACAATTTTCTTGGATTGTTTCTTGCTTTATTGTGTCAAAGTTCTTCTTTTGGTCACAGCTTTCAGGTAGTCCAATTATTCATATATTTTCTTTTCTCGATGTATTCTGTAGATCTATTGTTTTCCTTATGTTTCACATTCTGTCCCCTCCTCCCCCCCTTTTTTTTCCCCATTCTTTATATTTTGTTTTGTTATTTCTTGGCCTCATAGCTTCACTGGTTTCCCCTTGCCCAATTCTAATTTTCAAAGAATTATTATTATTATTATTTTGCTGAGGCAATTGGGATTAAGTGACTTGCCCAGGGTCACACAGCTAGGAAGTGTTAAGTGTCTGAGGCCAGATTTGAACACAGGTCCTCCTGACTTCAGGACTAGTCCTCTATCCAGTGTGCCATCTAGCTGCCCCATAGAATTATTTTCTTTTTCAAGATTTTTTTTTTATCTCCTTTTCTAGTTGATTAGCTTTTTTTTTTTTTTTTTTTTCGTAATAATGTTTTTCTTTGATGGTTCTTATTTTTTAGTTTTTTCTCAGTCTCTTTCACTTGATTTTTAAAGTCTTTTTTGAGTTCTTCTAAAAATTCTTTCTGGGCAGATAGCCATTTATCATCTTTGGGGTAAAAAATGCATTTTTTTTTTTTTTTTAACTTCCCTGTCCTCTGAAGATGAATCCCAGTCTTCTTTATTCCCCTAGTAAGTTCCTATGATTGGGTTCTTTCTTCTTTGTCTGTTTATGGTTTTTTAATGTGAACTATTAGTGTAAACTCCTGTGGGTTTTGGGGAATGGTGTCCCTAGCTCACTTTAGCTCTCCTCTCTTCACTTTAGCTCTCCCCTCTATGCTGGAACCCCAACCAAGAGATCTACCCCTCTGCAGTGCCTGCAGCCATCAGTGACGCTTCCCCACTGCTTCTGCACTTACCAGGTGTGCAAGTTCCTTCTCTCCTAGGGCTGCAGCATAGCTGGGTCTGGTATTCCTAACCAGCCTTCCTTTACTCTAACAGGACTTAAACCCCCAATACCCTCCTTGTAGTGGTTCCAGCTCGAGCCTTAGCTGAACTCATCTGGTCCCAGGGATGCCCCCCCCCCCCCCCCCCCCCCCCCCCCCCCCCCCCCCCCCCCCCCCCCCCCCCCCCCCCTTGCTATTTCTGTGGAATCTACCTGGAAGTGTTTGCATTTCACACTGGTTAAATCCCATCCTGGAATTTTTTTCAGGGTTTTTTTGGGTTGCTCCAGGAGCACCCAGTCCTGTTTCAAATCTTCTTTGTTATCATCTATATTCATTCTGAGGTGTAAATTTGTTCTGTTTGTGGGGGAAATCCGGAGAGCTTGAAATTTTCTGACTTCTACCATCTTTTTCAAAATCTTTACCCAGATAATTTCTTGAGGTCCATAGGTCCCTGTTGATTATGTATCTACATCCATTGTCATAAGTCTTTTTTTCCCTTCCCAATTTTCTCTTAAGGGTAGGCATCCCTAAAGTAACTCATGATAGGCAAGATGATTTATTTTGTTGAAAATTGATTTTCCTTGACTTCTTCTCTACCACCAGAAGATCTGCTTTTTTTCTGTTCCCCCAAACTACTGCTTCTCTGTTATTACTTAGAGTACATTTTTATATTTGATTAATTATTCTGACCCATGAGATACCATCTCTATCTTTAGTGAATTAGTGATCTAGAGGACAGTGTAGCTAGGCATAACCTTAAACCACATTAAGCTTCCGTGTTCTACTTCCTCTTGTTTTAAGGATCAAACTCCGCCTGCCTTCACTGAGGAGGGGGAGGTTATCTGCCAGGAGGGTTTGGAGAGCCCTAAAATTGTTTTTCAGCCAAAGGTTGTTCTGAGAAGATCTGAGATTTGGCCTCTTAAAAAATTGAAAGATTTGAGAGTCTAGGCACAGAACTGGTTTTTGTGGGATCTGGAACCAGCTGGAACCCCTGCCTACTTTTGTCAGTGAGTGGTGAAAAGCATTCTTTTGACTGGGTTGCCATAGGGCTAAGGGTGGCAGTGCTAGCTGTTTTGAATACCATGTTCCTTTGTTGTTCAGACTCTGTTTCTTTCTCCTAGACCTTTTCTTCTGCAAAGAATCCTCTCCTTGTCATTCGGTTAAATCCATTGTTATATTTATCTCTGTAGCACTTTTTGTCGGCATAAAGCCAAGTTCCATATGAAGTTAGATGGGAGAAAAAAATCTTTCTTTTTTTTTTTTTTTTTTTTAAATACTCAACATCCAACCAGAATTTAACATTTCCTTCAAATTATTAATTTTTTTTTTTGGTATAGTTTGCACATCTAATCATTTAAAAACTTCTAATATAATTGTACCACCACATTAAATAGAACCACCACATTGGGCCTGTTTAAAGTATAAGAAAAATCACTCTGCACTAAATTCAGTATCATACAAAACCAGCCTGTGCTGGCCATGGGAGGATAATGGAGGAGGAAAATAGAAATACCAGGCATATTCCTGCCTAGTGCCTTTTACCCTGGTGGCTGGTTAACTCCTAAGGGATTGGATGGAAAGAAGGGATTCTCAGGTGGGAGATGATTCTGATTGTCCTTATGGGGGGAAGAGGGAGAAGTACAAAAGGCACATCAGAAGAGGTAGCTTGGGAAGAAATTCAATAGGTCAGTGCT
Source organism: Sarcophilus harrisii (assembly GCF_902635505.1). Taxonomy (NCBI): domain Eukaryota; kingdom Metazoa; phylum Chordata; class Mammalia; order Dasyuromorphia; family Dasyuridae; genus Sarcophilus; species Sarcophilus harrisii. Next base: position 422,338,533 of record NC_045427.1, on the reverse strand, counting down.
TTTTCCCATTAGGCACTGTGTGGGGATGGGGAGTTAGTGAATTTTATGCCACTGCCTACCTAACCCTCACTTTTCAGCCCTGGCACAAGGAGGAATGAATAACCCATAAGCCCCTTGGCATTATTAACCATTGTTTTTAACACAAAATAGTTAAAGCATTTTAAGGAAAGCTTCATAAATTTCACCAGATTGCCAAAAGAATCCTTGATCTGAAAAAATTTAAGAATGCCTGTCTTTGTTTGTTAGGAGAGGAAAAAAAAGGATAAATTTTCTTATGTTCTTTTTAAGTTGATTTTGAGGTCTTAAGGGCTATTTTGCTGTATGAAATCATCAGAGAACATTGCCTAGTAAAAGCTGTCATCTTTATATTTTTTCCTATGCCTAGTGTAGAGTTTTGAACATAAGTCCTTAATAAATAAATGGTGAATGAATGAATGAATGAATGAATGAATTGATCAACTTCCTACTAGCAATTAAAATAGAATAAATATGCTATTTCACACTTTGCTTTCAAAGTACCTTCATTTAAAAAAATGTTTTGCTGTTGTCTTATAGGGTGCCAGATGCCTGATACATTCAACTCTTGGTTTCTTATTACTCTACTTCATGTCTGGTAAGTGAGCCCTTGAAATAAGGTGACCACATGGGGTTTTTTCAGCCCTGCTGACTAGCAAGGTATAGACTATAGCAAGAGTGAGCATATAAAATGACGTTTGTTCAGGCTGAAAAAACTGTTCTATTCATTTTCTTAACTGGCTTCTATTAGCAAAATTTTTTTTTATTAAAGGTCAAATCATAGACTTGGAGAGAAACTTATATTTGTAGGATTTTCTGAAAGAATGAGTGCCCTAGTGAGCCACATTATCAGGGTCTTTGAGAGCCCTGCTGAGTCTCGGTGGAAAGTTCCCTCTAGCAGCTGTTTTAGGAAAGTCCTCATTTACGTAAAAGTGGTTTAAATTGTGAGAATTTGTGGTAATTTTCATTGCTGGTCATCAGAAACCTATAACAAATTATAGCGCTGACATTTATGCCTGGATCTCTACAGTGTGCACAGAGGCCAGGTATTTGCCAGGTTTGTTGCATGTAAAAATATTTAACACCTTAAACAGTATATTTTTCTTCATTTATGAAATCAGTAGCCAAAAAAAATCAATTTTTCATCTAATGTTACTTGCTGTTAAAGGTCAGAAGGATATAGAAGAGACACTGAAGGTGGGAGTGGGAAGTGTATTTATCAAACTGCCAGATCTGGGGAAGCCAAATTCTGTAGAACTAAGTTTACTGCTCTAACCAAAGGGAGCATCTGAGGAACTTGTGGAACTGCTGCCTTGTAAAAGGCTCCTTGTCTGAGACAGACTCATAGGACTGACTCTTCTTGTGTTGAAAAGTTTTTTGGTTTTGATAGTTCCTGAAATGAATCTTACCTGCTGAAGCCCATAAGATTGAAGAAGATTATATAGTGGATAGCTTTAGGTTAAAGGCTATGGTGCAGGGCCCTAAGTCATCAATGCTTAAAACTGTGACTTTGGTGTTTAGTCAAGTGCAGTACTATTGAAGAGCCAAGCCTCAGTGAGAAATGTGGGAGTGGGGGGTTGCCAAGCAAAACCAGTGAGAAGAGAGATTACTTTATTGATATGGGTCACTGTACTCAACATGATACAGGGGAAAGAATTTTGGTCTCAGGAGAGAAACTCAGGTTCTAGTTCTGGAGGTTTCCTAAGGCCAGTGATTTCCCTTCTTAGAACGTTGCCTTCCCTCTTTGTTGAGAAGGGAGTTTGGTCATTTCTTTGGAAGAACAGAGATATACACTATATATCTCTATACAGTGTTTAATATGAACCTAAGGATGTGGTATTTTCAGCTCTGACTACCAGCTGCCTCACCACCAGCTGGGATACTCAGGGCTCTGATTAGTTTCCAGCCTATCCAGAATAAGCTGTTAATGCAAGGCTGGAATCAACATGACCATTCTAACATTTTTGTTAAGGTTCTTTCAAGCTGCCATAGCTTGGTTGATGAAACACTCTTTATGATGTTCATTCTCCTAATGAAATCTTAGTTGTCCTGGCCTTCATTTATGTGTTTGGCCATCTCTTCCCCACCAATCCACCCCTTCTCAACCCATTCACCTACATAGTGTCTTTTTTTTTTTTTTTTTTAAAAACATAATGTTTTAACATAATGTCTATAATACCCAGTGGCCTATATGACACTACAAAAATTGCATAACTAACCACATAGCCCAGAGTACCAATACCTCTCTTCCAGGAGCTTGTCCTGTCGTAGACAAGTAGAAGCCAGGCCAAGAATTATTAGTGTTTGGAGGAGGCTCGTGGTCAACTGAGATGGCTTCAGGAAGGGCCTCGCCCAGTAGGTCTGTATTTGTGGGTCCTGTGACCCTGCATTCTCCAAATGAGAAGCAGGATTGGAGCGTAAGTAGGTAGAGGAAACCAGGCGGAGATGGCCATGTACACAGCCCCGGGAAAATGACAGCTTGCCAGCCAACAAATAAATAACCTCATTCATTTCTCACACTGCCGGCACTTGAGTGCAGCCATGCAGGCTTGATTTGTTTGGCCTCCAAGGAGAGCAGCTAGTCCAGCCGATGGCAGGGTAAGGATTCCTTCCCAGCAACCAGAGTGACAAATCTACCTAAGTGCCCACGATCTTTACACTGAATTCCAAATCCAATCTGGGTTAAGCAGCTTAGAAACTACTGCAGGGGAAAATGAAGGCCAAAAACACAACTGGCATTGTCAGAGAGGCCAAGTAGAGAAGGGCAGGATGCTGCTAGTTGCCAAGACATGGCAGGAGGTCAGCTTTAGTAATAACAAGAATACTTTCCTTCCAGATTTAGTCTGAAGAACTCAGGCAAAAAGGAGAGAATTCATAGCTAGAAAACCTCCTGCCATTTCTAACTCTGCAGAAGAAAAAGAGGTTTTAGTATTCCCCCTACTCACTTCTACCCACTAACAGAAGGGACCACTTCTCTGTTGTCACATGGACATGAACATCATGGAGATAGAGTGAACATAGTTATTTCAACAACTAGTTAGAAGGATTATTTTCTTTCTTTTATTTTAATCTTTATTTTTATGGATGTTTTCCCCCTTTTCTTCTCCCTCCTCTCTGTTTCACAGGGCATTTTAGTCTAATTACAACTAGAACTCGAACATGATTCTCAGAGCACCATGTCTCAAACTGTCCACATACCATGCTCTGTCATTAAATGTGAATAAGAAGGGATTTCTGTAGATTTCTTTTATGTTTACATTACTTTGCGCCCCCTAAGGTATGAAATTAAATGTCGGAAAATTCTAACTACAGCTATTTTTATGCCCAGAAATGGCTCTATTTCCTTTTTCTATTTCAAAATATTCATGAATTTTGCTTTTTCACCATTATCTCAGAAGTTTTCATATTACTAGCCTTTTTGTAATATTATTTATAGGTCCCATCAATATATTTCAAAGAACCAGAAATGTTCTTTGGACAGATCAGCTTTGGAAACACTTATTAAGTACTGCTGTGTGGAAGACACTGTGCATGCTAGGTGTGAGAGATACAGAGATTAAGCTTAAAATGGTGTCTGACCCAAAGGAGTTTTTATAGTCTACTTGGGGACCTACAGTATACAGTAACAAGTTGATATGTTTCCTTACTGTAAGTAAGTAGAGCCTTATCTAAAATCTGTTGTTTTTTTTTTAACTAAGAGTTAAAGAAATTTTAGACTCTTTAGTCAGTTCTTATATTTGGTGTTGTAGGTATATTTTGATTTGATAATTTTTTGTTTTTTAATTGTTAGTAGGTCAGTAATAACATGTGCTTTTATTTCTATCATTGTAACATGGATGTCTTAGATTTGATAACTTCTTAAGATTTTTTCTTGCATTAGAGTACAGTGCTTTTAGTATTATGTCTCATTTTCCTTACTTTCTCACTGGCTGTATTCAACACCAAAACTTTAAAAAGCAGTATTGCGTCTTTTAGTATTAAGTGCTCAATAAATATTTGATGAATGAACATGATTATTGTTGTTATTGAAAGCTTCCTTTTAATATGTGATTGGGAAAAGGTGCATTGAATTGTGTGTGTGTGTGTGTGTGTGTGTGTGTGCACGCGCATTTAATTCTTAAATATGGCTTTTATTGTAATTTGCCAGAAACAGTTTTTCCCATGGAAACCATTCTCTGAAATATTAATATAAATGAACAAGGTAAGATCTTTTGGCTTACTAGTGTTGAGTTTATATACAGGTTTTTAGGAGTTATGGCAAAGAAAAGTATATGCGTTTTAGATTGTGATACAATCTAACTTATTTCAATATGTTAGAATAGGATTGAGCTGAACATAATGTTGATTAAAAAGCCAAGAAAGCAAATGATACTGATTGTTAATCTTCCATCACTTGGCCATGAGCTTTATGTGGTTTTTGTTTGTTTAAGGAACATGAAAATTGCTGAGGCCAGTTTTTCTCCACTGATTAATAGATTTTTGCTGACTTGGGTGGTCCCCTTTATGATTGTTAGTATATATTTTCTTAATGTTATTTTTGTTTGGTACCTTTAGGTGAGGCAGGGGGAAAGGTTGTGGCAGGTAGGTGACATAGTGCATAGAGTACCAGACCTGGAGTCAGGAAGACCTTTCTTCCTGAGTTCAAATCTAGCTGTGTCCCTGGGCATTTCACTTCATTCTCACTCTGTTTGCCTCATCCATAAAATGAGTTGAAGAAGGAAATAATAAAACATTCCAGTATTTTTGCCAGAAAAACTCCAAATATGTTCACAAATCACAATTTGGACATGATTGAAAAATGACTGCACACTGTTTTGTTTTTATATTTCCTTTATTTCTGAATATTTTCTTTTTCCGTCAAGAGAGTCATACTTAATGACAAAGAATAAAAAAAGGCCAAAAACAATTCGGCAAAACTAACCCACTCATAAACCAATTCTAAAACTATTCATAATGTTCCACATCCTTAGTCTCTTATCTCTTCAAAGAGATGGATTCACATAATGCATTATAAATTTTTTTCCAATCCCTCGTTTTTATTCTGCACATCAAATTGTGGCATTTTATTTTCTTATCTAATCTGTCACACTTTTTTTTTTTGTTTGTTTTAATCGACTAACCTATTCACATTTTAAAGTTATTAGAGCCAGATTTATAATTCTTTTCATTTGTCTCTAATATTAGTTTTTCCAAATTAGGATCCCTTCCCCCTCTTCTTCTGTAAAGACAGTATATTAACTTTTCAGTTATGTTAGCTTAATCTATTCTAAAACAACCCTATTCTCACTGATTCTCTTCCCCACACTGTCAGACTCCTCACAATTGTTACCCTTTTTCCTAGATTTAGCGTTTGCTTATTAGTTACTTTTTCTTTCTCTCTAAATCTTCTTTTTTTCTTTCAGTTAATAAAGTAAAATCTCCTCTCCTTTCCCCCTACACCTTGTTTTATCATTTCAAATTATCATTTCTCTTTACTTTTATGACCCTCATACTTATTTATTCTTTCCTTAGTCTCTGCATTCCACATGGAATTAACATTTCTAAGGAACTTATTTTGAGTCCCATCTTCTAAACAGTTTCTCCATTATTGCTTTGTAGATCTTGCCCCCTGCCTTCTGTTCTTAGAAATTCCAAGTCTGCACGTGATAGGGAGGATAGAAATATTGCTGTATGGTAGGAATTTTCCTGTGTTCCTGATTATACATTTATTACCTATCCTTTGCCCTTCCCATGGTAATTCCCATAATAATTTTTTTCCCATTTTCCATGAAATTTCCTCTCTAGATCCATGCTCTTCTCCTCTAGGGCTCAGTTGCCCCTTCAAGCTCTGATTCTTCTTTGCCTTAGGCAGGATGAGTGCTTTCTTTAAGTCCCAGATCCATGTAAGATTATATCCATTGTAAGGTTTCCATCTCTTTTAAATATTTCTCCTCCCCATGGGAGCAAACTTCAGTGGTATGGAATGGAAATGTTATGCCAACCCTTCTCAGCTGGATCCAACTCTTGCTGCTCTATTATTTGTTTTTAGGTACTGCCATCTCTGGGCTTGGAATTGGGGTTCCTAAATGACTGTGCTCATATTCAAGTCTTCTCATCCTTAGGGCTAACCCTTAAGTTTCTGGTCTTTGAGAGGATTGGAATAGATCATATCTGAGGTCCTTTCCATCTCATAACTTCTAATTCTCTGAATTGTGTTTAGTTTTCTTTGTATCTTATTTAGACTGTAACCTGAAAGATCCACCCCCCCTTTAATAAGTCCAAATAAGTTCAAAGAGAGGTTGTTCTACATCCACAATAACCTGAGTATATAAAGTATCCTCCAGGTACATTGTCACTTCTGAGAGAAGATTGAGTAAATGTACAAATTCTACAGAAGGGGGTACTTCACTTTCTGTAACTTTCTCATGTTAATCATGCTACTTTGACGTAGCATCCACACAATTTAAATATAATCCCAGTTAAAACATGGCAAATACATAATTGTGGACAAAAAGGCTTATGAAATCAAATGAGTCAGAGTCAGATGAGAGAAAGGAATCAGTCTGCATTATAATGTATTTTATAGTTCTGCTGTCTGTTGATGGATCCCACACAAATTGATAATGTAGAGGCCCTCATATTGAATCCTGATTTTTAGTTATTGAGCTTGAATTATAACCAGGGGCTCATCTTCTCTACAAAATTCCCATTTCAAAAATAGTCTTAAATTTCTTGAATTTGACTTTACCCTATAATTTCATTGCCTTAAGATAACCATCAATTGGGATGGTATCCATGGAAGCAAGGGAACACACTGCCTTGTGAAACAGAAAACATTTCACCTCATGTCCATGGTGTTAGAAAGTTTATGGTCTGAGAAAAGCTGTGCCTTTTAAACCTCAGGGGCAGGTGCATTAACAAACTACTAAACTTTCAAATAAATGAATTCCATTACCTCACTATTGCTGTTGATGAATTGGCCCCAACAGCACTTATGCATCAGAGCATATAGCTAGTCTTTTCAGGTGAAAGGCCAACAGGAATGGTGTGATTAACCTCCAGAAAACCATATGAGAAATGAATGTTTACCCAATTTTTTTGGAGTTGAGTATACAGTTCTTTCTATGACCAGCCCTGTCCTCATCCAAAAGCAAATTTCATAAAATCATAGATTGTCAGAACTAGAAGGTACATTAGAGATCATTTAATCCATCCACATAATGAAACATAAGGCACTCTTCTTGCCTTCAAAACTCTCATTAGGAGCCATTATTCTCTAGTCCAGGATCTTACCCTGATTTTTTGTATGACCCAAGGACAACTTCCTTCTCCTTTGTAAGCCTCCATCTGCCTCCTCTTTGAAATGAAAGGGTAGGAGTAAGTTATTTTTAAGGTCCCTTCCAGCTCTAGTAGTCTGTCAATTCAATACTTTAAAGCTCTCTTGTTTAGGAAAAAGGTTTGGGAGGAGGTAGCGAGGGGTGAGTAAGAAAAGGAAGAAGGGATGAAAAGGGATGAAAAAAACTTCCTCCTTTCATTTTGACAAGTATGTATTTCCAGCTAGAGGCTGTGTGGAGTAACTGGCAGATTGATGTAGAAATCTGTTATTCTTATGACTTTTTGTAAAATCAACAGAAACTCTTACTTTGCTATTATCTTTACTTAAGCTCAAAGCCTTTTAACAGGTTTCTTATACATCCACTCTTTTTCCAATTTATTATTTACATATCCAGAGTAATCTTCCATGTACTTAAGTTTTTCTTCTCTTTTCAAAAATCTTTACTGACTTTACTGACTTGCCTATCAAGTAGAAATCAGATTTTTTTTGTCTCATCATTCCAGGTACTACAAGAAAAGGTGCTTTTCTACTGTTACCTCATTTGCTTCCTTTCATTCATTCTCTCTTTAGCTAGACTGGTTTCTTCTCTGACTTCTGAATAAACTGCAATTTATCCTACTTCAGTGTCTTTGTATGTTTTTGGATTCCCCTGATGTTGAATTGCTGTCTTTTGTTTATGACCTACTCTTTGTGTCTTCGAGGTTTTGTAATCAAAATAATCTTCCCTTGCAAACCTCTTATAATATTTTCTCTTGTAACTTGTTAAATAACTTACCTTATAAGATTATGTATTATAATTATTTCTTTTTAAAATAATATTATATTTTTCCAAATACATGCAAAAATAGTCTTCAACATTCACCTTTGCAAAACCTTGTATTCCAAATTATTTCCTCCCTCCTCTTATCTCCCCTTTCCCTAAAACAGCAATCTGAAATAGGTTTAACATGTACAATTCTTATATATATATTTTTATATTCACCATGCTGTGTAAGAAAAATTAGATCGAAAAACAAAAAAACCCTAAGGAAACAAATAACAAAAGTGAAGCAAAAAAGGTAAAAATACTATATTCTTTGATCCACATTCAGTCTCTATAATTCTCTTTTCTGGATGAAGATGGCTCATTCTGTCCCAAGTCTTAGAATTGCCTTGACTCACTTCATTATTGAAAAGAGCCAAGTCCAGCACAGTTGATCATCATAATCTTGTTACTATGTACAATGTTCTTTTTGTTTTGCTCACTTCACTCAGTATCATGTAAGTTTTTCCAGGCTTTTCTGAAATCAGCCTTGCCATCATTTCTTATAGATTGCTAATATTCCCTACCATTCATATACTATAACTTATTTAGCCCTTCCACAACTGATGGACATCTATTGAGTTTCCAGTTCCTTGCCACAACAAAAAGGATTGAACAAACATTTTTGCACATGTGATCCTTTTCTCTCTCTCTTTTTTTAATCTCTTTTGGATGTAAGCTGGAAAAGAGACACTGCTGGATCAAAGGGTGTGCACAATTTTATGGTCCTTTGGGCATAGTTCCAAATTGCTTTCCATAATGGCTGGGTAATCATTTCACAATTCTCCCACCAATGCATTAGTGTCCCAGTTTTCTTACATCCCTTCTTGCATTTATCATTACCTTTTCCTGTCATATCTAGTATGATAGGAATGAAGGAATACCTCAGAGTTGTTTTAATTTGTATTGGTAATTTAGAGAACTTTTTCATATGAACAGAAATTACTTTAATTTCTTCATCTGAAAATTGCCTGTTCATATCCTTTGACCATTTCTCAATTGGGGAATGGCTTTATTAGTTATTTCTTTTTGCTTACTCCTAGTGCACTAAGCTTCATAAAAGCAGAGTTTATATGTTTGTTTATTTTTTCTTTTTTTGCTTGGGCAATTGGGGTTAAGTGACTTGCCCAGGGTCACACAGCTAGGAAGTGTTAAGTGTCTGAAGCCAAATTTGAACTCAAGTCCTCCTGACTTCAGGGCTGGGCTCTATCCACTGCACCACCTAACTGGCCTTGTTTTCTTTTAAAAACAAACAAACAAACAAACAAAAAACCTTTTATTGATTCCTTTGTTTAAAAAAAAAAAGCACCACCTCCCAAGTATTCTTTCTCAGCAGTCCAGTAAGCTTTTATAAAGCAATTAGTATTTTTATAGACAAAAAAAATCATCAAAACTTATATTACATTAAAAATGCATTATGCCATGTACAGTCTTCTAAAGTTAAGGACTTTCTACTTCTTTGTAAAGGGGGAAGTATGGGAGTGTTTTCTCATATCTCTTCTCTAGCCATGGTTGTTTTTTGTAATATCATAGCATTCACTTTTGATTTTTTTGTGTATGGGTGTGGTTTTTATTTATTTTTTATTTTTTGTGGTTTTTAGAAAGCCTATCTATAGAAATAATAATTAAAACTTAAAGCTGATTGTTTGAAAAGGCTAATAAAATTGTTAAATCTTTAAGCAATCTGATTAAAAATAAGATAACAGAAAATTAAAGGGAAGTAAATGAGCAAGGTAAAATTAACAAAACCAGAAATATGCTACCAAAACTGAGAATAAAAACAAAACAAAATAATATTTTTAAAAATGTAATATATTAAAATTAACAGGACACCAGATAAGAGAGTTTTAATAATCTGATCTCAGCAAAGGAAATAGAATCAGCCATAAAGGAATTACCAAAAGAAAAATATACTTGGGCCTAATAGATTAACAGAAAAATTCTATTAAACTTTTAAAGATTTCCTAGAGATGTAATCCTGAACTTGTCACTTAACCCTAAACAATAGCCAAAAAAACTTTTAAAGAACAATTAGCAACAGTACTAAATAAATTATTCTCAAAAGTTGAGAAAGCATACCTGACTCCTTTTATGAGACAAATTGTCTTACTATCTAAAACCAATACATTAAAAACACACACACACACACACAAGTAGATTCTATTATTGTTATTGTTTATTTTGTTTATATATATTGTTTTATATGTAATATAAATGTTATATATAATATTTATAACATTAATGTTGTTCATTATTATTGATTTTAAAAATGTATGCAAAATCATAGCAGAGACTACAATGATTTATATCAGAAGTTAGATTTATAAATCATGACCAGTTATATTTATAAAGGATTTATATAGGAATAGCATACTATCCTTATATACTCTTAACATTAGAGTCGTCAGTGTAATTAATCATAAGAAAAACATGCAAAACCACATTATTATTATTACAGCAGATATAGAAAAAGCTGTTGGCAAAGTATAACACTCATTTATGCTAAAAACCCTATAAAGTATAGGCATATATAGTCTTTAAAAAAAAAATACCACATAAAAGTCTATCCCAAGCCAAAAGTAAATATCTTAAACAATGACAATAAATTAGAAGTTTTCCCAATAAATATACAATAAAGCCAGGGTACCTATTCTCCCCACTTTGATATAGTTCTAGAAATGCTAGTAATTCAATAAGAGAGAAAGTTTAAGACAAAAAAATTGGTGAAGAGGAAATAAAACTATCCCTATTTGCTGATGATATGGTTTATTTTGAAAATTTTAAGGAACCAGATTGGTTGCAGAGTCAAGATGGTAGAGTGAGAGAAAAAAGTGTCAAGAGCTCCAATCTGCAAACTCCTCTAAATAGATCTAGAAGATGCATCAGACTGAACCCTGAAGGGGAAATCTAGAAAATGGTACAATGAGTCCTTTTTCTAGTACAAGTGGGCTTACAGAAATAGACTGGGGGTGGTAGGTGGGTACTACAGAACATGGATGACATGGGATGTAACATGAAGCATTTCAGCACCCAGGGAGAAGCTGTGCACTAGGGCAAGAAGAGGTACCGGATGCATATTCGGACACTATTAACTAGCTTGAAAGATCTGTTAAGTTTAGAAGGGCATCAATTGTAGGCGTCACTTTGGTTTAGGATTCCTATGTTGGTTACTGTTTTGCAGTCTACCCTACCCTGCTCAACATCTACAGCCTGTGTCCCACCACTGCTGCCACTGGCATCTGAATTTTTTTCTCCATACACAACCAAAAGCCTCCCTACCTGGGGACATTACCACCTCCTCATGCCAAAATCTGTGACCTAGGACTGAGTTATGGGTGGCAGAGTACCAGCTTATACCTGTTCCCACTCAGTGTCCTAATATGCATCTGGATAGACAAAAATAGAGCTCCCTCATAATGAGCTGTTATGGTGACAGGAACACTCAAACAAAGAAAAGAATTACTCAGAAACATCTACAAGCAAAACCTTAGAGAAAAATACATATTCAACTAGAATTATTGGAAAAGATGAAGCAAAAATTAATTTTTTTAATGGAATGAGTATTTGAGGAAAAACTGGAAAAGAAGTGAGAATGATGGAAGAAAAAATTAGACTAGTTTGATGCAAAGGGTACAAAACTTTGCCAAAGCAAGAAACTCCCTAAAAATTAGAATGGATCAAATGAAAGTCAATAACTTTATGAGGCAACAAGAAATATTGAAGCAAAATCAGAAGACTAAGAAAAAGAAGAAAATATAAGCAATCTTATAGTAAAAAGAACTGGCCTCAAAACAAATTTGAGGAGAAAAACATTTTTTTAAACATTTATTTTTTTGTAAAATTTTGAGTTCCAAATTTTCTCCTCTCTGCCCAGCACTCTTTTCCTCATTCCAATAACTTTCCCAATAAATACAGATATGAAGCAAGGAGTTCTTTCTGCTTTCATGTAGTTCTTGAAATGCTAGAGTAATAGCAATGAGAAAAATTTAAGACAAAAGATCAGTCAAGAAGAAATAAAACTGACTATGATGGTTTATTTTGAAAATCCTAAAGAACCAGATTAGTTGCAGGGGCAGAGCCAAGGTGGTAGAGTGGGAGGAATAATAAAAAGTTAGATATGGATTATATATGGGCAGTCATGTAAAATGTTTTCATATTGATCATTTTATGAAAGAAGAAACAGAATTAAAAAACCATGAAAGAAATAAAGTGAAAATAGTATTCAATCTGTTTCCCATCAGTTCTTTTGAGAAGAAAAAAAAATTAAGAATCATACTACCTGAAAAGCCATAACCAAAAAATAGTATACACAGCATATTTCAGGAAATCTTGAAACTGCCCAGATCTCTTAAAACCAGAGATTAGAATGTAATTAGAAATAATCCAGGAGTCACTTTCTGAAAGACATCCCAAAATGAGAACTCGCAAGAATGTTATAACCAAAATTCAGGGCTTTCAGGTCAAAGAAAAAGATTAGCACTATAAAGGAGCAGAAAATTTGGAATATGATATTCTAAAAGCATAATAAAGTCTTAATAAATAAGAATATTTTGCCCAGAAAGACCTAATATAATGCTTCACAGAAAAAAATGAATCTTTAATGAAATAGATGACTTCTAACCATTCCTGATGAGAAGATTAGAGCTGCATATAAGCTTTATGCTCAGGAGTTAAGAGAAATATAAACAGTTGAACATGGTTAAATGATGAAAAATGACAAACTAACAAAGTTAAACATGATTAAATGATGAAAAAGGACCAAATAAGGGTAAACTACTTACATTATAATATGGGGAGTTGATACTATCATCACTGGGATCATAGAGGAAGTTAGGCAAGGCGTGGGAATTTTTTTTTTTTTTAATGTCTTCAGGTTTTAAGAAAAGAAGAAATCCCAGTAAACTTTGGATGGAAAATGCCATCTGCATCCAGAGAGAGAACTGTGTAATTCAACACATACTATGTTCTCTTTTCTTTTTTTTTTTTTTTTTTTCCTCTAGTGGTATTTCCTTTTTGCTCTGATTTTTCTCTCCCAACATGATTCATTAGGAAATATATTTTTAAAAATGAATGTATATATATAATCAAAAAAAATTTGTTTGGTTTTTTAATTTAACAAAGAAAAGAGAAAGGAAGTCACTGTATAGGGAGAAAGGGAAAGGAAGAAAATTATCTTATAATCAGGATATACAAATAGACAAATGAGGAGATAGGGTGCAAGAAGCAGGTGACACTTGAACTTCATTTTTTTTTTTAATAATAGCTTTTTATTTTTCAAAATACATGCAAAAATAGTTTTCACCATTCACTGTTGCAAAACCTTGTGTTCCAATTTTTCTCCCTCCTTTCCTCCACTTTCTCCCCTAGACAGCAAGTAACCCAATATATATAAAACATGTACAGTTCTTCTATACATATTTCCACAATTATCATGTTGTACAAGAAAAATAAGATCAAAAAGGGAAAAAAGTGAGAAAACAAAAAGTAAGCAAACAACAAAAAACATATCATTATGTTATGATCTCCATTCGATCCCCATAATCCTCTCTCTGATTGCAGATGGCTCTCTCCATCACAAATCTATTGGAATTGGCCTGAATCACCTCATTGTTGAAAAGAGCCGTATCCATCAGAGTTGAACATCACATAATCTTGTTGTTGCTGTGTACAAACTTGGTTCTACTCACTTTACTCAACATCAGTTGAACTTCACTCTTATCAAAAGAAGAAAGGGAGGATGCACATTTGCATGTGGGTATGCACAAATATATGGAATTCAGTACAGAGTTACATTTCACTCAAGGAAATAGGAGAGAGGGAAGAAGAGAAGATAATATTAGAAGAAGAAAAAATTAAAGGAGAGATTATTGTTTTTCTGTTGTTCAGTTGTGTCTGCCTCTTTGTTACCCTATGGACCATACTGTCCAGAAATTTTTCTTAGCAAAGATGAGTGATTTGCCATTTTCTTCTCCAGTGGATTAAGGCAAGAGAGCTTTAGTGACTTACCCAGAATCATACAACTACTAAATATATAAGATCTAATTTGAACTCAGAACTTCCTGACATCAGGCCCAGTGCTTGGATTAGTCCTAAGCAAAACAAGTTCTTAAGAATATACACAAATATTTAAAGCTCTTTTTGAGGTGTCAAGGAATGGGAATCTTCAGGGGGTGTCTGTAAATTGGAAAATCAACAAGTTTATTACATATAAATGTGGACTGTTGTGCTAACTTTTATCCTCTCCTCTCCTTTCCTTTCTTCTCCTGCTGCTTTTTCTTTCTTTAAAAAATACTGTTTCTTATATGAGATGACTCTTCAAGAGGAGGGGGGGGGATACTGGGAAAAATTATGTCAGTAAAAACTTGTTTAAAAACATATATATATATATTTCCTACCCATAGCTGTAAAATTATATGATCTGCTTTTCTTCCAATTTTTAAATGATATAATTTTTGATATTCAAGTCACATATCTATTTTAAATTTGTTGTGGAATATGATTGGTCTAAGCCTAAATCTTTCCATATTGCCGTCCAGTTTTCCCAGGAGTTCTAATCAAATCTAATTGTTTTTTCCTAGGTGATTTATGTTTTATCATCTGTTATTGAACACTGGGTTATTGTTATTGTTCATTATTTCTTATTCTTCCTTGTTGAGTTTCTTCCACTAATATACTTTCCCACTATTTAATCAATCTTAAATGGTTTTGTTGATGGATTTGTTGAATACTTTCTAATATATTTTAAAGACTGGAAGTGCTGCTAGCTCCTACTAGAAATTTTATTATTTCTATTTTTAAATTATTTTCATTATTTTCTTTGATATATCTTATATGAATTTTACATTTTCCCCAGTACTTAGCCTGCTTTTTTGGTACATAGTCAGGAGGGAATACTTGTTAAATGAATGGATGAATGAATGGATGAACACACTAATCACAAATCAACATCTATTCACCACTTACTGTTTGCCAGGAATTGCAGTTAGCTTTGGTGATACAAAGATAAAAAGGAAACTCAAGGAGTTAATATTCTTATTATTATTAAGACAATATATGCACATATGAATATATACTGAATATCTACAAAATGAATACAAGATGATTTTCAGGAGGGCAATTCCTAGGAAGACCGAAAAAATTTGTGAAGGGTATGGCACCTGAGCTGAGGCTCAAAGAAAGCCATGGATCCCAACAGGTGCAAATTGAGTACAGAGACATGGAGATGGGAGATGTAGTAACTTGTGTAGGTTTAGTGAGAAGTATAAGGAGAAGAGACTGAAAGCAGCCTACGACTGTTTGCCTTTTTCTCCCCAGGATGTGTCTTGTCCGGATGAAGCAGGAAGGCCGTTCAGGGAACTACATGTGTCGCATCATAGTTCACTTTATGTGGGAGGATGTTGAGCAGCGTGGCAGAGTCATGGGGGTAAGTGGGCTTGGTCAAACATGTTTTCTAAAATCTTCCAGTCCATGGTTTGCCTCTGTCAGATCAGAAGCATCAACTATTTAGGAAAGATCTCATTTCCCTCTACTTTTGAATTGATTCCTGAAAGCCATAGTTTGCTCTGACTAAGGGATTAATATCTCAAATTAATTAATTAATACCACTCATGGTGATTAACATGTAAATTATGCCCTGGGCAGCTGAGAATTCATATCACATCTTATCACAAGAGGTTAGGGGAATGCCTTTGGGCCACAAAGTAGGGCACTGCAGAGACTAAGGTTCTTCCAACACACCCTAAGAAGAGGGGGCTGCTATGAAATACCAATCATTGTGGCTGACAAGATAGAAATAATGTTCATTTTAAATGATGCAAGCAGGAGCCTAACATATCCAACAGGAGTGGTTGTTCAGTATGCAGTATGAGCCTGAGCTGCCTCCACTAATCTGAGAGTCCCCATGATGTGGTATAGAGAACTTTAAACTTTCCTGGATTCTAGTCTATGTTTTGCCCATTGCTAGCTTTGTGATTAATACCTCATCTCTCTAAGTCTCAGTTTCAGCTGCAAAACAGGTCCAATAATTATTTCTCTATCTTAGTCTGCCTCACAAATCTGCTTTGAGAGACCTGCTTTGTTTGTGCTGTGCTATATAGGCAGACCCTTGCCTTGTCAGACTTTGGGCAAGGATGTTTGCTTAGGCTCTCTTCTGTTTGGGAATTGTTGATACCAAGTGCTTCAGAAGTGAAATCTTTGTTGTGTTCTAAATGTTTGCCTAGGTCTGTAGCCTTGGTGTGCCTTTGGTGCTGTGGTTCTCCCTGAAGAGGATAAATACAGTTCCTTCTACACAGGCTCCATTCACCTTTAGGAACTACTTGCTTCCACTCTTTCCTTCTTGTCTTGGCTGATGATCTTCTTATTGAAGGAGATAAAAAGGATGCCATTACACAGATATGAACTACTGCTCTGATTGCTTAAGCTGTTCCAGCAATCCAGAACTAAGCTCCACAATTTTTTCTTTTTTTCCACTTAGATGCCATTCACTCATTTAAACTGTCAGAAAACTCATGTAGGTCTAACAAACTTAGGCCCCTTTCCTCCAGCTATTAAACTATACTGCACTAGAGGTGTGTAATGTAGTTGTCACTGGAAAGCATTCCAGCACCATCTTCTACCTAACACAAAGGTCCTGCTGCTGCTTCCTTGCTAATCTCCTCAGGTGAGAGAGAGCCAGCCATTCTGATTGTATACCTATACCTCCCATCTCCTTCTGTGCCTGTTCTTTGAAGGTAAAGGGGGAACCCTCTACGCAATGATGATTCTCACCCTGCTTCCTACCCATTACTTTCCAATAACTCTGAACTCTTTTAGATCATCATCCAAAACCCATTCCATATTACTCCAAAGTTTAAACTTAACCCCTATCCACTCTGCCCTCTAGAATGCCTGTTGCATAGGCAAGGAAATTCCCTTCATCCTAAATCTTTTCCCCTTCCACTCCTTCTATCTACTGTCTCTTACAGGCTCCCATGGTAACAGCCTGTCTGGTCACCCTTTCCACTGGCTACACCTTTACTCATTCTCTTTGATTCATTGGTTGAGATAGGGGAGTTGGAATATTCCTTGTTCCCCATTGCCACTTTCACATTCTCTGTGCTTCTACATTACTTAGTAACTCTGTCCTCTGAGGTTCATGCAGTTCATCTTTACTGCTCAAAAAAATAAAAATAAAAAACCTTTCTGGTAGCTGTTGTCATTCCCCTTCCTTCCTCAAAGAATTTGTTTTGTAACTTACAATTTTCTCTCCTTAACTTCTGTTCTCATGTTAGGGAATTTCAATATATATTTTGACTCCCCAATTATCCTAATCACTTAGTTCCTCAGCCTACTTACTTTTTCACCTACTCTTTCACCCCACTTCAACTACACATGTAAATGATCATAGCCTTGATCTTTCCATGATCTACAAAAGTAATGTTCAAGAATTCTGAAATCCCCTTCACTGATTGTAATTGACTTTTAACCTCTTCCTTCACCTTCCTTTACCAAACTGTACTCTTCGTCCACATTATGATTTACAATCTTCTCCTCAATTTTCTCCCAGGACATCTTCCTATATTAGCCACTGTCCTTTTTATCCCATCTTGACTCCTTGGCGAAGCAATTCAGCTCTGTACTGTTCTTTCTTGAATCCCTTTTCCCCCAGTCATTTCAGCAATTGTTGATCCTTTTTTCTCCAAGACCAATGATATTGCAAGTATATTATGCTTTGACTTGCCTGTGAAGTGGATTTGAGTGAAGCAGAAGTGGGCAAAACTCATCAGCCTTGCTCTCTTCTAGAGTCACTGGAGTTTAGTGGTAAGGCCAGAGGGTAAGACAAGTGGCCATGGTCCAGGATGCAGTGGGTAACCTTGGCCTTTCAAAATTCCCTTGTCAGTTATTCCTGGCCAAGCCTCAGCCTTGGATCACTCCCATCATTCATTTACCTTTGTTCCTACATGTGTTGAAAAAAAAATGGAGAAAATCACACATTTCTTAACTAGGTTCTCTATAAGTTTATTTATATGACTTGAACTAGGTCCTCACAGCTTCTGGGCAATCCTAATATTTTCCCTAATTATTTCACTATCCCACTCTCCATAACAACTCTTCCATATCTTTTTTTCTCTTTAAACCTCTTATGGCTTCCCTTTTCCCTGTGTTTTCTCCATGGAGAAGTTTGTCTCATGTTTTTGGATAAAGTGAGACCATTTGCCATGAGCACTCCGATCTCTTCATCTCCTGTGTCTTCTCTCTTTCTTTATGCCTGTCTCACATGATACAATGACCTTATTCTTTGTCTAGATTAGGAGTCCTCAATCTTTTTAAATAGGGGGCCAGTTCACTGTCCTTCAGACTGTTGGAGGGCCAGACTATAGCAAAAAAAAAAGGGCCTTTAAATAAAGAAACTTCATAGCCTTGGGTGAGGGGGATAAACGTCCTCAGCTGCTGCATCTGGCCCGCAGGCTACATACAGCCTTGAGGACCCCTGGTCTAGATCAACTCCATGCCTTTTCCTCCAACATAGGACCTTCTTTCTCATCTTCTCTCTTTTATTTATTTTCAATCTCCTCCTTTCTTTACTCCCCCTGCTGCCAACAAACAAGCCCCTTCCCATCCTGAAAAAATCTGCACATGACCCTTTTACCCCTGCAAACTATCTTCATTCTGTATCTTGTGTCTCTCCTCTGTTGCTAAATTCCTCAAAAAGTCCCATTCACAATAGGTGCCTCCATTTTCTCTTCTCTTATTTTTGTCTTTACCTGTTATAGACTAGCTTCTGAATTCATCATTCCACGAACACTGCTCTTTCCAAAGTTACCAATCATCTCTTAGTTGGCAAATCTGATGACCTTTTCTTAGTCCTCATTCTCCTTGACCTCAGTCTTTGACACTGTTGATCACTTTTTCCTTCTTCATATTCTCTGCTCTCTAGGTTTTTAGCACATCACTTCTCCTGGTTTTTCCCTTTGACCATTTCTTCTCTGTCTCTGTTGAATGGTACTCCAGATCACAGCCTCTAACTGTTGGTGTCCTGCAGAGTTCCATTCTAACCCCTTTTCTCTTCTCTATATTTCTTTTTTTGGGGGATCTTGTCTCTTTTGGGTTTAATTACCATCTTTGTGCTGAAGATTCTCAAATAAACCTTTTCTGCCCCAGTTTCTCTGCTGACCTCCAGCTTCTCATCTCCAACTGCCTTTCAGATACCCATCTCTCATCCCTGGGAATTTTTTCTGACTGTTCCCCATGCTTGGAACCTGTTCCTACATCTCATCTATTAACCTTCCTGACTTCCTTTAAGTCCTAACTAAAATCCCACCTTTTGCAGGAAGAATTCTCTGAATTGTAGTGTCTTTTGTCTCTTAATTATTTTCTATTCATTCTATATATACCTTACTTTGTATATATTTGTTTGCATGTTGTTTCCCTCATTAGATTGTGAATTCCTTGAGAACAGCAAATCTCTTTATCTCTTTTTTTTTGTATTCCCAGCACTTAGCACAGTGCCTGGTTCATGGTGAGTGCTTAGTAAATATTTAAATATTTATTGATTGTTTAAAGCCCATTTACTAACTCTTGCCTGTAAAATTATTCAAATGTAATGGTCATTGTCATTTAGTGGTCATTGTCTCTGCATGGTGTACATCGCTCTAAATAAACTTCACAGGTTCCAGGTTGCTAATGCCTGCCCTAGAGCAAAAATGTTGCCCAGTAAAAGATAGAGACAACAAACTCACTGTCATTTCTAGCTCATTATTGACTTCTGTATATGTTGAGCCATAGTAATACCAGTGTAATTTTTCAGGAATTAATCTTTTTCTCTTAATATGTAACCTAATTTACCTATCAGATTGGTTTAGATGTATATATACAT
This sequence comes from Sarcophilus harrisii, assembly GCF_902635505.1. NCBI lineage: Eukaryota > Metazoa > Chordata > Mammalia > Dasyuromorphia > Dasyuridae > Sarcophilus > Sarcophilus harrisii. The sequence continues at coordinate 422,318,547 of NC_045427.1, read as the reverse complement.
CTATATCTATTCTGCCTGAAGGCAAGGTATAAATTAGATGATCTCTCAATGTTCTGGAAACACTAATAAGGCCAGGATTCATTGACATGCCTGTGAAAAATAATGTTGGAGCCATATATATTTGAAGCAATTTCAAATTATTATTTCTGCTTTTATCATTAATTACTTGCTTTCTCCATGTGACAGACATGTAGAGGAAAAAGATGTTCACTAGTCACATCTGGACAGATGCACTTGTGGGTGCATCTGGGACATTCCAACTGCTGTTCTGTGGAACTTAATGGGTTTGTTTCCCATGAAACACTGAAAATCTGAAACGCATTCTGCCTAAAATGCCAGGATGTGGTCGTCTCTGTTGCAGGCAGGCCTTATACCCAGGTCTTCCTTATTCAGAGGCTGCTTCTGGCCAGTATGTCATGTTGCCTGAAAGGAACCTTTAAAGACCATTCAGGTTAGGGATTTTAATCATTTTTGTGTCAAGGATTTTGTACTAGTCTAATGAGGCCTACACATAATTTCCCAGAATATTTTAAAATAATTTAAGCAAATGCTTAATTTCATGATGATGTTGATTATGATGACAAATAGCATCTATATAGTGTTCTGAAGTTAATAGAGCACCTGATAAGTATTATATTATCCTCACAACAACCTTGAGAAGTAGAGAATATTATCCTCATTTTACAAATGAGAGAATTGAATCCCACAGCAGTTAAGTGATTTACTCAGGATTACACATTTAGTAAATATCTGAATTTGGATTTGTATCTGCGTATTCCTGACTCTAAGCCCACACTTCTATCCATTGTGCCACCTAATGTCTTCCTGTACTCTGAAGATCCCAGAGTATGAATCCTGACTCTAGTCTAAATCCCTTATTTTACAGAAGATTCTGAGCTTTAGAAAGGGAAAAAACTTGTTTAGGATGACAGAGCAGATTAGTGGCAAGGTCAGCTCTTGAATCTAGTTCTCCCAATTCTCAGAACAGGGATTTTCAATTACATAGAAAAATTGGAATTGACAGATTTCAGCATTTGGGTCTGGATTGTTACCCTCTCTGAAAGAGTTGCTTGTTTCCTTCCTGAAATTTTCCTTTAGCACTTTCTCTGGTCAACTTATTTGCCTCCCCATCACCTTCTATTTTGTACTATATCTGTGTGCATGTTGTTTCCTCCAGTAGATTATAGGTTCTTCCAGACCAGGGTCTCTTGTTTGCCATTCTTATATCCTCAGCACCTCTCAAAGGTCTTTGCACTTATAAATGTTTGTTGAATTAAATTGCCAAAGGAGTCTTTTAAATAAAGAGCATATGCATTTAAGTGTTAGTTTAGAAATCACTAACTACTTAACAGGATTACAGTATAAGCCAATGGGAAAATATTCTTCAGTTTACAAAAATTTATACTGTAACAGCTTTCATGTAAAGTGAGGCATGCCCATGCAGCTGGACCAGAAATCAAATGCTGTCTTGTGGCAGACAGAATTAGCTTTGACATTTTATCTGGAAAGTTCTGAGTTTTTTTTTTAAACCTCATTTGAGATTCAAACATATAAATTAGCTGCAGAAATGAAGTTCATCATATCACCTCATCTGGTCTTGTTTTATTTCATTAACTGGTTCTTAAAATCCTTTGTGAGCCACATTGCAGCTGAAGAGGTTGGAGACCTTTTTCCTCGGGCTCTTTGCCCCACTCCTGAGTGTTGGTAAGAGTTGAGAACTAAGACTTGACACAGCTGTAAAAACAGACAGCGCCTTTGGCCTCGGCACTTTCTCCATGTGCAGGCTGATTTCAGATGTACATTTCACTTGCTGCCCCTTGTACTAATGAAGTCACTTTCTTTTGGTGGGTGCTTGTGGCCAGGTGTGTCCAGTCCTGTGGTAAACTGGTACTCCTTACTCCAATTTTCCATTTGTGACATTTCAACCTAACTTTAAAAACAAACATAAAAATTAGCTTAGGGTAGTGGCTCAGAGTGTTAATAGTAACATTAGACTGGCTAAATGACTTCCCCTATGCTCTACTCTGTCCTGCCAGACATCCCCACCTTGTAACTTACAATGAGCAAGTTCAAACTTTCCCAATGTAGAGAAGAGTCTAGGACTAAGAAATTGTTGTTATTTTTTTTCCCCTATCAATGTTCCTGAGCACCTCTGAGGTCTCTCTAGGACTTCCAAAGAATTTTTTTCCTAGGAGAAGCCCCACGGATAAGGAAAAAACCTTCCTTTGAGGCATATTTTCCTGCCTTTCAACGTTGTCCTAACACAGAGCTCTTAAGTGTGTTTTAGCAAGCAGAAGTAAAATTTTGTAGGACAACTGGAAAACTCGGAGAAGAAAACTCTAATCCCTCCCCCCATATTTGTTTTTTTTCTCATGCCTTCACATCTTTAAATACATCAAGCAGAATTTTATGAGAAAATTAGGTTAGAATAACATTTTTATATCCTAAACTAATAGAGTACTTTAAAAAGGTATTATATCTGGGGCTTTTCTACCTCATAAACTTACTAGCTATGTTGCCATGTTCCCCAGAATTTATCAGCTTTTTTGGTAAAGGGAGGTGATACCATCCTACATATTTCCCAAATATGAAATCCACTATTATTTCTCAGTGTGCCTTGCCCCATCTCCTTCAAACTGAAAAAAAAAAAAAGTCAAGAAAAACCTTTTGAAACAGTAAACCACATCTGTCAGCATGTGATATATTCTGTACCCACAGTCATCTACCTCTCTGCAGAGAAACATACATGTATTTAATTATCTGTTCTCTGGAAATAAGAGAATATGTGGTCATTTAATTGCTTCACCAAAAATATAAAAGTGAGAATGATGATCATTATAATAAATTTTTTTTTTAAAAGACTCTATATGAGCACTTTCATTTTACAGAGGGAAGTACAGAGAGGGAAAGTGAGTTGTATTTTTAAACATGAAGTATTTATCCTTTTTTATAGTGTTTTATTTTTAATGTTTTTAATAGTATTTTATTTTCCCCAATACATGCAAAGATAGTTTTCAACATTCACCATTGTAAAATCTTGCATTCCAAATTTTTCTTCCTCTCTCCCCTCCCCAAGACAGCAAGCAATCCAAAATAGGTTAAACATCTACAATTCTTTTAATGTTTTTCCATATTCATCATGCTGCAGAAGAAAAATCAACTCAAAAAGGGGGAAAAAACCAACAAGCAAACAAACAACAAAAAAAAGGTGAAAATTACTATACTTTGGTCCACATTCAATCGCCATAGTTCTCTCTCTGGATGTGGATGGCACTTTCCATCACAAATCTATTGGAATTGCCTTGAGTCAATCACCTCATTGTTGTAAAGACCAGCACAGTTGATCATTATATATTCTTATTACTGTGCATAATATTCTCTTGGTTCTGCTCACTTCACTTAGCATCGGTTCATGTAAGGTTTTTTTTTGTTTTTTTTTTTAATAATAACTTTTTATTGACAGACATGTAAGTCTTTCCAGGCTTTTCCAGCACTCAATTTAGATCCAAATATTTATCAAGCAGCTAATATTTGCCAGACCCTGGTCTAGGCCCATTTGTAACTGTTCCAAGTGTTGGGGAAGGCAGGAACAGTGATTAAGACACAGCTCTGCTTTTGGGGTATTTGTAGTCTAGAAAAGGGGATGAGAGCTAGAGAACCATAATTCTAAAATATCAGACTATAGTAATTGCCATAAGAGAGATTTAAAGTTTTTTGGAGCAAGGAAAAATGACATCTTTTGAGAGAATCCAAGTGAAATGTTTGGCTTAGCTGTCAATGTAGATGGTTCAAGAACTATGTGTGTGATTCTTCACATTACCTGCCTCCTGAAATATTATGTTCCCTTTTACTTCATAGGTAAAAGGAATCTTCCACAAGGATAAAGATTTTTTTTTTAAGTATGTTTCAAGACTGCCATAACCAAAAAATTCATTACCTAGTTGCCAGTTTTGTGGTAATTAGCACTCTGAAGTGATTATAGGATTTTGACATGTAAGATTTGGGAGGTGGGAGTAGAATCATCCCATATACACATGGAAAGAACATCATGAGCAAAAGAAATGGGAAGGCTGGATAATACAAAGTATGTTGGGAACTATGAGGAGTCCAATTTGACTACAAATGTCGAATGTGTATAAGCCAAAAGAATCAAAAGCTAGGGTAAACGTGGAATGTCTCCCATCCCTCCCCCAACAACAACAACAAAAAAAGAGTAGGGGCTTCATTTTCTAGACAGTAGGTATACATTGAGTATGGGGGTAGGACATGATGAGAGCTATTATTTTTTGAAAGTGAAGTGACAATGTGTTCAGCTTTAATTCGTTTCTTAAAAATTGTTTATTTTTTAATATTCATTGCTTTATGAATCATGTTGGGAGAGAAAAATCAGAACAAAAGGGAAAAACCATGGGAAAGAATAAAACAACAGAAAAAAGAAGTCAATATAGCATGTGTTGATTTACATTCAGTGTCCTCAGTTCTTTTTCTGGATACAGATGGCATTTTTTATCCAAAGTCTATTAGGATTGCCTTGGAAGAAGGTCTGATTCATTAGGAAGATATAATGACAAGCCAGAAACAAACTGGCAGGTCAATTTTGATAGGTACATGCTGATTTTATTATGCACTTCAAAGGAAAAGCACTTGTGCATAATAGAAATTCTCAGTTTCGTGTATGGTCTCTATTTTCTGTTCTCCTTTGGTTATAGAAATGATAGTTTTATTTGGTGTTGGTGAAGTACAAAAAAACCCTTTTTTTAGATTGAAAAAAGAAAAAGATATGTATTGTTGAGGAAAAGGAGAATATCGAGACAAGAATTAGGGTCTGAATTATGGTGGTGACCAGGAGAATGAAAGATTGATATGGAAGATATTGCAGGAATAAAATAACCAAAACTTCTTGGTTCACTAGATATGAAATATGGGGACAAAAGAAAAGGCAAAGAGTTTGAGATTTGGGAGTCTGAATGACTGGGAAGAGGTGCTGCTGCTAAAAGAAATAGAGGCACTGAGAAGTACTGGTTTGGAGCTGAGATGATAATGAGCCTTTGATGAAGATGTCAAGTAGACAGAAATGCATGACTGCTCCAGGCTAAACACAGAAAACTCTGGAGACAGGTACCTGAAAGTAATAATAGCTGAAGCATTTTATATGGTGTCAGTAACCATCACTGGTTTATCCAGTATATTTCACTTTCAAGAGTTTTGTTTTTTGAGCATCTTTGCCAGAACTTATCTTTTGGGAATCACCAATGTTTTTCTGGACTTTCTTCTTACTTTTTTCCTAAAAACCTGCGTCTTCTATTCTTATCAGCCTTCCATTATGGAATTTTTCAGTAGACTTTTTTCTCTGACATATCTGGGCACAATTATCCTCTTCCACCAGATTCTCCATCTCCCCATATTACTTCTCAGATCTACTTTGAGTTTCTTTACCTCAAAAGAAAAGAATTTGCTAATGGAAAGTTAGAGAGGACCTGAGGCAACTCTCTGGTTCACTTTTGTCATAGAGAAGGGGAGGGACTTCTCTGAAGTCTTGGTGCTAGTTAGTATCCCTCTCTTGACTTCCAGTCTTTGCTTTCTTTGATGTACTATGCTTTCCTAAAATCTCTTACGTGGTGAATGTTCTTTATAGCCTTTGTTTTGTTCCCCAGGACTTCCCCAGTGGGTGGCATTATCCAAAGTCAGGATTTTCCTTCCTTAGACAGAAATCCCAAATCTGAGACTACCTTTTTTCCCTTCCTCTGATTCAGAACTTCTCTTTCTTAATGGCTTACAACTCCTGGAAATAAAGGATTAATGTAGCTTTTAGAAAAAAATATAGAAATGGGAACATTAGCATTCTGGATTTGTTTCTTGCATATTCACATCCTGAATGCTTCAAAATTGTCTGATTTTGCCTCCACTGAGTTTACAATTATTTTACACACTATTGGGTTATGTTTTTTTAAGAGTGGAGGAACACTGGGGCTGAGTGCCGGGCCCAGCAGGGCTGGGCTGGGAGACTAACAAAGACTGCATTGTACCATGACCTGCAAAGCTAATAAATGAATTCAGGAGACACCTAGATGTGTTTCTAGAAGGGGGGAAGGAGGGGTCTGGTGAAAAGGCAGAAAGGTGGGATTAAGATAAATTAAAATGGGGCCAGCATGTTGGTGAGGGGACAGCCACTTCCTGTTCCTTACATTGCTTGAGGTTTTTAACTCTTCCTAGCTTCGGGGGTTGACTTGAGAGTTAAAGCAAAACTAGTCTTTACCATGTACCTTACAAACCTTCCCTCCCCCCACTCTTCAGCTTCAGTCATGAAAAGTATTTGGTTGTAAGAATATTTTAGATGGATATGGCATTATTCATTCCTTGAAGCTCCCTCCACTGACTGTTTCTTATACAAATTTTAGAATAGGTGGGGCCCCAACCCCCTTATTTTAGTGATGAACCTGAAATCAGAGATTGACAAGTTGAAAATTATACTGCAGGTTAGATCATATAATTTCTAGAGTAGTAAAACTAATTAGTCTAAAAACTTAGAACTCAGGTCTTCTGATTTCAATCCAGTGTTTTTCTTTTCACATTGTGAGCTTAGAGATGTCCACTGCTAAAGTTTAGGAGATTGTGACATAAATGTTGAGAATGCCAATTGAATGATCTATTCTCCAAAGAGTCATTTTATCACTCTCCGTATTCTGCTCTGATAGAAGTGGCTGAATAATTAGCACTGCTTTTCAACTTTTTAGGCATTTATGTGCAAGTAATGTGTGTTAAGACTCTATATCTAGCATATGGTAGGTGTCCTTAAAATAAATGTTCAGCATTGGTAGTGATTTTGACTTTTTCAGAGCTGGTTTCTTGTAACTCCTTGATAATATTGTGTGAACTTTATATGACTGCAATGCTCTATTTTTGACACCATTCCAGAACCCCAATACTTGCTTGGCTTCAATCTCTGTACCCCAACAAATTCATGTGATGTCCAATGGCTATAAAATTTCATTGTGTTAGTGAAAATTGAAACTTGTTTTTGATTTGTTTGTTAAACAGCAGTGGATTATTAGAAATCCAATTTCTCTTCTGTTTTCACTAAAATGATCTTTGCATATCAAACTAGATTTGAGGGTTTTTGGGGTTTTTTTGGACACTTATGACATACATTGGTAACTGTCCTTACTCTCAGAGCCTTGGGTTTTCACATAATTATTTAATCTAGGAACTTTAAAGTTGCATATTTTATCACGCTCATGCTGTCCTTTATTGTGGCTTGAAGTGCAGAACTTGGAGACAGGAAGCCCTGTGTTCTAATCCTACCACTGATATTAGTTTTGTAATCCTGGGTAAACTATTTAATTTGTAGAGTCTTGTCATCTGTAAAATAGTGTCTGTCTCTTAGGGTTATTATGAGAATCAAATGAGATAAAGCACTTTATAAGTCTTAAACTGATAGAAAAATAGTTTATTAACATTTGAGGAAGATGAGGGAGTAAGATGAGTATAAACATTATAGCATTAAAAATGAGTATAAACATTATAGCATTAAAAATGAGTATAAACATTATAGCATTAAATAATATAGTCCATTATCTAGAAATTACTACCATTATGGAGAGGAGCAAACTGAGACTCAGGATGGGCTCATAACTTGCCCAAGATCTCATGGCTACTTAGTAACCAGCCTAGACTAGAATTCAATTCTCTTGATTCTCAAATTAAGGGCTCTCTCTGTTACACAGAGTTTTCCCCATTGGCACCAAGCTCAGTCTGAGCCCTTGTGATTGGCCTTCTTGATTCCTTTAGGATATTTTAATCATTTAGAATATTGGTTTAAAAATTAGCTAAATGGTCAGCACAGCACGTCATAAAGTCAGCCAGTAAAACTTTTTCGTGGGGGTGGTGTGGATGGGAGGAATATATCTGTTCATCTATCCATCCATCCATATATACATACACACACACACACACACACACACACGCGCACACACACACGCGCACACACACAAACACATAAACAAACATTCTGGGCTGTTCGCTTTCTGTTTTAGGCTGCCCCTTCCCAGCCCCCAGCCTTCTGGAAGGGTCATTGTACAACTTTCTTCCATAGCCACTTTTCTCTTCCCTTTTACTGGAGGGCAAAACCAGGGCAGAGAAATCATTTTTATTCACTTCTGAAAGGTTACAGTAATAAAGAAACTCTTGTTAACATCAGAGAACGTTGCAGCCAAGAGTTTTCACAGTCTGGTGTTGTTTATTTTACATGTAATTTGGAACCTTCTGCACTCTTAAAATATTGGCACGAGAATGCTTTAACTGTTGAAGTACTTCATTGCATGCAACAAGAGTTATGATGTCCCAGGGGCAGCCAGGCCCCAGAGAGCAGTTTTTCCTTATTCTTGTTAGAAAATGATATAAGTTTCAGTGTGCCTCTGTTGTGTGTGCTTGTGTGTGTATGAATATGCACGCATAGATCTATACAGGGACAAGTATATGTGTGCATTGTATACATATGCACTTGGTAGTATTTTTAAAGAAGCTGATATTTAAAGTTGAAGCAAGTTATGGAGGGAGGTTGTACGTTCCATTAGAAATTCAAACAGGATGAGAAAACCAGGGTTTCTAGACAAAACTTAATAGGGAGAGAGAAATACTGAAAAACTGAAATTAATGCAGAAGAGAATGGGCAGGAGTGTGAGAAACCTGAAGATCATGTTATGTCAGGATTGTTTGAAGGAACTGGTGATTTTTAGCCTGGAATAAAGAAGACTTAAGAGGAATGTCTTGCCATCTTCAAATATCTGAAAGTCCCATGATGGGAAAAATGGATTAAATTTGTTCTGCCTGATTTTTTTTTTTTTTAAAGAAGGCAGTACTAAAAATGGTATAAATCATTGGAAGGCAAATTTCAGCTCACTCTAAAGGGAAGACAGGGAATAAAAATATAGATAGCAAGTGCTATGTGCCAAGCACTGTGCTAAATGGGATTTTTAATTTTTAAACAACTATGGCATTTGAGATATAAGAAGGCAGTTCTTATGTAACTAGAGCTGTCCAAAATTGGGAGAAACTTCCTTGTGAGGTAATGAGTTCTAAATCACTGAAGGTGTTCTAGAAGAAGTTAGACCAGTGTTTTTCAAAGATATTGTGAGGAAGACTCACATGTTTCACATGAGGATTTAACTAGATGACTTCTTAGGTTTGTTCCAATGCTGAGATTCTAAGATTCTCCATTCCCATTTATGCACTAGAGCATTTTGAGCAAGTCCTTTAGAGCCTCTCTGTGCCTCAACTTCCCCATCTATAGATTTCAGAAAATGATATGCTCTTGCTACCTAGAAAGATATGAGGACAATCTGGATTGTTGGATCTGCTATGAAAACTAAGGGGGAAAAGTATCAGGTATTGGTTCTGGTGAAGGCTTTGAATCTTCCTTGGGAATAAATGACCTGGAATGAAGTTTCCAATACTATGTGCCCACTCTTTATCTTAATGCTTCTCAGATTCTAACTTTTTACTCCATTGCCTCTTCAAACATGTTACTTGGAAAGTAAAAGCACTTTTTCTTTTTGAACTTTTGCTCCCTCCTCCCGAGAGGGAAATTTCCATTAAAGTAATAATGGAAGGTGTAAATTGTGTGTGTTGCTCCTTCCCCTAGCTCTGGCCTCTTGTTCTGGGCCTTGGAGCTGCAGGCTTGGTACAGTGCACTTATGTTGTATAGGTATGTGGGGGGGGGGGGGGGGGGCAGAAGATGGTATTTAGTCAGATTTTTAGGAATCCTTCATCCATTCCTTCCCTACAAAGTCCTTGAACTTCACAATATGGCCGAACCTCCTTGGGATCATTCTTTTATTTTTGTGATTTTCTGTATACATATTTATGATTCTGTCACTACTACTTCAGAGACAGCTGTTGTTACACTCCACTCAGCATTAGGGTAGTGTTGGGTGAATGGGGGGGGGGCAGCAAGGTGGCACAGTGGATTAGAGTGCTAGGCCTGGAGTCAAGAAGACTCGCCTTCAGATACTTAGTAGTTGTGTGACCCCAGGCAAGTCATTTGGCCTGTTTACCTCAGTTTCCTCATCTGTAAAATGAGCTGAAGAAGAAAATGGCAAATCACTGCAGTATCTTTGACAAGAAAACCTCAAGTGGTGTCACAAAAGAGTTGGACATGAATGAATAACAATGGCAACAGATGAATAAAGGACATCTAGGACTTCAAAGCCAACATCATCCTTCAGATAAAAGAGGTGAATCCTCCCAAAGTGGAAGTTAGTGAATGGTACTAGACTCAGTCAGAAAACTTGGGTTTAAGCTCCATCAGTCATTTACCAGCCTATGTATGTCTTTGGCTTAGTTTTCTGATCTGTAAAAGTGGGTTGATAATCTGTGTGTTACTGATTTCACAAGTCTATTGTGAGGATCACATAAGAGATATATGTGAAGAAATTTGTAAATTATAAATAGCTATGTAAAAGAAAAGTTAATATAACCTTCTTGCCTATCTTCTGGACTCTTATTTCCCCATAATCTAGGAAGATTTATCTCACTCCCAGTTTTAGTCCTATGACTAAAAGGGGTAAACTTAAGGTTCAATTCCACTTTAGCTTGACCTTATTTGAAGCATCCTCTAGGAATGGAATAGTGGGGGGGGGGGGGGGGAAGGGAGGGAAGGAAGATAGAGAGGAAGAGTCTACACATCTATAAATCCCAATGCTTAGCACATTGCTTGACATATAGCAGACATTTAATAAATATTTATTGACTGACTTCTCAGATCCTAACTCGGTACTCCACTGCCCCTTCACACATGTTACTTAGAAATGTACTTTCTTTTTCTTTTTGAACTTTTGCCCCCTCCTCCCAAGGTAGAAGTTTCCATTAAAGTAATAATGAAATGTATTAATGAGGTCCTAGGTCACTAACTGGGGTTGACAGAGAAAGTCTGAAGTCCTGATAAGATTACTTTCTGGGGCAAGCAGGTAAGGGCACTGATGGGGATCAGCTCAGAGCTATCTTACAGTTCTATCCCCTGTGGAGGTCTTGGGTAATCCTACTTTATTGTATCCAACCAGATGTCAAACCCCTGAGGATAAATTTTCCCTATAAATCTGTCCATGGATTACACATCTTAGCTAAATCTCTTTTGAATTATCTTACCACAGCCTTTGTGGTGTCTTTCTTCTCTTCCCTTCCCCCATGCCTTATGTTGTCTTTTCCCTTATTATAGCTAGTTAACTGTTTTAGGATGTTAAACTCCTCTGTGGATTTAGCCAGTCATACTCCCACTTCATGATGTATTCCATTTCTTCTGGTTAATTGTGAATTCTATTAGGGAATTTATCTTTTCCATTATTAATTGTTAAAATCACTTTCCTTGCTAACTATATGCTCTCCCAAAATCTATTTCATATTTATCACTCTTGGGGCCTATTTCACCTCTTCATTTTGTTTGTAACCTCTTCTCATAAATAAATGTGCCTTTTGGAAAGAAAAGGCCATTTGAATTCTTCACATATGAACTGCTACCAAACCCCAATATTTGGCATGCTTACTTCAGTCTCATCACTGACTACTTAATCCCACCATATAAGAGATTATGTGAATGAGGTTCATACTCTGGTGATTAATTGTAGGAATAGTTTCACATGGCCATGATCAAGGTTAACCCTTGTCATAGTTGTGAGATGCACAAGATTTGTCTTTGCTACCTGTTCTAAGTGCTCTTATGAGGTCATAAAATGTCAGGAACCCCAGAGATTATTGAGTTCTCTCCTATTTTATAGGGGAAAATATACTGAGATCTACTGAAGCTACGGAAGATTTACTGAAATTCTATGGAATTTACTACAGGTCACATTGTCAGTAACAGAATCAGAACCAGAATTCAGATCTCCTAATTTTCCTAAAAAGGCTTTTTTCATAAAATATATACCTGTAAAATGGGGGTGAGAATATTCTCATGGAGACTTAGGATGATCTAATGGAGAGAATGCTGTTTTTAGAGTCAGAATCTATTTAACTTCAAGTCTTTAACCAAGACTCAATTCCCCAATACTTTGAAAAATGTTTGTGGCAGCCCTTTTTGTAGTGGCAAGAAACTGGAAACTGAGTGAATGCCCATCAGTTGAAGAATGGCTGAAGAAGTTATAGTATATGAATATTATGGAATATTATTGTTTTGTAAGAAAAAATCAGCAGGATGATTTCAGAGAGGTCTGGAGAAACTTACATGAACTGATGCTAAGTGAAATGAGCAGAACCAGGAAATCACTGTACCTGGAAACAGCAAGATTATGTGATATTCAGTTCTAATGGACGCTTTCTCTTCAACAATGAGATAATTCAGTTCCAGTGATCTTGTGATAAAGAGCTATCTACACCCAGAGAGAAAAAGGACTGTGGGAACTGAGTGTGGTTCACAACATAGCATTTTCACTTTTTTATTATTGTTTGCTTACATTTTATTTTGCTTCTCTTTTTTTTTTTCTGGATTGATAGAATTTTTCTTGTGCAGCAAGATAATTGTACGAATATGTATGCATATATTGGATTTAATATATATTTTTACCATGGTTAGCATATATTGGACTACTTGCCATATAGGAAGGAGGTGGGAAAAAATTGGAACACAAAGTTTTGCAAGGGTTAATGTTGAAGAATTATCCATGTATGTGTTTTGAAAAATAAAAAGCTTTAATTTTTAAAAAAAAAGAAAGAAAGAAAAGTGGTGTGTAAGGATGGAGCCAAGACAGCAAAGAATAGACAGGACTTTGACCTCTTCTTGGTTTCCCTCAGAATCAACACTAGATCAAGCTTCTGAATGAATTCTGTAATGACAGAACCCACAAAAATTCATAGTGTAATAATTTTCCAGCTTAAGATATTTTGGAAGAATTCCAGTAAAGATTTGTCTCAACTGGGGAGGGGGAGAACACAGCCTGGCACAGAGAATCTCTTGGTAGGCTCTTAATCAAAATACAGCATCATTGGTTCCTCTGTCCTGGTTCAGAATGCCAATAGATCATCAGACCAGATTTGAGACCCCTGAAAGCAACTACAGAAGACAAATTGTAAGCCCCCCGCCCCCAACCTCAGCATAATAGGTGAGACTTGACCAGGCCACTCAGTACAGAAGGGAAACCTGTAGCCCCAACCCCAACACAGTCAATTTAGAAGCCCTTCAGAGGAAACTCATGACAGTCTCCCGTGTGCCCTAAAAGCAAACTTCAACCTTTAAAAATGAGCAAAAAACCAAAAAAGAGCTTCGATCATAGAGAGCTATTATGGAGATAGGAAAAACTAGAAGACAACCACAGAAAAGGACAGCAAAGGCAAATTACTTTCAGGTGAAGCCTCAAAGGGAGATATATATTGGTCTCCAGTTCAGAAGGCTCTCTTAGAAGGGTTCAAAAAAGATCTTAAAAGAGAGATAAAATAGGGAAGAGAGATTAAAATAGGGAAAAGAAAAGAGACTATTGTAGAATAGTTATGAAAATTTTTTTGGGGGTGGAGCCAACACCTTGTAAAAAAAAACACAGAAATTGAATGAAGAAAACAACTTCTTAAAAAATAAATTTGGTGAAATGGAAAAAATATATTGAAGAAAACAGCTCCTTAAAAAATAAAATTGATAAAGTGGAAAAAAATTAGCTGAACAAAACAACTCCTTTAAAAATACAATTGACCAACTGCAAAAGGAAGTTAAAAATCGATAACTGAAGAAAATAACTAAAAATTAGAAGTGGACAAATGGAAGTGAATGACTTAATGAGACAATCAAATCATTATCATCAGCCAAACAAAATTTTTAAAAAGGGAAAAAAGGGAAAAAAATATAAATTATCTTATTGGAAAAGCAACTGACTTGGGAAATAAATCCAGTAGAAAGAATTTAAGAATTATTAGACTAACTGGAAGTCACGATGAAAAAAGAGCCTAGAAAAATAATGTGTAAGTATTGTTGTTTTCCCCAGCTTTCCAGACTTCCTCCAGTAATTTCTCATCACGTAGGCCCCTTCAGATTCCCTTACTTCAGTGAGAATATATCTGCTCCTGTGATATAGGACTGATCTCTACTTGATAGCTATGTGCTTCTCTGATAAATTTTGTATTTTGAGTTAATGTGTTCCTCTTCTCCTGCTCTATGGGTCCATCCCTTTATCCATTTCTCTCACCAGAAAGACTTGCATTCTTACAAAGGGTTTCTGAAGGTATGCTTTAATTCAAAAAAAAACCGTTCTAAATAGGAAAAATTTCAGGCCATGAAGATATTTCTTGAGATGGTAGGATTTTAAGCACTTCTCTACAACCCACTATGTTTAAAAGGATCTACTTGATTAGCCTTTAAACCCAAATTATTCTGATGTTCATTAGTCACAGGCTCAGCTTAAGCTTCTTTGTCATGTTGTTTAGATATCCATGGCTTAGAATGAGTGTAAATAACAATTTTTTTTTTATTCTGGACAAACTCTAAAGGTCTCTTTCTTGCCCAGAATGATATCTTTGGACTCTATTTTGTCCTTACCTAATCCTTAGTCATTGAATGGGCATGGCTTTAGACAAATTGAGACCTGGGAAAGACCTTGATTTAAAAAGGACAAGCTCACCTGCTGCATCCTGAGCCATGGCCAGTCTTGATCTTTGTGTTATCACTGGACTTTGGTAACTTTGATGACTTTGTATTGCTCTGCTTCACTCAGATCCAACTCGCATGCAAATCAAGGTATCATGTTCATGATGTCACTGGTTCTCTCATCTCTTAAAGATGAATAATAAAAATATGTCTGAGTGCATGTTTAATAGCCACTTAGTTATTCCCCATGTATGGTAATTCATGGCACCACTAGAGGGCAGTAGTAGTAGCCTTCTAAATCAGAATTCAGAGTTAAAAGGGACCTTATATCTTCTGGTTGAAGCTCCTCATTTATAGACAAAGAAACTGAGGCTCAGAGAGGGCAGATACATAGTCACATAAATGGTTAGAATTAGAACCAGCATTTGAAGTTGTGATATTACACAAATTAAAACTGGGCAAGTCAAGATGGGAATTGAAGTGGACAGCTTAATCCTTGGGCTTACATAGAAGTCAAGAGTAACACAGAATCACAGAGTTTTAGATTTAAAAGAAACTTTAGTAGTTCAACCCATATCCCAGATGAATCGCTATGGTAATATAACTGACAAGTAATTTCCAACTAGACCTCCAATGAGAAAGAATCTACCACCTTCTAAGGTGCTCTGTTTTCCTTTTGAATAGTTCTAATGGTTAGGAAAATTTTCCTGACATGTAGCCTACATTTGTGCCTTAACCTATTGCTCCTTATTCAAAATTCCTTTGTCCATGGGATCAAACAGAATAAGTCTAATGCCTCTTTCACATAGCAATCCTTCATGTACTTGAAGACAGCTATAATGTTCCCTCTCTCCTTGAACCATCTTTTTTTTAGATAGACATTTCCATTCTCTTTAATATATCCTCATATGATCTTCCAGCAAGGTACTTTACCATCCTGATTGATATCTTCAAGATGTTCTCCAAATCCTAGAAGGTAAAGGGAGACTCAGGACAATAAGTCCAAAATTTCAAGTTTAAGGTAGGTGGTGTTTGTAGCAGTGTTAACCTCCAGGTCTGTTATGAACAGTCTGGTTCCAATTTTTTTTTTAACTTTATATTTCATTGTTTTCCTTCCTCTTTCCCTGTGTACCAAGCAGTTTTGAACTATTCTTCATTCTTCTTTTCTTACTTCTAAATCTTTGTTAGTATTGGTTCCCATGGCTAAAATACTGTCTTCTTTTCTGTCTACATATATATAGACTTAATTCCTATTGCTTCTCCTTTGTGAATTCTTCTTTGATTTTCCCCAGCCAGAAGTAATTTTCCTTCTCCTTTCATGCTTCATATTTTGTTAGCTCTTTTATACATTTATTTTGTAATTCCATTTTATTTAGGCATATGTCTTATCTTTTCTATGAGATTGTGAGGTTGTTTTGAGGAAAGAACTTTTTTATTCCTCATTTTGTCCTTCAAAGGCAAAGCAAATATCCATATAGTAAGTAGATTTTTAGGGATTGTTTATTAAATTGATTTTAGTCAGTCTTATAATTTAGAAAGCATATGCATATGTGTTATTTCGTTCCATCTTCAAAATAGCTTTGTGAGGTAAGAGTAAGACAAGGATTATTGTAACAATTTTATGGTATAATGGTACAATGATAAGAATGTTAGAGAAATGACATGATTTGCCCAGGATGATTCAGCCAATATATAGTAGTTTTAGAATTCAAACCCAGGTCTTTTTGACTCAACCCAGTATTGCTTCTGGTATATTGAACTACCCAACACTATTCCCATCTTATTTATCCTTTCTTTACTTCTCCAGATTTATATTTGGTTTTTTGTTTTGTTTTGTTATTAGTCTAAATATGTGCAATTCTTGTAAACATATTTCTATTTTTGTTATGCTGTACAAGAAAGAGAAAAATAACCACCACAAAAAAAATGAAACTACTATATGTTTTAATCTATATTCAGTCTTCCATAGTTCTGCCTTTAGATGCAGATGGCTTATTCCATCCCAAGTCTAATTGAATTTCCTGAAATCAACTCATTGTTGGAAAGAGCCAAGTCTATCACAGTTGATCATCACATAATCTTGTTGTTTTTGCGTAAAATGATTTTTTGGTTCTGCTCACTTCACTTAGCATTGATTCATGTAAGTCCATGCTTTTCTGAAATCAGTCTGCTCATCATTTTTTATAGATCAAATGTGTTCCATTATCTTCTATACCATAACTTATTCAGCCATTCCCCAATTGATGGACATCTCCTCAATTTCCAGTTGCTTGCCATTACAAAAAGGGCTGCTACAAACATTTTTTCACTTGTAAGTCCTTTTCCTTCTTTTATGTTCTCTTTGGGATACAGACCCAGTAGTAAGATTGTTGGATCAAAGGAAATGCATAAGTTGATAGCCCTTTGGGCATAGTTCCAAATTGCTCTCTATAAAGGTTGGATCATTTCACAACTCCACCAACAATGCATTAGTGTCCCATTTTTCCCACATCCCCTCCAACATTCATCATTATCTTTTCCTGTCATTTTAGACAATCTGAGATATGAAGTGGAATCTCAAGGTTGTTTTAATTTGCATTTCTCTAATCAATAGTGATTTAGACCAATTTTTCATGTGAGCATAAATGACTGCATAAATTTCTTCATCTGAAAATTGTCTGCTCATATACTTTGCCCAATTTATCAATTGAGAAATGGCTTATATTATTAAAAATATGAGTCAATTTAACTATAAATTTTAGAAATGAGGCCCTTATCAGAAATATTAAAAATTTTTCCTCAGCTTTTTGCTTCCCTTCTAATTTTGGCTGCATTGGTTTTGTTTATGCAGTGTAATTAAAATGATCTGTTTTGTATTTCATGATGTTCTCTATTTCTTCTTTGGCCATAAATCTTTTCTTCACCAAAGAATAGACTTTTATTTGTGAAAGTCTTAAGTTTCTAACAGATCTGTTAAGTCCTTTAGGGATAAGGACTGTGCCATATGTTTGTTTTATAATCATGGTGCTGGCACTGGCTGGGAAAATAGTTAGGTATCTATAAATTCTTAATGCATTGAATCAACTAGAGGTTTTGGAATATAACAAAATATTCCTCAGGGACTACAAAATAGAGTGGAAAATTTTATTACAATAAAATTAATTAGGTAATTTAGCCAGTATTATACTTCTGAATAATCTTATCAGCCACCATTATAGTCTCCTATCCTTTATTTCCTATCCAGTGGTAAAATAGTGTCAGTGTTAGGAATCATTTTTTCATTTTGATTTCAGTCCTTACTTGTAGGCTTGGTTTGTTTTCCTTAGACTCTTTACATGTGGGCCTTTGCTTATTTGCATAATTGCACTAAGGATAGTCATTTCATTTCATTCATTCATTTAATGTTCTTTCATCACCTATCAGCACTATGGAACTAAATTTAATGCTTAAAATAATCAGAGCAAATGTGGAATCGTGCATTTGGACTCAAAAAAATCATTACAAAAAGGAGGAGAGAAATAACTAAGGAACAGTTAATGTGAAAATGAAAAAGAGGCTATAATGACTATAAACTAAGTATGAGTAAAACATTGTAATATAGTTATCCTTTGCTTTGGTCATTCTGCATCTGTTAACCACATTTTAGAGGGTACATTGACAAAAGTAGAGTATATCATGAGGCTATGACCAGGATGGTAAGGAGAATTGGAAAAGATGTCCTATGGGGACTATTTGAAAATTCTGGTCACTTTTAGCTTAAGGTGAGAAGACTTAGGGTGGGCATTATTATTAACCTTAAATGTTTTTCATGTAGAGGAAGGATTAGCTTTATGTGTGACTATAGAAGACAGAACAAAGAATTAATAGAAGTTACAAGGAGGGAAAGTTTTAACTCTGTACAAAAACTACGTGTTATGTGCATCCAGAGGAACTTATGGAGACTGTGGATCAAAGCAATACTGTTTTCATGGTTTGTTTTGTTTTTTCCTTTTTTGTGCTTTTTCCCTTTTGTTTTGATTTTTCTTTCTCAACATGACTTATGGAAATATGTTTTAAAGGATTGTACTTGCATAACCTATTATTATATTAGTTTGTTTTTCTGCAAAATAGAAGATTAGACCAGATGCCTTATAAGGTATCCTATAAGGGAACCTTATAAGGTCCCTTCTAATTGTAGGTCTGTATTCCTAGAATAATACGCAACTGCAAGGACAAGTTTAGATGGAGTTGCTGGGGTAGAGAGAGACCGATTTTTAACAGTCACTCATTAGAGGATATATTGTAGCATAGTAGAAAAAGTTCTGGCCAGAAAGTCAGAAGGTTTGGCTTCCAGTCCTGGCTCTACCACTAATTGTATTTTTCTGGACAAGTCATTTCTCTTTTTCTGGTTCTTATTTTCTCATCTGTAAAATAGATTTTTACAAGATGATTCCTTAAGTTCTCACCAGTTAGTGCATTCTAGGATTCTTTGAGACTGTTTGGATTTAGGATTTGTATTCTTCTAGTTTCTGGTTAAGCCTGAGTTCTTGATGAAACACATAAGTGGCAAATCTTATCTGGAGATTTGGGTAGATAACTAATTAAAGCTGAAATTTGCAAAAGAAAAAAAAGTCATCTCAAACTATTATAATTATATTCTACGGATTCTTTAATGGTATTTTTTTATGTAAAGACAACCTAGAAATATAAAGGCTTTCATGTTACTTCTTGGATGCTTTAAAAGTGTAATAGAAGGGGCTGCTAGGTGGCGCAGTGAATAGAGCACCAGCCTGGAAGTCAAGAGGACCTGAGTTCAAATGTGATCTCAGACACTTCCTGCTATGTGACCCTGGGCAAGTCACTTAACCCCAATTGCCTTGGCCGGGGGGGGGGGGGAAGTGTAGTAGAAGTACAGAGACAAGCCAAGATGGAAAAAATTACCTGTCTCCAAACTCTTCCAGATAGATTTTTTAAAATGCATCAGACTGAATCCTGATGACAAAAATCAAGAAAAAGTCATGAGTTGTTTGGCTCACCTCGATTAGCATAAAGAAACTGAGAAAAGGTCTGTGGACACTGAGCAGCACAGAATCAGACCAGAACCTCTCCACAGAACACTCCAGCTTAGAGAGAAATTCTGTACTTCCCTCTGGATAGGCAGTAGTCCCGTACTCATCCTGAGCAATATTATGAGCAATCAGAAAGACAGAATTAATTCCCCAAGAAGTCACAGTCAGGCTCACACATAATTTAGTAATTTTCAATTATAAAGGTACAGAGAGCTTGAAATATAATATTATAAAAGAGAAAGAATGTGGGCTTAACAGGAATAACTTGCCCCACAAAAATGAATATAATGCTGCAGAGGGAAAAAAAAACAGACTAGACTTGGGCAGGAAAAAGTGGTAGTGGTAGCTGTCTTCCACTGTCCAGTTCTGGGTCACAAATTCAGAGTAAAGTGAAACCTACATTCAAGAGCAGAGTTCTGGGGTAAGGAGCACAGATCCTATACACAAGCATCAGTGTATGGCTCAGATACCAGCAGCAATCTTACTTTCAGCTTCTAGCCTCGTCTAAAGCTTATAAAGGAATAATTAGGCAGGAATTGCAGACCAAAAGGAAGCCTTGTAACTCTGTTACTCTGAACCAGCAGAGCTTCCCAGCCAGTTGATAGTATCTGAGTCTAGAAGTGGTATGTTCTTACTCAGCAAAATCCAGGTCAGGAACTTGTAGAGCTCAGAACATGAGTATAGTGAGCAAACTTTGCTCTGGATCAAACCACTTTTAGATCACTGAAAGCTTACAGGCCCCTAACATAAATTGCCCTTGAGATTCTAGACTAACACAATATCCAATACCCCAAGAAAATTTAGCAACAAGACCAGTCCAGACCTTCCCTCCCCTAACTTTAAGTCCAGGAACAGGAAGTTGGTGGGAAGAATGAACAAACAAAGAAATGAAAAAAATTCCACCATATAAATCTTGTGATGGTGGGGTCACTCAAGACAGAACTAGAAGAGAATGATTCAAAAATATCTACAAGCAAAGCCTTACAAGAAACACACAGCTTGGGCATAAAACCCAGAATTTCTGGAAGAGATGAGTTTTTAAAAATACTTTAAAATATTTTTATAAGTGAAATGAAAGTAATTGAGAGGGAAAATGCTAAAGAAATGACATGAGAGCTATGAAAGAAAAATTAAGAAAGAGAATTAAAGCTTGGAACAAGAGATACAAATCCTCCTCAATCAGCAAACTCCCTGAAATTAGAATGGAACAATGGAAGATATGAAATTTATAAAACAACAAGTAATATTAAAATATAGTCAAAAGACCAAAATCTAAAACAACTACTAGAAGAAAATATAAAATATAGTATAAATGACTGACCTGGAAAAAAATAATCCATTTATGAGGAGAAATAAATTTTAGTAATCATTGGAGTATATAAAAGCCATGACCACAAAATACCTTAAGTATCATATTTCAAGAACTCTTATAAGGAAATTATTCAGATATCTTAGAACCAGAGAGCAAAATAGAAATAGAAAGAACACATTATCACTTCCTGAAAGAAACCCCCAAATGAAACTCCTCACATATATTATAACCAGAACTAAAGTTCAGAGCTTCAAGGTCAAAGAAAAAAAAATACTACAAACATCAAGAAAGAATGAATTCATGTACTGAAGAGTTATCCAAGATCATATATAATTTAGCAACTACAATGACAATGGAGCAAAGAGCTTGCAATATAATATTACAGAAAGCAAAAGGCATGGACTTAACAGCTAAGAATAATTTGGTCAGCAAAATTGAGTTTAATTCTACACAGGAAGAAATGAAATAGAAGTTTTCCTAATGAAAACACAGTGCTTTATTGAATCTTTGAAGTTCAAACATAGGTGTTAAGAGAAACTTAAGATAAATATGAATGAACAATTCTCAGGGTCTAAAGATAAAGTTAGAATAATAATATAATATGGAGAGGTGATATATGTGAACTTTAACAAGAGGGATCATAGAAGAAGCCTAAGGTAGAAGGCCTAAGAATGATTCTCTTGTTATCATGATGGGGCGTAAAACGGAGGATAGAAAGTCAGAGGAAGAGGAATATTCTGGGGGTCGCAGAAAAGGGAAAGGAATATTTAGGGAAATTATCTCACATTATCAGAGTGTGTATGTAAATAGACACACATAAATGAGGGGCTGTTAGATGAATTACTAAGACTTGAACTTTACTCTCATCTGAACTGATTAAAGGAAATAGTGTATATATTCCAAGAATTGACTACAAACAATACATTTCACTTAACAAGGAAATGAGAGTGAAAGGGAAGGAAGCAGAATTAGAGGGAAGATAAATTGAGAGGGATTAGTTCTAAGCAAAACAAAATCCAATTAAGGACATTCATCATGACATATATCATATCTTTTTGAGATGGGAATAAAAAATGGGAATCTTAGGAAGAGTGCCTATCAAATGGTGTATAGTTGTACAAGTTATAATATATGAATGTGACTAAAAATGAAACAATGAAAAGAATGATTCCAGTGAAAAGAAATTCCAGATTTCAGGGAATTCTGGAAAGATGAATTGATACACAGTGATATAAACAGAACCAAACAATGGCAACAACATTGTAAAGACAGCTTTGAAAAACCTATTAACTCTTTGGCCTAATGATCAATCATGAATGATTTCAGAAAACTGATGACAGAACATGTTACCCATCTCCTGATAGAGAGATGATTTGATTTAGTATAGAGTATAGAATTAGATATTAGATATATGACTGCATATGTCTCTATATCTATCTACACATGGGGATACACACACATTCTTTTGAGCATGGCCCACTACTTTACACAGCCTTTCCTGGGCAAATAACATTCCTTTATCACAAAAGAAGGGTGCACTGTCTGGGTTGGATATGAGCCCACAACGTTGCCTTAGAAAATTTGTAATAGTTTAAAAAAAATAAAGTAGATGTTTTGATTTTTGAAAAGAAAAAATGTGTAAGTTATTTTTTGTTGGGGTTTTTTTTTTTGGGGGGGGTTTAAAAGCTTTGGCTTGACATGCCCTTTTTAGAAAGAGCATTTAGAGTGATTCAAGGCATCAGGGTATACCCATTCCCACAAAGAAGAAAAGGACAGGGGTCACATGGAACTCTAATGCTCCCCTTTAATTTTCTATAACCTTGTTTGACACTGCAGTCAAAGACTGAAACCTAATAGGAAGTTCAGTTCTTGCTTATATAAAAGTCTATTTAAGTGGATTATGAATCTTAAGCCTTTCAGTATGTATAAAGAGATATAGAATGTTAACTTTTTCAGCAAGCTTAGGCACTATTTAGTCCAACCCATCTTTGTACACAGGCAGAAACTGAAGCCTCAACAGAAGAAGGAATTTAAATTCCCATAACTTAGTGATGGATATTGCCAGATTTTTCCCATGTACAGCCTCCAATATACTTTACCCATTAGAGCCATTTTAAAAAAAACGTTCACAGCTCTTATGGCTGTAAAATGTCCTCATGAGGTCTTTTGCACAATCATGAGTCTGCAAGTGTTTCTAAAAACCTGGGATGTGTCACCATCCTATTGAGAGCAGTAATCAGATAGCAAAGCTGCTATCTGTAGTGAATGTAGTGAGACTTAGTGCCTTGCCACAGACTATCCCTTATACTAATTACCAGAAATAGATTTAGCTTCTGAGCCTACAGTGCCACACTCCTGCTGCAATCAGTCAGCCAGTCAATTAATCAATAAATAAGCATTAATCAGGTGTCTCCTATGTTCTAGGCACTATGCCAGGCCCTGGGAATAAAATACTCCTTATTCATAAAGATCTTAAATTCTCATGGGGAGAAAACAAATATATAAACATATACAGAAGAAATTCAATATGATAAACATAATTAAATAAACGCTAGTTTGGGTTTTTGCATTTGAGGTGATCAGGAAAGACCTCATGTAGATGTTCATACTTGGTCTCCACACAAGACTCCTGTATTGAAACTGACCATACACATCACTCACATTACAATTCATCCAAGTCAGATTTTCCATTCCTGCAGCATAAGGCAAACTGAAGTTTAGTGAATTCTAAAGTCCAACATTTGTTGCTTTCTACAGTGAGTGCTAATATTGGACAGAAATCAGTTACTGTTTTATATCGATGTGTTACAGTGTGAAAATGCTGCCTTTGGAAGTATATTTAACAGTTGTGATTCTGTCTTTCACCCTTATATCTCAAACATGTTGACTATTTGGCTAATTGATTGTCCCTTGATTCTAGCTCATTAATGACCATTACAAATGAAATTGCTTCTCCCCTCCCCCCACAAAGTTTTCATTTCATAACAGAATTAGAATGATGATAATTTACCCCATTTGTCTTTTTACAGATTACACAGAGTGCTTTCCCAGATATCCTCATTTGTCCCTCAAAACCACTCCATGAGAGAAGCAGCATTGATGTTCTCTCCATTAACAGATGAGGGAAAACTGAAGCTCAAGAATATAATGGAACTTGCCAAGGATCACAGTCACCATAGATAGTAGACCTGGAACTCAAACTTATTGACTTCTAACTCCCAGTTGAATCTAGGCCTCTTTTTGTAGCAGAAAACTGCCAGTAACTGTTCCTCTAGAAACAGTCCAATTTTCATGTGAGCCTAACATCAGTAAGACATAATACTTTTTACTTTAAAACATAAAGAACACATTCATAAAATCAATGTTGTTCTTTCACATTGTTGAATCCTAGAGTTATAAGAGACTTCAATTTAGAGAATGTCTAAACCAAAATTGTCAAATTGTGATCTGTTCCATGAGAAAATTTCAATGCTGGTGATACTTGTATCTACAAAATATTAACCTTATTGTTCAAAAATATTTTTATGAAACAATAAGCTTATTAGTTCCTTTTTTTAACCTCAAAATCTAACCCTTTTTTTATCTCCATACTCCTGGTCCTCCCAAACAATATTTATATATTCTTAGTAAGTTCAGTCTCTATAGGACATTGTTTTGTGACCAAACATGTTTTGGTGTTAGTTAGAAGCCAAAGACTTACTTTCATGTTCTAACTTGTTATAAGACTTTTGATGAGTCACTTATCCTCAGTAAGCCCTCTTATTTTCTCATCTGCAAAATGGAGATAGTCATAAAACTTGTTATTTCCTTATAAATGCATCAAAAGAGATATTTGTAAATTATTTTGTATAATAATAGGTAGTTCCCTGAAAAATAATGGGGATTGTTATTATGGAACTAGAAAAAGTACAAAAAAAGGCAGTCCAAATGATAATAGAGAAACTTCTATATGAGTATGAACTAAAGAGATTGGAACTCTTTTAATATGGAAAAGGTTAAAGCAAACAGTGTCTAAAATCTAAAATTATGAGCTGCACAGTAAGGTAAATGAAGATTTGTTATCAAATTTCTGAATGGGAAAAAAAAGATTAGGTTTCCAGTCAGGACACCTAAATATCAAGTCTGGATTCATCACATATTGGGTGTGTATCTAGAGGCAAGTCATTTCCCCTTTGAGCCTCAATATTTTTATCTATGAAATGAGGCCAAAGCAACACACTTAACCCCTATTATTGGATCTTATTCCTTATGTTCCATTTAATAACTTTTGTTAAAATACTGACTTTTCCCCAGCAACCTTACATTAAGAGTCATTAAGCTTGGGATCAAGTATGAACTAAACAAATTCTCTATCTTCCTGGTCATTCCTTGTTCTGATCATTTATTTTTACCTAAATGTAGTGCTATGTAGTTAGACTGGTTAAATAGTATACTTTTTTTTTTTTTTTTTTTACCATCACTTTGCTGAATCATCAGTAATTTTGAATTCTGTTCTTGTCTTTGAGGTTGCATATAGTAGGAAATCCATTTAGTTTTTAAATTGAGTGAGATTGAAATTTCTTTTTTAGTATGAATTTAATCAACAAATAGGAACATTTATTTTTAGAAATTATATTTTCTTTTTTAATCACTAAAAAACTTCACTTAGAGTCTTGCACTTCTTTTATCAGGAGGTTTCATCATTAGTCCTCTGGAATTGTGATTGGTTATTGTGTTGATCTGATTTAAAGTTGTTGCCTTTATCATATTGTTATTGTATGTCTGGTTCTTTTCACTTCACTCTTTATCAATTCATACAAATCTTCCCTAGTTTCTCTGAAAACATCCCTTTCATAATTTCTTACTGTACAATATAATATTCCATCACATGTATGTACCAAAACTCATTCAGCCATTCCCCAATTGATGGGCACCCCCATAGCTTCCTTTTCTTTGCCATCTTGAAAAGGGGTATAAATATTTTTGAATCTTCTGAGAGTTTGTTTCACTTATGACTAATCGCTCCATTAATCTACCCTTCCTCTAATTTCTTCTTCTTTCCTTTCTCTATTTCCTTGTTGAGTGAAATGTATACCTTAGCTCTCTATGTATTTATATATGTGTGTGTGTGTGTGTGAATGTGTCTTCTCCCCAATTAACATGGCAAAGACTCAAGTATAAGCTTCTTCCTTCATCTTTTTTCTTGTTTGTATAGATTTCTACTAGCTAACTTCAACTGTATAAGATAATTCTCCTTAACCTTTCTTTTTCTTTCCCCCCTTATCAAATTCTTCTTTCTCTCCCTTTCCATTCTTCTCTTGAGAACATTAAGATGAAACAGAACCATTTCCAAACTCTGGTTAATTTATCCCCCCTCTGTGATCCCACATGGTGATAGACATACTTGTATCATCTTCTCATATTATAATGTAAGCAGTTTATCTTCATTTAGCCCTTTATTGTTGTTTACTCATGTTTACCTTTTTATGTTATTCTTCACTCCTATATCTGAACTTTAGAATGTCTATAGAGTTTCGATCTTTTTAACAGGAATGTTTAGAAGTTCTTCATTTCATTAAAAGTCTGTTTTCTCTGTCTATAGACATATACATTTTTGTTGGGCCCATGGGATGAAAACCCATTTTTTTAAACTTTGGAATGTCATACTCCAAGTTCTTCGCTTCTTAGAAATGGTGGCTATTAAATCATGTGATTCTGACTATAATTACATAGTATTTTAATTTTTCTTTCTGGCTGTTTTTGTAGGTTTTTTTTGTTTGACATGGATGCTCTGGATTTTCTGTTCCTGGGGATTTTCATCTTTTCTGCATCTACTTTATCCTTTGATTCTCAGAGATCTGGATAGTCTTTTTAATATTTCTTGAACTATGATATCTTTTCTTGTAGTCCTGGCTTCCAGATTGTCCATTGATTTTTTTAAAATTTAAATTAAAAAAATATATATTTGTTATGCCCTTTTTGTAGTGGCAAGGAACCGGAAACTGAGTGAATATTCATCAGTTGGAGAATGGCTGGATAAGTTTTTTTTTTTTTAATGTCTTTTTTTTATTATTATTATTATAGTAACTTTTTATTGACAGAATCCATGCCAGGGTAATTTTTTTACAACATTATCCCTTGCACTCACTTTTGTTCCGATTTTTCTCTCCCACCCTCCACCCCCTCCCCTAGATGGCAGGCAGTCCTATATATGTTAAATATGTCCTAGTATATCCTAGATACAATGTATGTATGCAGATCCAAACAGTTTTCTTGTTGCACAGGGAGAATTGGATTCAGAAGGTAAAAATAACCCGGGAAGAAAAACAAAAATGCAAACAGTTTACATTTATTTCCCAGTGTTTTTTCTTTGGGTGTAGCTGCTTCTGTCCATCATTGATCAGTTGAAACTGAATTAGGTCTCTTTGTCAAAGAAATCCACTTCCATCAGATTACATCTTCATACAGTATCGTTGTTGATGTATATAATGATCTCTTGGTTCTGCTCATTTCACTTAGCATCAGTTCATGTAATTCTCTCCAAGCCTCTCTGTATTCATCCTGCTGGTCATTTCTTACAGAACAATAATATTCCATAACATTCATATACCACAATTTACCCAACCATTCTCTAATTGATGGGCATTCACTCGGTTTCCAGCTTCTAGCCACTACAAAGAGGGCTGCCACAAACATTTTGGCACATACTGGTTCCTTTCCCTTCTTTAGTATCTCCTTGGGGTATAAGCCCAGTAGTAGCACTGCTGGATCAAAGGGTATGCATAGTTTGATAACTTTTTGGGCATAATTCCAGATTGCTCTCCAGAATGGTTGGATTCGTTCACAACTCTACCAACAATGTATCAGTGTCCCAGTTTTCCCGCATCCCCTCCAACAATCATCATTATTTTTCCTGTCATCTTAATGGCTGGATAAGTTATGGTATATGAATGTTATGGAATATTGTTCTATTAGAAATAATCAGTAGGATGATTTCAGAAAGGCCTGGAGGCTAAACTTGCATGAACTGATGCTGAGAGAAATGAGTAGAACCAAGAGAACATTGTATACTGCATCAACAAGAATATATGAAAAATTGATTCTGAAAAGCAGAGTCCCTCATTTTGTTTCCAGGACAAAGAGATAAGCTGAAGCTTGCTGCTCTGGAAGGGACTATAAGAAGTAATATCATTTGTGGTGGCAGTGTTGCTGTGGAACCTGGTTGTAAGGTAAGGGTAGAGAGGACTGCCTGAAGTCAAGTCCACAGATAAAGCTCAGAAACAGCAGCACATAAAACCTAAGCTTTGGGGCATTATCTTCCATATTTAAGGACCAGAGATCAATTCTAACACAAAGTTAACAGCCAGAAATAAATCATTTAAAAAAAATGAGTAAGCAGGACAGCTAGGTGGTGCAGTGGGTAAGAGTACCAGCCCTGAAGTCAGGGGGCTCTGAGTTCAAATATGGTCTCAGTCACTTAATACTTTCTGGCTGTATGACCCTGGGCAAGTCACTTAACCCCAACTGCCCCAGCATAAATAAATAAATGAAAATGAGTAAGCAAAAGAGAAAGAACCCTCTCGTAGACAGTTGTTAATGGTGATAGAGAAGATCTGGATTTAAAGTTAGATGAAGATAGTGAAGTTAAAATGGCTACTTCTTCAAAGAAAAATGTAAAAAATAAATCTCAAAGTCAAATGAGAGAATGAGGAAAAGTTAGTGGGAAAAAATAAGAATACTGCAAGAAAATCAAGAAAAGAGGAAGATCAGCTCATTGGAAAAAGAGATTCAAAAACGTATGGAAAAAAATAGCTCCTTTAAAAATTAGAATTGGGTAAGGGGAAGCTGGTGATCTCATGAGAAACAAAGAAATTATAAAACAAAAGCAAAAGAATGAAAAAATATACAAGAAATTGTGAAACATCTCATTAGAAAAACAGATGAACTGGAGAACAGATGGAGAGACAATATTAGAATTGTTGGACTATCTTAAAAGAGACTAAACATTATACTTAAGGAAATTATCAAAGAAAATTGCCCTGAAGTTTTATTTATAACTAGAGAGTAAAATAGAAATTGGAAAAAAAAATCATAAGTATCCCCTGAAAGACATCTCAAGATTAAAACTCGGAGGAACATTATAGCAAAGTTTCAGAGCATCCAGGTAAATGAGAAAATACTATAAGCAACTAGTAAAAAAGCCCAGAATACTGTTGGAACCACACTTGGGATACCACAATATTTAGCAGCTTATATATTAAAAAGGCCAGTGGACATGGGATATGATATTCTGAAGAGCAAAATAAATGTATTTGCAATCAAGAATAACTTAACCAGCAAATCTGTGTGTGATCCTACATGGGGAAAAAATGAGATATTTAATGAGTTAAAGGATTTTCAGATATTTGTGAAGAAAAGAATAGAATTGAATGGAAAATTTGACCTGTAAGAATCAGAAGAGACATGAGAAATTAAATGTTAAAGACCTGTCTTAAGAGATATAAGGTCAAATTCTTCTTATATAGGAAAATGTTATCTGTAACTCTTAAAAATATATTTGTTTCTTATCATTTGAAAGAGCATACATAGTTAAAGATTTAGGGTTCAGCTGAGTATGATGGGATGATCCTAAAAATAAAATTGGATAGAGAAAAATAAAATGGAGCAGTTATGTCCTAAATGAAAGAATTGTTACAGTGGAAGCAGGAAGGATTGGAAGGTTGATAGTCCTGGGACCTTATTTTCATAAGAACTGGGTTAAAGAAGAAATAACAAACATTTACTAAGGGTATAAAAGTTTTATCTTACCAAATAAGAGGTGGGCAAAGGATAGAATAAGAGAGAGCTCTTAGAAGGATGTGAAGATCAAGAAATAGGAGGGTAAGCAATAAGGATAAGGGAGGAATTGTTAGAAGGATGTGTAGATTAAAGATTTGGAGGGAGAGGATAAGAGAGGTGTCCTTAGAAAGAGTGTTGAGTTGGAAGATTGTAGCTAGAAGTAAATTTAATTTCTAAGGAGGGATAGAATAAACAATGATGGAATGAAATGTACAACTAGTAATTATAATTTAAATGTGAATGGGATGAAGTTGCCCATAAAACAAATGCATAGCAGAATGAATTAAAAATCAGAATCTCACAATATATTCTTTGCAATAATCACATTTAAAGATGAAGGAGATACAAAATAAAAATAAAGGGATGGAGTAGAATTTATTATGCTTCAGCTGATGCCACACACACACACACACACACACACACACACACACAAAGCAAGGGTAGTAATCATGATTTCAAAGTTAAAGCTAAAGGAAACTACATTATGATAAAAAATAGCATTAATAATGAAATACTGTCAGTATTAAGTCTATATGTACCAAATGTTATAGGATCTAGATTTTTAAAAGAAAGCTAAATGAATTACAGGTAGAAATAGATAGAAGAAGTATAATAATAAACTTCAACCTTCACCTCAAATCGAGATAAATCTAACCAAAAATGGAGGTGAATAGAATCTTTGATAAGCTAGATGTGGTACATATCCAGAGAGAATTAAAGGGGACTAGAAAAGAATTTACCTTTTTTCTTGTAATATTTGGTACTTTTTCACAAATTGATTATATATTAAGACATAAAGTCTTTATAAAGTTAAAGAGTTTAAATTAATAAATTAGTTAAAACTAATGAGAAGAATGCTTTAAAAAGCAAAATTGGCTAGTTGGGAAATTAGGTAGAAAAGTTTACTGAGAAGAAAAACAATCTTTTTAATAGCTTTTTATTTACAAGATATATGCATGGGTAATTTTTCAGCATTGACATTTGCAAAACCTTTTGTTCCAAGTCCCCCTCTCCCCCAGATGGCAGGTAGACCAATACATGTTAAATATGTTAAATACAATATAAGTATACATGTCCATATAATTGTTTTGCTGCACAAAAAGAATCAGACTTTGAAATAAATGCATGATTAACCTGTGAAGGAAATCAAAAATGCAGGAAGACAAAAATAGAGGGATTGGGAATTCTATGTAGTGCTTCACACGCATTTCTCAGAGTTCTTTCACTGGATGTAGCTGGTTTTTTTCATTACTGCATTATTAGAACTGATTTGGTTCATTTTATTGTTGAAGAGGGCCACATCCATCAGAATTGATCATCATATAGTGTTGTTGTTGAAGTATATAATGATCTCTTGGTCCTGCTTGTTTCACTCAGCATCAGTTCATGTAAATCTCTCCAGGCCTCCCTGAAATCATCCTACTGGTCATTTCTTTTTTTCTTTTCTTTTCTTTTTTTTTTTTTTAAAGGAAAACTTTTATTCCTGTGCTCTTTAGTGTTTCTAATAGAAATTGGTGTTGGATTTTTTTCTTTCTTCCTTTTTTTTTTTTATTATAGCTTTTTATTTACAAGTTATATGCATGGGTAATTTTACAGCATTGACAATTGACAAATCTTTTGTTCCAATTTTTCCCCTCCTTCCCCCTATCCCCTCCCCTGATGGCAGATTGACCAATACATGTTAAATATATTAAAGTATAAATTAAATACAATATAAGTATACATGTTCTAACAGTTATTTTGCTGTATAAAAAGAATCAGACTTTGAAATAGTGTACTATTAGCCTGTGAAGGAAATAAAAAATGCAGGCAGACAAAAATATAGGGATTGGAAATTCTATGTAATTGTTCTTAGTCATCTCCCAGAGTTCTTTCACTGGGTTTAATTCATTACTGCTCTATTGGAACTGATTTGATTCATCTTATTGCTGGAGATGGCCACATCTATCCTTCTGGTCATTTCTTACAGAACAATAATATTCCATAACATTCATATACCACATTTTATTCAGCCATTCTCCAGTTGATGGGCATCCACTCAGTTTCCAGTTTTTGGAGAAAACAATTCTTTAAAAAATAGAATTGAGCAAATGAAACCTAATGACTTTATGAGAAATCAAGATACAATGAAGCAAAACAAAAAAAAAAAATGAAAAATAGAAAAAAAGGGGAAATATCTCATTTGAGAAACAACTGACTTGGAAAATAGATTCAGTAGAAATAATTTAAAATTTATCGGTTTACTAGAAAGTTATGATCAAAAAAAGAGCCTGGACATTATCTTTCAAGAAATTGTTAAGAATGGACGTGGCTTTCAACAATTTTTCAACAATGAGATGATTCAAACTAGTTCCTGTTGTTCAGTGATGAAGAGAGTCATCTATACCCAGAGAGAGGATTGTGGGAACTGAGTGTGGACCACAACATAGCATTTTCTTTTTTTTTTTTTACAACATAGCATTTTCACTCTTTCTGTTATTGTTTGCTTGCATTTTTGTTTTCCTTCTCAGGTTTTGGGTTTTTTTTTTTTTTTTCTTTATAGAACCAATTTTTCTTGTGCAGCAAGATAACTGTGTAAATATGTATACATATATTGGATTTAACATGTATTTTAACATTTAACATGTATTGTACTACCTGCTATCTAGGGGAGGGAATGGTGGGAAGGAGGAGACAATTTGGAACAGAAAGTTTTGCAAGGATCAGTGTTGAAAAATTACCCATGCCTATGTTTTTGTTTTTATTTTTTTCCTGAGGCAGTTGGGGTTAAGTGATTTGCCTAGGGTCACACAGCTAGGAAGTGTTAAGTGTCTGAAGTCGGATTTGAATTCAGGTCTTCTTGACTTCAGGGCTGGTGGCTCTATCCATTGCACCACCAAGCTGCTCCCATGCATATGTTTTGTAAATAAAAAGCTATAATAATAATTTTTTTTAAACAGAAAGAAAAGAGCAACCAAAAACAAAAAGAAAAGAAAAGAAATTATCAAGGAAAATTGTCTTGATATTCTAGAACCAGAGGGTAAAATAGATAATTGTGAAAGAATTCACTGACTACCTCCTTGAAAGAGATCCCAAAATGAAATTCCCAGGAATTCAAATTCTGGAACTCCCAGGTCAAGGAGAAAATATTGCAAGCATCCAGAAAGAAACAATTCAATATAATGGAGTCACAGTCAGCATAACACAAGATTTAGCAGCTTCTACATTAAAGGACCAGAGGGTTTGGAATATGATATTCCAGAGAGCAATCGAGTTAGGATTACAACCAAGAATCACCTGTTTAGCAAAACTGAGTATAATCCTTTAGAGGAAAAGGTGATCATTCAATGAAACAAAGGATTTTCAAGCGTTTGTAATGAAAAAACCAGAGGTGAATGGAAAATATGATTTTTAAATATAGGACTCTGGAGAAAAACAATGAGGTAATCAGGAAAGTGATATCATAAAGGACTTAATAAGATTTGTCTGTTTATATTCCTACATGGGGGGATAATACTTGTAACTCATTAGAATGTTCTCGTTATTATGGTAGAAGGAGTATATATAGACAGAGGGCACAGGTGTGTATTGAATGTGAAGGGATAATATCTTTTTTTTTTTTAATGATTAAATTAAGGGATGAAAAAGGGCTATACTGGGAGAAAGAAAAAGGGAGAAGTGGAATGGTGCAAGTTAGCTGTAATAAAAAGAGGTAAGAACAAAGCTTTTACAGGGGAGGGAAAGAGGAAGAAGAGAGAGAGTGAGTGAATAAACCTAACTTTCATCAGAATTGGCTCAAATTGAAATAACATACAATAGAAATCTATCTAACCCTGCAGGAAAATAAGAGGGAAATAGAATGGAGCAGGGGGGAGGCTGATGAGAGGGCATGTTAAAGGAGGGAATGGTCAGTAACAAAACACTTTTGAGGAGGCACAGAGTGAAAGGAGAGAGAATAAATGGGGGTAATTTAGCAATAGTAATTATAAAAAAAATTTTGAAACAAGTTTCTCTGATGGAACATTATTCTCTGGAAAATGTTGAACAGGATGCTCTCAGGAAAAACAAACAAACAAACCTGGAAAGTCCTCTATGAACAAAGTGGAAATATATAAATATATACTGCATACAAAGTAATAGCAATATCCTGGGATGACCAGCTGTGTAAATGACTTTGTTATCCTCAGTTATGTAATCATCCACACCTACTCTGAAGGACTTATGATGAAAATTCCTATCCATGCCCCGAGAAGGAACTAATTAAGTCTGAATATAGATCGAAATATTCTCTATTATTCTCTCTCTCTTTATTTTTAATTTAATTTTTCTTGAGGGTTTTTATTTTCATTAGGGTGGAAAATCTATGTTTTCTTTCACAACTTGACTTTTATGGAAATGTTTTGTGTAATTTGTGGTTTCTTAATTGTGGGTGGGGATAAGGGAGAGAACCTAGAACTCAAAAATCTTAAAAACAAATGTTTAAAAAATTGTTTGAATGTTACTGGGGAATGTAACTTAAATTCTTTTTAAAATGATAAGCATCTAGTTAAAATCATCAGCAGACATTATTTGTAGTGGTGATAAATTAGAAGTCTTCCCATTAAGGTCAGGAGTAAAACAAGGATGCCCATTATTATTAGTATCATTTGGTAAAGTTTTAGAAGGGCTAGCAATAGTAATAAGAAGAAAAAGAAATTGACGGGATCAGAATAGTCTCTTTTTGCAACTGATATGATGATATGCTTGGAAATCCAAGAGATTGAACTAAAAAAAAAGTTAAAACAATTGTAGCATTTTGATGAATAAATCAATAGTCCTAGAATGCTCTAAATCATTATTGATT
This sequence comes from Sarcophilus harrisii, assembly GCF_902635505.1. Lineage (NCBI taxonomy): Eukaryota > Metazoa > Chordata > Mammalia > Dasyuromorphia > Dasyuridae > Sarcophilus > Sarcophilus harrisii. The sequence goes on along the minus strand of NC_045427.1, from coordinate 422,284,012 downwards.
AGAGAAATGAGTACTAAACGATTTTGAGATGTCATTTCACACCTATCAAGTTGGCTAAAATTATAGAAGGGGAAAATGACAAATGTTGGAGGAATATAGAAAAATCAATATAGTAATACACTGATGGGCAGAATTATGAACTAATTCAATCTATTTTGAAGAGCAATTTGGAATTTTGACTGAGGAGTTTTAAACTCTGTTAAGCTATTTGGCCTAGGAATATCATTATTAGGTGTATGTTTTCCAAGGTGATCAGAGAAAAAGGAAAAGAACCCATATGTTCTAAAGTAATTTTTTTTAACAGCTCTTTTTGTGGGGGGCAAAGAACTCGAAATTGAGAGGATGCCCATCAATTGGGAAATAGCTAAACAAGTTGTGGCATATGATTGTGATGGAATTCTGCACTGTTGTAAGAAATGATGACCTGGTTGATTTTATTAAACATGGAAAGACTTGAATGAAATTGTAAGAGTGTGATGTATGCAGTAAAAGCAATATTGTTGTGAACAGCTAAGTTATTTTGAGTATTATAAATCTGCTACAGAGGACCTATGAAGGAAGATGCTGTCCACTTCCAGAGAAAAAACTGATAAATGGAAGTATATTTATATTCACATACACACATAACACACATGGCAAGAGAGTGAAGGAGATAGTTCATAACAAAATATAACCCTCTCCAATTTTTTTTTTTAACGAACACATAAGAAACAAAACTTAATATAAATATGTACAGTCAATCAAAGCAAATTTTCACATTGGTCACCTCCAAAAAAATCTGTCTCATTCTGCCTTCTGAGTTTCTTGCCTTTCTTATCAGAAGGTGTACATAACATGCTTCCTCATTGGTCCTCTGGAATTCTAGTTTATTTTTATATTGAAAAAGAACCTTATAGGCAGAGCCAAAATCCAGATCTTCTAGATCAAAGAAAAAAAAAATACTACAAGAAGCCAGAATGAAAATATTTAAATATTAAGAAGTCATACTCAAGATCACAAATAATTTAGCATCCTTCCAAAGCATTCCCAATAGACTTAGATAGTAAATACCATTTGCATCCAGAAAAAGAACTATAGAAACTGAATGTAAATCAACACATACATACTATGTTCTGAAAAATTTCCTTTTAAGAGGGGTCCTTGATTCCTAAATTTTTTCTCCTTTTCCCCCCCAGATTAGTCATTTTTGCTAAATCAATGTATTTTTCTTCTGTTTTTAAATTTTTTTAGTCATTTGACTTTGTTTTAATATTTCCTTTTTTGTTTTATAGAGTTCATTTTTTCAGTTGTTCCATTCTAGTTTTCAGGGAGTTTCTTGCTTGGGTGAGAATTTGTACCTCTGGTGCCAATCTATTAATACTCTTTCCAGCTCTTTCTTTCATAGCCCTCATTCATTTCTTTTCCAATTTTTTCCTCAATTGCTCTCATTTCACTTATAAAAACATTTTAATCTCTTTTAAAAAAAAACTTTTTTCATCTGTTCCAGGAATTCTAGTTGCATTTATGTCCAAGCTGTGTTTGCCTTATAGGCTTTACTTGTAGATATTTTTTTATCATTCTTTTTTGACTTTGTCTTGAGTAAACCTACAACCCTACTGGCTTTTATATGGTGTTGTGTTTTTGTTTTTTTTTTTATTTGTTTGTTTACTCATTCTTTCCACTGACTTCCTGATCTTGGACGTGAAGTTAGGGCCTGGACTGGAAAAAGATCTTGGTTGGTTCCATTATTATTTTCTTGGGGTACTGAGTGTTATGTGGATCTGATTTCAACAAGCATTTAGGTTAGGGTTCTGTAAGCTTTTCATCTCAAAATAGTCTGTTCTAGGTCAGAATCTGCTCACTGCCCTCCTCTTCTGAGCACTGACCTGGATTTTGCCTTGAACAAGAATAGATTGTTCCTGGATTCAATCATCATTCTGACTGGAAAGCTCTCTTAGTTCAGAATAACAGAACTGCAATCTTCCTTTTGGTCTATAATTCCTGGTTAGTTTTTCTTTGAAAACTTTAGATTAGAAGCTGTAGCAAGTGACCTTGGGTAGGTATTTAACCTTTTAGACTCAGTTTCCTCTTCTGTAAAATGAGCTGGAGAAGAAAATGACAAAATCACCCCAGTATCTTCGCCAAGAAAATTTCAAATGGAATCACAAAAAGTTAGACAGCTGAAAAACTACAACAGCATTTACAACAAAGACAATTGAAATGACAGCAATGATAGCTGACAACAAAGAAGCTGAAACTGATAGCCTGTTCAGATGTTGGGATCTGAGCTAAACTTCTGAGGCCTACAAACTGAACTTGTTCCTCTCTCCATATGTGGGCTGGGGTCTTCCATTGCTCCTTTCCTTAGAATGCCATTCTTGAGCACATATCCCCTCCTCCATCCTGAATCTGAGACCTATAGTGGCTTCAGCAAAGCTTCCCATTATGGTACCCTTGTGTGGATCTGGGACTTCCTCTTGTCAGGGAAGACAGCCTCTCTGAGTGGTAGAGTTCTCTCTTAGTATGCTTTTGACTGGGTAGCCCCACTTTTCTCTTCTGTTTACAGACCTGTTTTTCTCCTTATGCTGACCTGGGCTGGATTTTTGTTTTCCAATCATAATTTGGTCTGGTGCATTTTCTAGATTATTTCAAGGAATTAGAGTAGAAAGGAGCTCACTGTACTGCTCTCTGTTACTTTACTGTCTTAGCTTTACTCTCTTCCTTGGTTCAAACATGAACATTAAAATATGCAAAGAACAAAGAAGAGAATTTATTTGAAGCTATGAACTTGTTACATTGTTTTTTAGATGTTTTATTGATTTTCTTCTTGCATCTTTATCACAGCCCACAAATGCCCATCTCCCTCCCACCAACAGACCTCTTGTTGTAGCAAGTATAGTCAATTCAAACGGATCCATATATTTGGCCATGTCTGAAAATGTTTATATCACTCTGTTCCTCTGCGCCTCCAAGAGATGAGTGTTTTATTTCATCAATCTTCTAATGTCATGATTGATTATTGTGATGATCAGGGCTCTGTAGTCTTTCAAAATTACTGTCTTTTACATTATTGTGGTCATTAAGGTAAATTGTTCTCCTGGTTCTTCACATTTTATTCTGTATCAACTAATTCATATCTTCCCAGGTATCTTTGAACCAAGTATATTCATAATTTCTTATAATTCAGTAATATTTTATTACTTTCATATGTTCTTTCCTTTCTTCTTTCAGATTATTATTAGAGATACTTAATAGAATTTTGTTTTATTGTACTATGAGAACAGTACTCAACATTCAGGTTTGAGAGGTCAAGGACCTTTTCTTAATCATCTTTAATAGTACCTGGCATTGTGCCTTCCTAGGCATTCAGTGATTGTTTATTGAAACGTTGCTAGAATGATAAAAACATTAATTATGATACTCTCAGTTTAGCCTTCAAACTAGATATTGGCCTAGCTAGCCACAGCATGGCTTACATCATACTTCCTACTTTGACAATGAAAGTATCATAGGGGATGGCATCTAAAACCTTCTGGAAATGTAGTTAGAAGAGAATATGTTTCTTACCTTACTTGTGGCACATGCCTTTTAACACAGAGGGAATTCAGAATTGGTCTTGTACAGTTTAATCTTCACAGTTTTGTGGATTTTTATGTTATGTCTTCAGATTTTTTAGGTGATTATTCCAACATTATTGCTAAACCAAGTAACCCAAAATTTCCAGGTTCCAGGCCTACTTCCTTTCTCAAGGCTAGATTCATATACAATATTTGAGAAACCATATTTCTTGATTAAATATAGCTTTATCAATATAATCTATCTATGTAGCTAAAAATATAAATATAAAAAATATTTTACTTTTCCCCATTTTTTTCCTTCATCACAACTGAAAGTTAATACAGTCAAATGTTGGTATCTTTTGGTTTTGGTTTCCTTCCTTTTGTTGAGGGGAACAAAGCTTTCTTGTCCTACCAAGATAGCAGAAAAATTACTTTGTATTTCCTTTTTGGGAAATTTCTGGTTAATATATGGTTGGTTGGCATATTAGTTTATTGTTAATGAGCTTGGTATTGAAAAATCACACAGGAATCTCATTTCTATTCACCAGTAGTAATTGTTGAAAGAGAGTCACCACATAAAATCTATTTGATTGATATGTTCTGTATCCTTCTGGATACACTAGCTTGCTTCCAATCTTAAGGGCCCTTTAGGCAGAAGACAGACTTGTTTTATGGCATCTGAGGGTAGAACAAGGACCCATAGTATCAGGAAGCCAGGAAAACGGATTTTATCTGATGGTAAAAAGAATGTCCAATCAGTAATGTCCAACACCAGAAAGAGACTACCTCATGAAGCTATTTTTTGGGGGGGAATACTGCAGAAAATATTCACCTTTAGGAAAGTGGTTAGATTAGGCAATCTTCAATTTGCTTAGTTCTACAATCTTACAATTCTCTAAGCTTCATGTTTTTTGGTGTTAGATCATCAGGTGATACAGAGATGATGTTCATCCATATGAGCTTTGTCATATGTCCAATTCATTTCAGCAGTTTATTCTAGTAGAGGTTTGGCATCATTCAACCTCAATTGCTTTTTTATTTTTATAAACTAACTTCTTTCCCTTTTCCCACTCACCAAAAACAAACAAACGAACAAACAAAAAACCCTTTTGCAAAGAAAGAAAGAATCAGAGCCTAATAGTAATCCTGGCCTTGCTATTGACTTGCACTGTGACCTTGGGCAAATCAGCTGACCTCTTTGGGCCATAGTTTCTTCATACATAAAATGTGTTTGGACTAGATGCCTTCTACAACCCTTTCTGACTCTAAATCTGTGATTCTGGACAAGCTCATTTTCCTCTCTGGTTCACTATTTTATCATCTTTCACATGAGTTGGTTGGGCTGTGTAGTTGCTAAGTCCCCTTTCAGCCCTAAGGATATATATTATCTTTTTTATGATTCCAATCATGGAGGACCTTAAGCTATATTGAAGAGACATCACTTGTAAAAAATGGAGTTTAATGAAGAGAGCAAGTGATTTGACATTGGATAGAAAGTGAGAAGGAACAAGGCTCTTGGAAAATGAGACTGCAAACCCTGTATGGTGATTTGTCTTTAAATAATATAAAGCATTCAGAACTTTTAGGGTGTTACTGTTTGCGTCACACTGGCATTTATTAGCTTAACTCATCTTCATAACATCCCTGAGTAGATGCTACAGGAATAATATTCCCATTTTAATTATCTCCATAGGTGGCATAATGGATAGGTGCTTTAAAGTCAGGGGGACCAGAGTGCACATCGGTGTTGAATACATACTGACAGTGTGATCCCAGGGCATGTCACTTAACCTGATTGCTTTAGTGAAAAGTTTCCACAGTACAAGTTCCCATTAGAGAATATCACAGTTTTGAGACATCCTATCCCATAGTAGGTCTAGAGATTGTAACCTTTCCTGGCCTTCTCCTCCTGTGTGATTCTTATGACTTCCTGTAAATCTTCCATTAGAAGATCCCACAAAAATGCTAGGGGCTTTCCTTTGATTCCTCTGATTAATATATAAAATGTTGTGGGATTATAGGGAATGAATACTCATTCTATTGCTTTTATTGTATTGTCCATCACTCTTGTTACGTGAGTGATCAACATATCTTTTCTGGTAATGCCATTCTTGATATGTTTCTTAAGCCATGTTTCATATGGACACCATTGTATCTTGCTTATAGTTCCCATGAATCTTTCCAGTGCATTTTATATCACCTATGATTTTAACCAACCTACCTCCCTCCCTCCCCTTCCTCCCTCTCTCCCTCCCTTCCTCCCTCCCTCCCCTCCCTTCCTTCCTTCCTTCCTTCCTTCCTTCCTTCCTTCCTTCCTTCCTTCCTTCTTCTTACAAAGGCAGTTGGGGTAAAGTGACTTGCCATTGTCACACAGCTAGTAAGTATTAAGTGTCTTAGGTCACATTTGAACTCAGGTGTTCCTAACTTCAGGGCTAGTTTTGATTATTCTGAGATTGGGTTTTCCATGATCTATACCTATATTTTGTCACAGATAATCCATTTTACAGATAGTATTTGATATATCGTAATTTATGATTTGCAAACTGCATTGTACATTGTTCTGTTAGATTCCTGTAGCAACCCTAGCTCTATTAGGTACAGTAGGTATTATCCCTGTTTTTAGAGAGTAGGCAACGAGGCCCAGAAAAGGAAAATTTCCTGCTTAATCTCACAGGAGCTAGTATTTGCCAAAGTTGGAGTTCAAACCCATATGCTTGTGGCCTTAAATCCAATAAAAGAGCATCTCGCTGCCTCACAAGCTGGTGTTCATCCTTCAGACATTCTGGACACATCCCATTAAAAATTTCTCAGCTTGAGGTACTTTACTGCCTTGTTCTTTTAACCTCTTGGTTATCTTTTTCATTAATCTCCTGATTAGCAAACCCAGTATGGCTGTTTTTTCTTTTTAATATAGTAAGTGGCACCCCTGGGATGTAAACTCCAGGACCTGTCCCTGGGCTGCTAATGTTTGTTTTCTTTGCCCCTTGAGCCTGCCTCTGCTATAACATTCGCCGTCTGTGTTAAGTAATCCTTAAGGTACCACTTTTATTATGTCATAAAAAGTGCATGGCAAATATATTATAACTCATGGACTTTGTTTAGAAATGAACGGATAATTTATTGAGTGTGTTACATGAGCCTTGCCCCCTTTCCCAGTGCAGCAGACTCAGGGCTCACTCAGGAGTGTCTACTGAGAGCGCCCCCAGCCCATGACATGCGGGGGATGGAGGCACAAGGTTGGCTAGAAATTACATCATAGTTTATGTACTCAATAAAAATTTAATTAAGTCATTACAGGAATTGCAGTCATCATTTAACCCTCTGATTTCTTCTGTTGAGTTTATTATTAAACATTCAGTAATACCAGTCACCAAATCTTGATGGCCTATAAAATATCTGCATGGATTTTAATAGCTGAATAAATGGGAAAATATGAGTAACTGACAGAAAAGGAACCTTTCCTTGTGGTTTTGCTCTATGGACTTTTATAAAAAAGCAAGGCATTGTGAAAAGGGATAGCAGCTAAGGGGGAAAACAGCCCGACGCTGTCTGGTGGGGAATGCTTGTCTGCTGTTTGCATTTGCATGTGTACAGGGCTATATTCTGTGTATATCACACAGAAACAAGCATGTAGTTGTCCAGAAGAGGAGGGAATGAGAACCCTTGCTGCAATAGCAGAGAAATGGGGAGCTTGCCCACCAACAGAGAAAGATGAAAAGACATGAGGCCTGACATGGGCGATGTGTTTCAGCATTCTACATCCTTGGACTGGCTGGAAGAACCTGGGTTTTTTTAGTAACCATTGCTTAAAAAGTCACTGTCAGCCTCATGTATTGACTGCCGATCACGTCTCTAGTGATCAAACTGGCTGCCCCTCCCTTCTCACAAGGTCCCATTTCATGATCTAATCCAACCTGGCTTATACCTTAGGAAAACCAATTTCCAGGTGCAGCTAAAAGTGAAGACGGAGGAGGCTCAGTAGGAACAAAGTGGTTGTTAGCTAAATAGTCATGAGAGAAACACCATAACAAAAGTGAAGTTAGGCATAAAGAAGGGAAATTAATGTATGATGACATGAAGTCAGTCTTGAGTTATTTGGATTTTCTTATCAATACCCAATTTTAGCTGATGAACAACTCTTATTGTTATGTATCCTGTCATCTTGAGAGCTCTAGAAGTTTGTGGTTGGTATGTTTTTCTATTTTTTATATGAATGTTAATATAACTATACTTGACCTGTGCACTTATCATAATCGGACCCTGTCCTCATTGTTAGAGTCAGGAAAGAAGAGGGTGGAGAGTAATGAGAGATGTGCTTCCTGCTTTCAGGTAGCTAACAATCTAATAGGTGAGAAGATACATATATAGAGATAACTATAATATTGGATAGAAGGACTCCGAAAGCCTACAAAGTGTCCTCGGAGCAATGCAAAGTTTGCTTGTTAGGGACTAGAGAGGGGGAGATAGATGAGAAAAGTATTGTAAAGAGAGAAATGATGAGATTTTGTGAGTAATTAATTAAACATAGGGAGGGAATGGGAATAAGTAGTCAGGGATGACACCAAAGTTGTGAATCTGACTGACTGGAAGGATATTATCCTTCGGAGTAATAAAAAGTTCAGGTGGGTTTTGTGGGGAAAGATCATGTTGTCTTTTGGACCTGTTGGGTTTCAGGTGCTTGTAGAACATCCAGTTTGGTGCTATACTACTCCTACCAAATCACTTGCAACATTTTAGTAGATGGTCTTTATGAGTTTCTTTTCTGCAAACCCCAACCTTTGTTGGGCTTAGAGGATAGACACATAATCTATTATTGAATCTGTTTTAAACTCAATGATTGAATTGAATTATCAGAGCTTACCAAAAATTGTATTCCACCTTTTAAGAATTCAGTCACCTCCATTTTATGAGGAGCCTTAAAAGAGATTAGAACTGAATGTATGAGATTTGCATAAAGAAGGTAACTGAACCTATGGGAGCTAATAGAGAGCCCAAGACAGAGCTTTGGGATACATCCCTAGTTATTAGGTCTGGCATGGATGATAAATTATCAATGAAGCAATGAATTAGGAAGAGAAATGAGAGATCAATGTCAATCCAGAGGAAAAGTCAGCAGTGTCAAATATAGTACTACAAAGCGGTCAAAAAGAACAAGGATTGAGAAAATGCCATTAAATTTAGTAATCAGGGATCATGGGTAATTTTGGAGGGAGAGAATCATTTTAGTTCTGTGATCAAAAGCTAGATTGAGATTATAAAGAAAGTGGGAGGAAAGAAAATGACAGTACCAAGGCTTTTTAAAGAAGTTTTTCTGAGGAAGGAAAAAAAAGATATAGGATGATACTTAATCACAGTTTAGTAAGCTATCTAATAAAGACTTTTTAAAAATGGGAGTAATGCGGGTATGTTTGTAGGTAACAGAAAAAGAATCAGTAGATGTAAATTTAAAGGTGAGGATAGCAGGGTAATATTCTATCAAAGACAGGAGGAAATGAGGTCAAAGATGTATGTAGAGAGATTGATTTTGATGAGAAAAGGAACATTTCTTCATCAGAGACAAAAGAATGAAATACATTGGGAATGTCTTGAAGTTGTAAGATAGAGGTTGTGACATAAGGAAGAATGGAGAAGTTTTATGCTCTGTTATGCCAATGTCTTTTTTTTTTTTTTTTCTATTTTCAAGGAGTATATTTTGATTGCGGTTGTTTGTCTACTGTGTTCAAACAACTTTTATTTTAAAATAATCAACTTGATATCACTCCCTCTAGTGTAGTATCATGTAACTAGTCAATCTGTAAGAAATGTTTTGTTGATTTTAAGTGGCACTATGTAAGGCTTGGTTAAAAAATAAAAAAGTGTTCCAAGTCTTCCTTTCTAGTAGCTTACAGACAGTTTAAAAACTGGTTATATGGAATAACTGGACAAGGCAGTATCTTATTTGTTACCTATGTGGCCAGCCTCTCTTTGGTGCTTAGAAAAAAAATCTTTTTCCATGGACTTGAGACTTTAAGGGAGTCTTTTTGTAGAATGTGGGCTTGAATTTGGATCTTCAGAGCTGGATAGGTTTGACTAGACGGAAGTAAGGGGAAGGACATTTCTCATTAAAGGAAACTACAAGAAAGATCTTGTCAGATGCGATACATTTGTGAAAGACAGTGGTACATTTGTGAAAGAGAGTGCGATACATATGTGAAAGACAGTGAGGAAACCTTTTTCTTATATTCCCTTTGTTTAATATTTTGCTGTGTTTATAAGTTGAGAGTGTTTTGGGTATCTTAAAGAACCCTACATTCTGATTTTATTCCCGCAGCTTCCCAATTTCTTGAGTACTTTGAAATTTTTTGGTATAGCTATTCCTTTCTTTTTTGAGGCAATGGGAGTTTAGTGACTTGCCTAGGGTCACAAAATAGTAAGTGTCTGAAGCTTAATTTGAACAATCTCCAGATTGTAGAGCAGGTGTTCTATCTACTGCATAATCTAGCTGGTAGGTATGTATATTCCTTGATAGAGCATCATGCAGCAGAAAAAATACTAACCTTAAAGTCATAGGTCATGAATTCAAATCCCAGCTCTTCTATTTAGTACTACTTAGTACTGGACAAAAATCATTTAATTGTATTGACACTTATTTTTATCATCTAGGATTTTTAATTAGATAATCTCTAAGGTCCCTTTTGGTCCTTTGATAATTAGATTTTTTCTGAAACTCCTTGGTAGTCTTTATGTATTGGTCTTTTGCTGCCAAGTAACTCTCAAAACTTAGCTGGGCTGCGCTTTAGAGGATCAACACTTAGTCTACCACTGGACCTGTTTATTGAACAATGAACTGTTACCTCTATTTTAGAAGTGAAGAAGTTAAAAATTGATTGGCAGGGGCAGCTAGGTGGCACAGTGGATAGATCACCAGCCCTGAAGTCAGGAAGACCTGAGTTCAAATCTGGCCTCAGACATTTAACACTTTCTAGCTGTGTGACGTTGGGCAAGTCACTCACCCCAGTTGCCTCAGGATGGGGGGGAGACTATTAAAAAAAAATTGATTGGTAGAGAGTTTGATTTTTACTCAAAGAATATTCCATTATACAACTTAGGACCATTATGGCTAAGAAAAGACTATACTACTTTGGGGCTTTTTATTTATATTTCTTTTTTTGTCCTTTTGTTTTGACAGGTAAATTCCTATATCCTGAAGAAGAATATGCTAATCATGACAAATAGTTTCTATGCAGGAATCTTGGGATATGATGAGGTAAGAACATTAGCCAGACCATGGATATCTAATACTGGCCTGTCCCCGTAGTTACCTTTCCAGCCAGTGGCCATTGGTAGAGGCTGCTGATTAGTACTCCAGCACTAGTTGTTGGTGCTAATTTCATCATAATTTTCAACTAGCGTTCTGTTCCTTTGGACCCACCCTGTACTTGGTGCTAGGGATATAAAGTCCTAGTCTTTGCCTTCAAGAAACTCCCATTCTGGTTTGGGAAGAGAGGATTAGTAGAGTCAGATAGTATCCTTAACAAAATGAGTCTGTTTGTGTTATCTGATTTCAGCTAAAGGATATTCATTGGAACAAGGCAATTCATCATTCACCTAAAACTGCTTTCTTCAAAATTACCAATGATTTTTTAATTGGTAGTTCTAGTGGTCTTTTCTTTTTTTTTTTTCTTTTTCTTTTTTTTCTTATTATAGCTTTTTATTTACAAGTTATGCATGGGTAATTTTACAGCATTGACAACGGACAAATCTTTTGTTCCAGTTTTTCCCTTCCTTCCCCCCATCCCCTCCCCAAGATGGCAGGTTGACCAATACATGTTAAATATGTTAAAGTATAAGTTAAATACAATATATGTATATATGTCCATACAGTTATTTTGCTGTACAAAAAGAATTGGACTTTGAAATAGTGTACTATTAGCCTGTGAAGGTAATAAAAAATGCAGGCGGACAAAAATATAGGGATTGGGAATTCTATGTAGTGGTTCATAGTTATCTCCCAGCATTCTTTCGCTGGGTGTAGCTGGTTCAATTCATTACTGCTCTGTTTGAACTGATTTGGTTCATCTCATTGCTGGAGATGGCCACGTCCATCAGAATTGATCATCATATAGTATTGTTGTCAAAGTATATAATGATCTCCTGGTCCTGCTCATTTTAGTGGTCTTTTCTTAGTACTCATGTGCTATTTCCCTAGCAATAGCACTCTATGGAGTGCTATTTCCCCTCACTAAACTATAAGCTCTTCAGAGGCAGGAAATGTTTTATTTTTATCTTAGTATTCTTAGCTTAGTGCCTGGCATATAGTAAGCCCCTCAAAAATACTTCTTGATTGACTGTCCTGGTAGGTGACACAGTGAAGGTTGTTCTAGGTTCAGAGGGAAAAGAGTTGCCCAAGAGTCAAGGTCATTATATATATATGTATATATATAAAAATATATATATATATATTTTTTTTTTAATAGATGGTACTTAAGTTGGCCTTGGAAATATGGGTAAGGCTTCGATAAACAGATATGAGATGATTAAATCCAAATGCCTATGTCCTCCTGCTTTATTGAGTCTTCAGTATTCTATCTAACCAGACTGGTTAAATTGAAAATTCTGACTGAAGGATATACTGAATTTTCAAAGAATTATAATGAAATAAAATAAGGGTAGTGAATAGAGAGATGTGATCTCTATTGGTAGATAGTATTTCCTTACTAGATCATTTCCCACACCAATGAAATTGCAGGTACTTGAGACCAAAGGTACTTTTGAGACCTTCAATATCTTGTCACTCAGCATTTGTCACATTGCCTGGCACATAGTAGGCAATTAATAAATGTTTATTGATTGATTAATTGTGGCCATCACAGTCACATGATTTTCATTTTCTAGGAGTACATTTTTTTCTTGGCTTCTAGATGACTGGGAGTTTGTCAGTCAGAATTGTGGTGATGACTCTGGGAGAGAAATAGTCACTTCACAAATCGGGAATGGTGTGGTTTATTAGACTTAGGGGCTCATGACCCAAAGACTAAACCCAAATGAAGTCTCAGAGCACAAGTTCCCAAAATGTTTTGATATTAAGCTTTCCACTGGTATACTTGCATGATGCTTTTATATTTCCCAGAATACTTTTTTTTAATGGATTTCTGTTTATCCTCATTGCAGCAACCTAAGTAGGAGTTAGGCCATGTATGCATTAGTCCCATTTTACAGTCTAATCAAAAAGCATTTAAGTGCGTAGTCCCTATGCTAGATATTAACGTGAGGGAGAAGGGAGTGGTAAATGAGGAAGATGGTTCTGCTCCCCTCCCCCTTTTTTCTTTTTTTCAGTTTAAAAAAAAAATTATTAAAGCTTTTTATTTTTCAAAACATATATGGGGACAATTTTTCAACATTAGCCCTTGCAAAAGCCTGTGTTCCAATTTTCCCCCCCTTCCCCCACACCCTCCTCTAGATGTCAAGTAGTCCAATATATGTTAAACATGGTAGAAATATGTTAAATCCAATATACGCATACATATTTATACAGTTATAGTGCCACACAAGAGAAGAAGTGAAGCAAGATAAAATGCAAGCAAACAACAACAAAAAGTGTGAAAATGCTATGGTGTGAACCACACTCGATTCCCACAGTCCTCTCTTTGAGTGTAGATGGCTCTCTTCATCACGAATAATTGGAACTGGTTTGAATCATCTCATTGATGAAGAGAGCCACATCCATCAGAATTGATCATTGTATAATCTTGCTGTTGCCGTGTATAACAATCTCCTAGTTCTGCTCATTTCACTTTGCATCAGTTCATGTAAGTCTCTCCAGGCCTCCCTGAAATCATCCTGTTGGTAATTTCTTTTTATTTTTTTTATTTATTTATTTTTTATTTAATAGCCTTTTATTTACAGGTTTACATTCATGGATAACTTTACAGCGTTAACAATTGCCAAACCTCTTGTTCCAATTTTTCCCCTCCTTCCCCCCACCCCCTCCCCTAGATGGCAGGATGACCAGTAGATGTTAAATACATTAAAATATAAATTAGATACACAATAAGTATACATGACCAAAACATTATTTTGGCTGTATAAAAAGAATCAGACTCTGAAATATTGTACAATTAGCTTGTGAAGGAAATCAGAAATGCAAGTGGCCATAAATATAGGGATTGGGAATTCAATGTAATGGTTTTTAGTTATCTCCCAAAGTTCTTTCTCAGGGCATAGTTGGTTCAGTTCATTACTGCTCCATTGGAAATGATTTGGTTGATCTCGTTGCTGAGGATGGCCAGGTCCATCAGAACTGGTCATCATATAGTATTGTTGATCTCTTGGTCCTGCTCATTTCACTCAGCATCAGTTCGTGTAAGTCTCTCCAGGACTTTCTGAAATCATCCTGTTGGTCATTTCTTACAGAACAGTAATATTCCATAATATTCATATACCACAATTTATTCAGCCATTCTCCAACTGATGGACATCCATTCAGTTTCCAGTTTCTAGCCACTACAAAAAGGGCTGCCACAAACATTCGTGCACATACAGGTCCCTTTCCCTTCTTTATAATCTCTTTGGGATATAAGCCCAGTAGTAACACTGCTGGATCAAAGGGTATGCACAGTTTGATAACTTTTTGAGCATAGTTCCAAACTACTCTCCAAAATGGTTGGATTCGTTCACAACTCCACTGTTGGTCATTTCTTACAGAATAATAATATTCCACAACATTCATGTATTATAACTTATTCAGTCATTCTCCATTTGAAGGGCATCCACTCTGTTTCCACTTTTTTGCCACGACAAAGAGGGCTGCCACAAACATTTTTGCACATGTGGGTCCCTTTCCCTCCTTTAAAATCTCTTTGGGATATAAGCCCAGTAAAAACACTGCTGGATCAAAGGGTATGCACAGTTTGATAACTTTTTGAGCATAGTTCCAAACTGCTCTCCAGAATGGTTGGATCCATTTACAATTCCACCACAGTGTATCAGTGTCCCAGTTTTCGCACATCCCCTCCAACATTCATCATCTTTTCCTGTCATCTTAGTCAGTCTGAGAGGTGTGTAGTGGTATCTCAGAGTTGTTTTAATTTGCATTTCTCTGATCACTAGTGATTTAGAGCATCTTTTCATATGATTAGAAATAGTTTCAATTTCTTCATCTGAAAATTGTCTGTTCATATCCTTTGACCATTATCAGTTGGAGAATGACTCGAATTCTTGTAAATTTGAGTCAATTCTCTATATATTTTTGAAATGAGGTCTTTATCAGAACCTTTGAATGTAAAAATGTTTTCCCAATTTATTGCTTTCCTTCTAATCTTGTCTACATTAGTTTTGTTTGTACAAAAACTTTTTAACTTGATATAATCAAAATTATTTTTTGATCAATAATGAGCTCCAGTTCTTCTTTGGTCACAAATTCCTTCCTCCTTCACAGATCTGATAGGTGAACTCCCCTCCCCCCTTTTCAGTTTTCAGTCTTGCTACAGGAACAATCATTTAAAAGTTGACCAGACTAGAATTTGTTCAAGGAAAGAATATGGACCTGGATAGGTAAATTGGGAGATCAGAAGATCAGAGTTGAAAGGAACCTTAGAGATTATTTAGTCTAAACCTTTTGTGTTACAGAAGAAGGAATTGAGATCCAGATGGGGAAGAAATGTGCCCTTCCCATAGCTGGTCTGTGACAGCTGGAACCAGAATCAGGTCTCCCATCAACCTATGCAGTATGCCTCCTTGACCACATTACATTTAGCATTCCTGTGAGAATCATATTTAATGTGCATGAAAGTGCTCTGTAAAGCATTAAATACTGGGCAGAGGTGAAAGATTATTATTTTGACTTAACATTATAAATATTAAAAGAACTTTAGTCTCTCCTTCCCTTCTCTATAGACTCTATAGACTACAATTCCCAATCTGTGCTGAGAATCCCTCTTCCTTGTTTCCCAAGACAGCCCCAGTTTGTAAGGCGATACTGCTCCCTAGCTTTTCTTTCCTGATCTTCCCTGTTCTCCCAGTCCTTACAGCCTGTGCCTCACACTACATGAATATTCGTGCCAGCCTCACTGCAGCCTGTGCCCAGGGCATCTCAGACACAGACACACAGGCAGTTTCATTAGCCAAGTGCTCCAAAAAAACCACAACATGCCTGAGCTTGTCTCTGGGCCTCGGCCCCGCCTTGTGGACAAAGCTGGCTTCTTCCTTAGCTTCTAGTCAGACTGTTGAATTGTGGGGCTGTTTATCAAGGGATGTTTGAGGCGAAACATTTTCAGCCATCAGCACCCATGAAGGGTATGTAGCTTATCACAGCAGGATTTATACTCCTTGTGGATTGATGGATTGATAGTTGTGAGCAGCTCCCTTCGTGTATATGAATGTCTCTGAAACCAGCAAGATGCAGCAGCTTTTCACAGCCCCAGATCCCTGGCTCCATTTTCATAGGAGCCATATTCATATTTAGAAGTGAAAGGGACGCTAGAGGATGTCTAATTCAGCCCCTTTATTTTACTGGTGAGGAAATGAGTTTCAGAGGGATTAGATAGACCAAAGTCACACAAATAATGGGTGGCAGCATTAGCATTTGAACCTAGATCTTCAGGGTTCATTCCACTAGTGAGTCAGAAGACCTAGGTTCAAATGAACTCAATGAGGGGAGCTGTGAGATTGACCCTTAAATCAGCTTGTGCAGCATCATCCTTTGCAGACAACAATAATGTTTCCGGGCACTCCTTTCCTCTAAATATGGGAGGGCTAAAGTAGGCTGTACTGGCTAGCTTATACAGTGGGTTAAAAAAAAAATAGGGGTAATGATACCATCATAGCAAGTCCTACCTCCATAGGGACCAAAGAAAAAGTCGGCCCCCATAGAGTGGTTCATGTCCCTTGTTTTGAAGATATATGCTGCTGTTAGGGGGGAAGATATATGTTGAAGTTCAAAAGTAACCTGGAGAAAATTGTTTCCTGAACTTGTGAAGGAAAATGGATTCTATTCCCAGCTCTGTCATTTATTATTGGTATGATTTTGAACAGATCATTTCATTTCTTTGAGCCTCAGTTTTGTCATCTTTCAAATGGGGCTACCTCATTACATTCCTTATAAGGCTGTCAGGAGAATCAAATGTTACATGTAAGCATTTTCTAACCATAAAAAAAAAAACTCCATACAAATGGGAGTTTGTCCATGATTACCACCAGGAAACACAGACCAAATCTGTCTTTGTTACCAAACACATAACTCTGACCATATGTTCTCTCCATGGTGGAAGAGCACTTATTACCTTGACAAGTGGGAGACACTTTGGGAACACAGATGCAGAACCACTGCTGTTACTTCTCCTCTTAGTTTTCCACACAGCACTTCACTATCATGCCAGTGTACTGTGGAAGGACTTCTGGGCTCTTATTCTGTCTCTGCCATTTGCTTAGCCATATCCCACTCATGAAATCTTAAGAGATGGAAAGGATCTCAGAGACCATCCAAGTTGCTCCACGTATTAACAAGAATCAGAACATACCCAACAAAGTGCTTCACTAACCTTTACTGGAAAACCTTCCATGAAGGGAAACAGACTACCCTCAAAGATAACCCATACTACTTTCAAATAGCTCTAATTTTTCTTCCCTATTTCAAATCAATTGTCTTATTCTGGCATACATACACCCCTCCTTCCCCACAACCAAAAAGAACAAGTCTTTTTTCTCTTCCATATGACAACCTTTCAAATACTTGAAAGCTGCTATCACCTTTTCCTTTTATTCATAGGATAAACATGCCTTTAGCCAGCCATCATGGCATGAACTCTAGGTCTATTATTATACTTGTTGCCCTCCTCAAGATAGTTTCAACTCATTAGTGACCTTGAGAAAATGTGGCCCCAAGAACTGATCACAATTCTCCATGTGTAGTCTGACTAGGGCAGTCTACAGCCCTTTTGTCTCTCACTTAGTCCTAAGTACCACACTGTCTCTGTTAATGCATTCTAAGATTACGGTACTTTTCCTTCTATGGGCCTTAACTTCCTTCTCTGTAATGTTAGGAAACTAGATTAGATGGTGTCTGAGGCTTTGTGAGTATGTCTCTATACTGGGAATTTTTTTTTTTTTTTAAGAAATGAGATTTTAATTTTTTTAAATAATAGCTTTTTATTTTTAAAACATATGCAAAGGTAGTTTTCAGCATTCACTCTTGCAAAACAAAATCTTGTGTTCCAAATTTTTCTCTTCCCTTTCCCCCCAAACAACAAATAATCCAATATATGTTAAACATGTACAATCCTTCTACACATATTTCCACATTTATCTTGCTATACAAGAAAAATCAGATCAAAAAGGAAAAATGAGAAAGAAAACAAAAAGTAAACAACAAAAAAATGAAAATACTATGTTGTGATCTACACTCAATTCCCACAGTCCTCTCTTTGAGTGTAGATGGCTTTCTCCATCACAAGTCTATTGGAATTGGCCTGAATCACCTCATTGTTGAAAAGAGCCAAGTTCATCACAGTTGATCATCACACAATCTTGTTGCTATATACAATATTCTTCTGGTTCTGCTCATTTCACTTAGCATGTAAGTCTCTCCAGGCCTTTCTAAAATCATCCTCCTGATCATTTCTTATAGAACAATAATATTCCATAACATTCATATATCATATCTTATTCAGTCATTTTCCAACTCATAGGCATCCACTCAATTTCCAGTTTCTTGCCACTACAAAAAGGGCTGCCACAAACATTTTTGCACATGTGGGTCCCTTTCCCTCCTTTAAGCTCTCTTTGGGATATAAGTCCAGTAGAAACACTGCTGATCAAAGGGTATGCACAGTTTGATAACTTTTTGAGCATAGTTCCTGATTGTTCTCCAGAATGGTTGGATTCGATCACAGTTCCACCAAAAATGTATCAGTGTCCCAGTTTTCCCACATCCCCTCCAACATTTATATTTATCTTGTCCGGTTATCTTAGCCAATTTGAGAGATATGTAGTCATACCTCAGAATTGTCTTAATTTGAATTTCTCTGATCAATAGTGATTTAGAATTTTTTTTCATATTACTAGAAACAATTTTAATTTCTTTGTTATAGTGGGAATTCTTAATACTGGGCCCCCAGACAGCCAAGGGATTGGTGGGTAGATTTTAGGGACTCTCTAAACTTGGATGAGAAAAATACTTTGATGACTTCATTTCAACAGCAAGTGATTTCAAGTGATTTTCTTTGTATTCTTAAGTATTTTATTGTGTATCTTTAAAAGCAATTCTGAGAAAAGATTCATAGACAGCCATTCACAATATAAAATAAAGATTAATAATTCTAATTTTAGAGCATGCTACCTGGGAATCCCCATCCACTAGCATTCCATGATTTAGTTTCACTTTATACCTTCAATTGATGTAGCCTGTGTGCCCTTCTTTCTGTAACAGGAGGGGTCAGTGTGGCAGAGATATAGCTGCCCTGTATGTGAGGAAAGAGTCAGGTCACACAGGATTGAGAGGGGGCCCACTCAGAACTCATTGGCCCATCTGCTTTGAGTTTTTTTGAATACAATACCCTAAGCCTGCAAATCTATGGCTCAGGGCAACAACCACCACTATGGTAACCCAAATCTGAACTCTATTGTGTTACAGGGCATCCTGTCAGATGATCATGGGCTGGCTGCTGCTATCTGGAGGACTTTTTTTAACCAGAAATGTGAAGATCCCCGACAATTGGAGCTACTGGTAGAGTATGTGAGGAAGCAGGTAGGTGTTCTATCCCAAAATTAAGCATTATTTTGTTTCTTATTTCATGAAACAATTTTTTGGTAAATTTTTTTCTGCCCGTTAATATTAGGTAAAAACTCAGCAGATGTTTAGAAGGTAGAAATCCCTCTGGAAATTGCTACTCTCAGTTCTGTACCTTCAGCCATTATCTTCAAAACAGTCTATTCTATGAGCTGCAAAGTGTCTGTCTGAATCTTTGGCTCCCATTGTGTGTCCCTTATATCTCTCCTTCCTCAGATTTCTACTATCACTTTTTCCTAGATCTCCATTTTACAGGGATATACTTTCCTTTGTATCATAATTATTTGTGTTGTTTTTCCTCCCATTTAATTTCGAGGTTCCTAGACAAAGTCCTCATTTATAACTACCTTTGTACCTTGTTGCTTGGCATAGGACTGTCTACATAGTAGGCACTTGTTAAACACTGATTAATTCTACTGGCACTGATTATTTCCTTGTGTTCACGGATGCTGTGTTACCTGAAAATTGGACAGCATCTTTTCCAGTGACATAATACCATGGCTTCCTGGCAATCTGGCTGAATTTGAGGAAGCCAGATCAATCATCAGTAACTATTGATTGAAGGCATGTTGTTTGCCCCATTGTGCTTCAAGAGGAGAAGACGACAGCTCCTACCCTTAAATAACTTACCATCCTTTTTTAGGATATTTAATTAACATGAAATCATCATTTATTCACTCAACAAATATTCTGAGCCTTGTGCTGTTCTCAGTGCTCCCAAGAGATAAAGACTTTAGATAAGACTTGGTTTTGGCCCTCTAAGAGCTCACAGTCTAATGAAGAAGAGAACATAAAAACAAAATAATTATGATAAGACAGTATCATATATGATAAGTAAATTAAAGATTCAAGGGCAGAGGTAAGGTTTGGGTGGGGGGGGGGTAAGATCTTTGTGAACTGTGGAGTTAAGGAAAACTTCATTGAGATGATGTTTGAATTGAACTTTAAAGAACTACATAAGGATTCAGCAGGCTTAAAGGAGGAAGATGGACATTCTAAGAAGAAGGAACAAGTTGAGCTAAGCCATGGAAACCACAGGGTCCCTAGTTAATGGATAGGAAAGCCAATTGTCTTTGGAGAACTTTGGCCTGTGTCTGTGGCAGTAATTCTTCTATCAGGCAATAATTGAATTTCCTTTATTGGTCTTTAATTCTATTTCTTAGAGCCCCCTGGAAAACTTTATTTTTTTTTTTTAAACTGAAAAGTCCTCTTCCATTTAAAATTGTTTTCAATTAACAATTAATTTTCCTTCTCCCTGCCACTCCATATGTCAGAATATCTGCCCCCTTGGGAAACCATCATAATTTCTGAGTTTAAAACTCTAGCCTAGAGAGGGGCATCCTCAGAAAGAGAGCTGTCTAAATAGAATTAGGGGATTAATAGTTTGAATCTAATAGGGTGTCCTGATAATTATGGTCTTATGATTCCAAAGCTTCCAGAAATCTTACAATAACAGGACTGTGATCTCCCCATCCAGTGTTCATAGCAAATGCTGTTGTATCATCCTCACTTAGTAATGAACAAATTAAAATATAGAAGGAGGTGATTTTGCTGTGGCTTTCCAGTTTTTCACTTGCAAGAATTGAAACCTAAGAACCTATCTGGGTGAGTTGATTCATAAACTTACTCGTTGCTTCTGGTCTCTCAGATGGTTCCTGGGTTCAAAATGTCCAGTAAGTCAGAGGCAGTTAATAGAAAGGGCCCTGGATTGGAGCCCAAAGAAGAGACATGGGGTTCCAGCCTTAATAATACTATGTACTCACTCTGAGATCCAAGCATTCTCATTTTGTTCCCAATTTGTGTGGATTCTCTCTCCTCCGCTGTAAAAATGAGAGGGACAAGGCTAGATCAGGAGTTCAGAACCTAGGGCCCATGAACTTGTATTTTTTTTATGTTGTTGTTTGGTGAGGCATTTGGGATTAAGTGACTTGTCCAGGGTCACACAGCTAGGCAGCTGGGAAGTGTTGAATGTTTCAGACTGGATTTGAACTCAGGTACTCCTCACTCCAGAACCGGTATTTTATTCACTGTGCCATTTAGTGGCCTCTTTTTTTTTTTTTTTTTTTTAATATATGTTGATAAGTGTACTTTAACTATATGGTCCATATATTCAAAATTACAGTTTAGTAGCAGTGTATGGCTATGAGAGTTGTAGAATTGATGCGTTGAAATTGTGATACTGTATAAGACTTTGGAGAGTTCCTTGGACAGCAAGGAGATCAAATCAGTTAATACTTAAAGAAATTAAGTCAGGCTGACACTGGAATGTCAAATACTAAAGCTGAAGCTTAAGTATTTTGGGGTCATATGAGAAGATAGGACTTGATGTTGGGAAAGATAGAAAAATAGAAATATAGAAATAGAAAGATAGAAAGATAGAAGGTGGAAGGAAAAGGAAACAGCACAGGTTGAGATGGATAAAGTGTGTCATGGAAATAATAAATGTGAATCTGAATAGACTTTAATAGATAGTGGACCAGTGAGAAGACTCTGGGGACTGTGTGTGGATCACAACATAGTGTTTTCATTTTTTTGTTGTTGTTGTTTGCTTGCATTTCTCTTCTTTCTCATTTTTTCCCCATTTTGATCTAATTTTTTTTGTGCAGCATGATAATTGTAGAAATATGTATAGAAGAATTGCACATATTTAGCAAATTTTGCAGTATTATTTGTTGTCCAGGAGAAGGGGTGGGGGCAAGGGGGGAGAAAAAAAAATTTGGAACACAAAGTTTTGCAAGGATGAATGTTGAAAAACATTTCCGCATATGTTTTGAATATAAAAAAGCTTTATAAAAGAATAAGCTACTGAAAAAAATTAAAATAAATGAACAAAACAAATAATGAAAAAAATAGATGAGCAGCATTTCTTATTAGTGAAGAAATGCCTGGCAGGCTGTGAGGTAATGTGTACCTCAATAAAATTGATTTCCTTTTGTAAGTTTATAAATTTTATTTTATGCCTTTAAAAATATTATTCTGAATGACCATTAGTTGGGAAATGGCTGAACAAGTTGTGATATATGATTTTAATAGAATACTATAGTGCTATAAGAAATAAGAAGAATACTTTTAGAAAAACTTGAAAATACTCACATGAACCGATGGAAAGTGGAGTGAGGGGAAGCAGGAAAACATCATATGCGTAATGATCAACTCTGAATGACTTAGCTGTTCTCAAAAATACAAAGATCCAAGACAATTGTAAAGGCCTTATGATGAAAAAATGCTGTCCAGTTGCAGAGAAGAACTGATGGAATCTAAATACAGATCAAAGCATACTTTAAAAAAAAATCTTATTTTCTTGAGGTTTATATTTTTGTTTGCAACATGATTAATATGTTTTGCATAACTGCACATGTATAGATTGTCAGATTGTTTGCTTTTTCAATGAGTTGGGGAAGGGAGGAAGGATGGGAAAGAATTTGGAACTCAGTTGTAAAAAGACAATTTAAAAATTTTATTCATGTTAGTGGGAATACACACACACATTTTCCTAGACAAAAAAAACCCAAAAACCATTATTCAGAGAAAGGGTCCACGAGCTTTACTAGACTACTAAGAGGGGTCTGTGATGGAAAAAAAGTTAAATCTTTAAGTAACCTTCCATCTGGCTTTGACCATTCAGTTTCACTACCTGTTGAGACCTTCCTGGAGCTCATAAAAACACCTTTACAGGATCACAAAACTGGAGAATTAGAAGGGACCTCAGGAGCCATCTGATAGGAATTTCCCACTAGAATACACATCTCCCCTGCTCTGAGATCTCTAGGGACAGACACACACCACCTCATAGCAGCCTAGTCCACAATGGGATAGCTCTAATTGTTAGGAAATCTGTTCTGACACCAAGCCTAAATTGGTCCCTTCGAAGCTTCCACTCCTTGATTCTAGATTTGTCCTTGGGGCCAAACAGCACACGACTGATTTCTCTTCCCTGTATGTTTCCTCTTTTTTCCAGAAAGCAGAAGTTGGAAAGATTGGAGGGTGGAGGGGGGAAGGGGATTTAAAATTGGTATAAGGAAAGCTTCTTAATAAGTAAAGCTGTCCACAACTTTAGTGGGAAGTTTCAGGAAATGAGTTCATCAGAACAGCCATCATGAGAGGTCTTAAAGCTGAGGTGGATAACCAACAGTCAGGTGTGCTATAGAGAATTCTTGTATGGGCCAGGGAGGTGAACACGATAGCCTCTGAGGTCCAGATTTCTTCCAGCTCTCCTCCTGGCGTTCTGTGGAAGTTTGAAGCAGAATGAGTCAGGCATGCTCCTCTATAGAGAAAATTACTAGGGGGTATGGACCTGTGAAGGGGTGGGGTCCTCTGGTTGCTGGAAGGTGCACAGGTATACCCTCCAAGGTCTCCACCCTTTCTAGTGTGGCCTCAGGAACTTCTGCTGAGGATTTGGAAAGTTAGGTTGGATAAACATTTCCATGAACTCTTAGTATGAACAAGATAGCTGAACAAATAGGTGAACCATCTTGCCTCCTATCCCAGCTAATGTCTTTGGTATTTATTTCTCTGTACCTTCCCTTGCAGATGCAATACCTGGATTCCATGAATGGGGAAGAACTTCTCTTAACTGGGGAAGTGACTTGGCGCCCTCTCGTGGAGAAAAATCCCCAAAGCGTTCTGAAGCCCAACTTTCCAACATACAATGACGAAGGCCTCTGAGGGGTGCCCCCACCAAGCTATGGAGCAGCTGCCCTTGAGGAGAAGCTAGGAACAAGGTACCTGCCGCCCCTGGACCCAGCAGGAAGAGGCCGGATTAACCATTGAACAACATCTGTAAAACACCTGGCCCCTGTTTGTATTGATTTCCCTTTTAATGTGCCCAGAAGTTGGCCTGGGGGGTATTGGGTGGGGCCACTCTGCAGCAGGGTACTGAGAGACATGCAAGCTGTCCCAAGGAACTTACAGGGAAAGAGCTTTCTTCTCCAAGAAATTCTGCAGGGACCCCTTCCCCAGATAGCTATATGTGTATGCTTTCCCCAGGGTTCTTGGGGGGAAGTTTAAAAAAAAAAAAAAAGGAGAAGGCAGCCCCAGACCTTCTCTACCCCTGGAACTCTTTGCAATGCTACTGAGAACAGATGGGTTGGGATGCATCTATCCCTCCACATGAAGCATAGCGTTGAGTTGGGAATTAAAAGAAATAGAGAATTATCTCTGCTTTTTCTTTTATTTTGGAGGTGTTTCTGAAAGTCATTTGAAATGGGGTTAACATAAGCTGTGGGCCCCCATCTCAGAGAAAGTGGTTGGTAAGGAGTCTCCCAGGAGTCCCCATTCATTGACCCCCCAATGTGGACCCCCTCTTTTTGGAGATGCTCTAGTCATTTTGAGCTCATCCAAGTTCGAGGGGCTACTCACCTCCCAGCTCCCTCAGGGACCTCAGCTCATAACAAGGACAACATGCCCTTCTCTTGGAGTCTACCTTGATGCACCAGATGGGGAATGTGATCTCATCTTTTCTTTCTGGGTCCCTTCTTTAGGAGGATTTGGCTAGAGAAGGAGGGATTCCTCCTTTCTTTGGCAGTGAGATAGAACTTAGGGCCCAGTTTCTTTATATTCCTGAATTGACTTGTCCTGCCTAAATTCAGAGTGACCCCATCACCAGGCTTTTGTGTTTGGGGACTTGAGCCCTCCTCTCTGGATGTAGCCACCTCCCCAGGGTATTTTCTTTGGATTGAGAAAAAAAAAAAGTCGTATTGTTCATTTTTTTTCCCCCAAAGCAAACTTCCTCCGTTTGACTTGTTATAAAATGAGTCATATAAAGAAACTCTATATGTGTGAGGTATATATCCCACTTCTGTGAAAACATTACAAACCAAACAGCCTTCTCTCAGTTTATTTAAGATGCTTTTGTTGCAAGTTGAGCTCTAGAGAGAAGCCTCCTGTGTGTGTGAGATAATAACACCTTGTAACTCATTACAGCTGGGCAATATTCACATAAACCAGGGCTAAGCAAGGCAGGAATTTGCTGATTAATTTATTTTTAATGGAGTGAAGTATACCAAAATAAACTTTACTGTGTGTACCTAACTGCTCCTGGAATAGATGGAAAAATTAATGGAACAGATTTTGGCTCCCAGCTCCACACATTAATTCATATATAAAACAGTTATTTAAACTTTAACCCCTTTGCTGCCCTTGGGAACTCTCTGGTCTAATAGAGCCATAGACCCCAGTCACAGAATTATAGCATCTTAGATCTGAATGAAATTTAAGTCATCTACCCAGACCCTTATCTAAAGCATAAATTCCAATTACTGCAACACCCCCTACAGGTGGTCATCTACCCTCCATTTGGACATCTTCAAGAAGAGGGAACTCACTACTTTACAATTCCATTATTGGAACCATAGAAGTTTTGGAAGCTATTCTTCACATTGAAACAAAATCTGTCTCCTTGTAACTTTTATCCATTGCTCCTAATTTTTCCCAATGGGATCTATCAGAAGAAATCTAATCACTCTTGATAGGCCTTCAGATATTTAAAGACAACTATCCTGCCTTCCCTAAGCTTGCTCTTTCTCAGGCTAAGCTTGTCTGGTTCCTTTGATTGAGCCATATATGGCATGGCCTCAAGTTTCCCAACTAGTCTTTATTCTTCCTAAAATGAACCAGAAATGAATGTGATACTCTAGATATTGTCTGACCAGGCCAGAATAGAGTGAGACTTGTCACGACAGTTCTTCTGATCACTATACTTCGTTAAAGAGAGAAATAGCCTGAGATGTTACTTGCTTTTTAGTTCCCAGCACCATGACATTAAGCGAACTTCCATATTTCCACCTTACATGTTAATTTCTGGGATGTTTCAGGAAGAATAAAGACTAGTTGGGGAACAACCAAAGAAAAGGAACTAGGATGATGAGAAACTTGGGGGCACTCTATACCTATAAAAGCCTCAAGGTGCTCTCACTGGTGAGGGAACTCAGACATCAATGTTTTACTTAGTTTTTGTGGTCATGGGATTTATCCATATTTCATATGTGTAATTGTCTCATATTGAGGAAAACCATAAAATGAGTTCATTACCTGCTTTCTAAATGCCATGTCTATGAACTCCTGACATGTTTGTTTCCTTCCTAGGTGTTGGCCCTCTTTTCAATCCAATGTCTTCACCAAATCAAATATCCAACTTAACTTCTTTGAACACTTAGTGATTACTCTCTTAATTTTCAGCATGTTTTAAAAAACTAAGCAGTTATAGAGGTCCAAGTCCCTGCCTTCTAGAGAGTCTGAATAGGAATCAGAAAACAATGAGAATGGTGACTGAAGGTGCCTTATAATAAGTTGCTCAGTGTCCAATTTCATTTGATTCTCACAGTAATCCTGTGAGATAGGGAATGCTGTAGTAGGATCATTTTATAGATTATGGGAATTGAGATCTAGAGAAGGTACAACAGATGACTTTGATAGAAAGATATAGTGGCACATACATAAATCTTGGAGGCATTAAGAGTGTTGGAATGAACATGAGTTTGATTTAATTTTTTTAAGCTTTTTATTTTCAAAATATATGTCGTTTTCAACATTCACCCTTGTAAAATTGTGTTCCAAATTTTTTCCCTCCCTTCCCCACCTTTTCCCTTAGATAGCAAGTAATTCATTATGTTAAACATGCATTTTTCTATTCGTATTTCCACAATTATCATGCTGTACAAGAAAAATCAGATCAAAAAAGAGAAAAAATGAGAAAACAAAGAGCAAGCAAACAATAACAAAAAAGATAAAAATACTATGTTGAGATCCATGCCATAAGCTGGATTTTTAAGGATGAATATAATGAGTAGGGAAAGGAGAGAGGGCATTCTATGCTAGGGAATGGAATAAATAAATGAAATGAGCAGGGTATGGATGTCACAGTCTGATAACCTAGAGCACTGTGGTCAAGAATAGTAAGACATGAGATGAAATAGATACCTGGGTCCATTAATAGCAGACATTTAATGCAATATATTGTGAGAGAAAAACACTGGATTTGGAGAAGAGACCTCTACTACTTGTAAACTTGTGTGGTCTTGGGCAGGTCACTTACTTCTGTGGGCCTTAGTTTCCTCATATATAAAAGAGGTTGAACGGAATAATCTCTAAGGAATTTTCCATCTATAAATCCTATGGTTTTTTTTTTTTTTTTTTTGGTTAGACTGAGGAACATAGACTTGAACTGATAGACAATAAGTAGCCATTGTGGACTCCAGAATAATAGCCTACCTACTGAAAAGAAGCATAAGGTGGCAGAAAGATCACTTGAGACAGGAGACCAGGCTTCAAAACTCAGCTCAATTAATACTGAACTGTGTCTGAAACTCTTAATTTCCTCATCTACAAAATGGTGATGATAATACTTGTGCTACCAAATAAATATGATTATTGATAATATTAACATGATGAAAATAACATTTTATGAAGATAACTCAAGTAGAAGTACATAAAAACATTAAGAGTTGAGAGGTGACTTAATAGGTAAATGGAATAATAAAGTCATAGGAATTGAAGTAGTTAAAATATAAAGAAAGGTACAAAGGAGGAACACTATCAAGAATCTGCAAGTGATTAAAGATGGAAGTCTCAGGAGTGATAGAATCAAAGGTAACTTAGATTCAAGTAAATATTTCTTAATTTCCTACAATGTATGTAGGTAATAGGGACAGGAAGGGAAAAATAAAACAATTTTTGACCTACAGTTGCTTACATTATTCTGGGAAATCCAACAAGGTATACAAGAGAAGTAAATATAAAGTAATTTTTGGAGGGAGGGAAAGGAATAACTTCATTCTAGATGAAAAGTCCTAAGTCCTAGAAAGATGATGATATCCTTAATATAAAAGACTGGAAAAGGACAGACCAATTGTGAATAATAGAGAGTTGAAGCCCAAGATAGGAAGGAGAAGAATAAGAGAACAGATGCCTTGTGGTTCCTGATGACTTCAAGTTGCCAAACTTGGAAGAACTACATCCCAAGGTTGTGAAAGAAACAAAGATTATGATTGCTGATCTTTGGCTGTAAGATTGGAAAAGTACTAATAGATTAAAAAGATGCTAATATCGCAGTTTTCATGAAAGGGAAGAGAGTGTAGTTTGCAGATTTCATGTCATTAAACTTGATTTTAATTCCTAGCAGATCTTGTAACAGTAGTGAAGAGATTATTAATATCTAGAAATGAAATCTGATCACAAAGAGCCAACTTCATTTATCAAGAATTGGTCAGATATGTACCTGTCTGGTACAAACATTACAGGAGAATGCTGTAAATAGTTGGCCTAGATTTTAACAAAGATTTGACAAGGTTTCTTTTGCTATTTTAAATAGGATAGAACTATGTGGACTGGGCTATTACAGTTAGGTGGATTTGGAACTGTTTAAATGGACATACTCAAAGAAGAGTTAAAATATTTTGATGACAGCGTGAAAGGAGGTCTTTAGATCAGATGCCCCAGGAATCTTATTTTTTAAAGTTTTTATTTTTGCTCATTTTTATCAGTAATTTTGATAACATCTTAGATTACAAGTTTATCAGACTCATGTGACTTAAAGGTGGAGATAAATAACATTAAATGAGAATCAGGGATCAAAAATACTTCAATACAATGGAATATTCAGTCAAATGTAAGTTGAAATTTAATATGGACAATATTGTCTTGACATCTAGGTTCCAGAAATAAACTTTACACATACAAGATGATAGTGGCAGCAATTCATTTAAAAATGAGGATATAAAACAAACTCCATGATTCATTAATGTGATATAGCAGCCAAAAAAGGAGTATTTATTTCAATGCTGTATTGAGAGGCCCAGTGATCAGGCCCAAGAAAGTGATAGTCCCAACCTACTTTGATTTGGTCAAACTCCATCTGTACTACTAGATGCTACATTTCAGGGGGGAAAAACATTAATAAAATATAGGACATCCAGAGGGCTTCATCTGTCACAGTAGTATTCATTGAAAGAACTAAGAATATTAACTCAGGAACAAAACAGACAGGAAATAAATGAAAGGGAACAGATGAATTTGATAATATCTTTTTAAGTATTTAATGAATTGTCATGAACTTTCAGTGCTAAAGTTGAGATGAATTGAATGAGATGGAAACTCCCCTGAATTTTCCCAAATTCCTCTCTAAACAACTTTAACAGTAATACTCCAAAACCAGCAGTGAAGCAGTTTACCAACCCAGAACAGCTTGGAAAGATTTATCTCACTGAGATGGGAAGGGAGAAAGGTTTGGCAAGGAAGCCAATGGCACCCATTGGGACTTGCAGTGAAGAGCAAGCTGCCAGTGAAACTTCATCCCTGTTGCAGACCAGCAATGAGGCCCCAAGATAAGCCAGCAGCAGCAAAATCCCACTCCTAGAACAGGTAACCAATAAGAAAATTCTCCAGTACTAACCAGCAACATGGTCTCGCCAGGATAGGCCAGTAGTGAGACCTTGAAACCCTCACAAGAAGGCTTAAAACAATGTTCTCTTCACTCCAGGAACAGAGCTCAATTTTTGCATGAAATTTAAAAAGTCAAAATAAATTTAAAAAATGAACAGCAAACAAAAAATAAAAATCCTGGCCACAGAAAGTTAATGATGATAACAGAGAACATCAAGGCTTAGAAGCTTAAAAAAGGACAATGATATCAAAACAGCTATATGTGAAGCCTCCAGAAGAAAATAGACCCAAAAAGAATTTCTAGAAAAGCTTCAAAAAATGACTTTAAAAAGCAAACAGTAGAAATAGAAGAAAAATAGGGAAAAGAAATGAGAGGAATGCAAGACAATCATATAAAAAAGAGTCAACACCTTGCCTGGTAAAGGAGGTAAGGGAGGCACAAGAAATGAGAAAAGATAAACAAAAACTCACCAAAAACTATTTTTTAAAAAATTGACCAAATGGAAAAGCAGGTCCAAAAAAAAATTCACTGAAGAAAACGCTTTAAAGAGTAAACTAGCCAAATGGAAAAGGAGGAACAAAAACTCCTTTAAAATTAGAATTGGACAAATGGATGCTAATAACTTCATAAGACATCAAGAAAACAAGACAAAATCAAAAAAATGAAAAAATAGAAAATGTGAAATTTCTCATTGGAAAAATAGCTGACATGGAAAATAGATCCAGGGAGAGATATTGTACTACCTGAAAGTCATGACAAAAAAAAAAAAAAGCCTAGCCATTATATATATATATATTTTTAATTTATTAATTTTGTAAAATCTGACCTGTAATAGTATTTTATTTTTCCAAATACATGTAGTTTTCAACATTAATTTTTGTAAAAATTTTTGTTATAAATTTTCCCCCTTTTATCTCCCTTCTCTCCAAGCAGCAAGCAATCATATAGATTAAAAATATGCAATCCTTTTAAATATATTTACATATTTGTCAAGAAAAATCAAAACGAAAGGGGGAAAAAAAACAAGAAAAAGATGAACATACTATGTTTCAATCCACATTTGGTTTCCATATTCTCTTTCTGGGTGTGATTTGCATTTGATATTGCCTTGAATCACCACATTGTTGAGAAGACCCAAGTCCATCACAGTTGATCATATAATCTTGTAACTGTGTACAATGTTCTCCTTATTCTGCTCACTTCACTCAGCATCAGTTCATGTAGGTCTTCCAGACTTTTTAGCCTGTTCATCATTTTTTATAGAACAACAGTATTCCATTACATTCATGTATCATAATTTATTCAACCATTCCCTAGTTGATAGGCATCCATTCAATTTTCAATTCCTTGCCTCTACAAAAGGCTGCTACAAACATTTTTGCACATATGGGTCCTTTTCCCTTTTTTATTATCTCCTTTGGGTATAGACCCAGTATTGAGACTGCTGGATCCAAAAGTATTGCACAGTTTTATAGCCCTTTGGGTATAGTTCCAAATTGCTCTCCAGAATGGTTAGATCATTTCACAGTTCCAACAATTTATTAGTGTTTAAGTTTTCCCACATTCTCTTTAACATTTTTCCTTATCTTTTCCTGTCATCTTAGCCAATCTGAGAGGTATAAGCTAATACCTAAGAATTGTCTTAATTTGCCTTTCTCTAATTAATAGTGATTTAGGGCATTTTGTCATATGAATAGAAATGGCTTTTATTTCTTCATCTGAAAATTGTTCATATCCTTTGACCATTTATAAGTTGAGGATTCGTCTTACATTCTTATAAATTTGAGTCAGTTTTCCATTTTAGAAATGAGCTGGCTGTATTTCAAGTCAATGTAAAAAACTGTCCTGATATCCTAGAATGAAAGGGCAAAATAGAAATTGAAAGAATACACTGATTAGTACATAGAAAAGATCCCAAAATAAATTATACCAGGAATATTATAGCCAAATTCCACAGCTCATAGGCAAAGGAGAAAATACTGCAAGATTCCAAAAAGAATTCAAGTATTGTGGAGCCATAACTGGGATCATATAGGATTCAACTAAAGAACCTGAGGGCTTGGAATATTGTTATTCTTGAAGACAAAGGAAGTAGGATTACAATTGCTTACATAGCAAAACAGAATAATCCTTCAGAGAGGACAATGTCTATTTAATGAGTTTTCAAGCATTCCTAATTAAAAGACCAGAACTGAACTAAAAATGTGAGCTTCAAATACAAGACTCAAGAGAAGCATAAAATGGTAAACAGGGAACAAAATATTAGATTCATTAAGGTTAAACTGTATATTCCTACATGGCAAGTTGATACATGTAACTCTTAAGAACTTTATCACCATTAAGACAATTAGAAGTATACACAGAATGCAGGAGTGAGTTGATCATGATGGGATGATATCCAAAAAAAAACCAAACTAAAATTGAAGGATGAGAAAGAAGATTATACTGGGAGAAGGAGGAAGGGATAAACCAGAGTAAATTATTTTGCATAAAAGCAGCATGAAAGTTATAACAGTGGTGGGGAAGATGAGGTGGCAGGCACTACTTAAATCTTACTGTAATCAGAATTAGCACAAATAGGGAATAACATTCAGTTGGGCACAGAAATAATAAATTTTACCCTATAAGGAAGTAAAAAGGGATTGGGGACAAGAGAGGAGCAGAAACTGATGGAGGATAAATTGGGGAAAGTGGTGATCAAAACCCGATTGTGAGGAGGACAAGCTGAAAAGTAAGAGAAAGAATAATAAGGGAAAATAGGGTGAAAGGAAATACATAGGGAAGATAAATGTGAATGGGTTGAACTCACCCATTAAAAAATACAAAGCAGATTGCATTTAAAACCAGAATCTACAGTATGTTGTTTACAAAAAACACGTTTGAAATATAGAGACAAATATATAATAAAGGTATACAGCAGAATTTACTATGTGAGAAGCCAAAGTAAAAGCAGGGTTAACAATCACGATCTCAGAAAAAATAAAAACATCTAATTAAAAGAGATAAGAAACCAATCTTGTTTAAAAGCACCATAAACAATGAAGTAATATCAGTACTTAAAAATGTATGCACCAAGAAAAAGCTTACAGTGGAGGAAAAAAAGAGGGAGGAGAGGATGAGTGATGAACCTTACTCTCATCAGAACTGGTTCAACTAAGGGATAGCATACATACTGAATAGGGATATAGAAATCTAATACTACAGGAAAATAAGTAATGGAATGGAGAGAGGGAAGGGGATAATAAAAGAGCATATTGAGATAGGAATCATCAGGAGTGAAACACTTTTGAGGAGGGACAAAGTGAAGAGAGAATAAATGGGGGGAAATACAATTAGCTATAGTAATTGTTAAAAAAAAAAAAATTCAAAGCAAGTTTTCCTGATGGAATATTATTGTTCTCTGGAAAATGGTGAGCAGGGTGCTCTCAGGAAAACAAACAAACAAACTTGAAAAGTCCTCTATGAACAAAGTGAAATATACTACATATAAATAGCAATGTCCTGGGATATCCAGCCATGTAAATGACTTTGTTATCCTTGGTAGTATAATCAAACAAGCCTATGCTCAAAAAATTATGATGAAAATTCCTATCCCCATATCCAGAGAAGGAACTGATCAAGTCTGAATATAGATCGAAGTATTCTCTTATTATTCTATTTCTCTTTTCCTGTCACCATAATAAACTTTCTGTGGTCAGATTCTTTTTCTGCATTTTTTGGTCTTTTTTTTTTTTTTGGCCTTTTTCCTTGCATTTAAATTTGAGTTCTGCTCCTAGGATGGAAGGGACATTGTCTCAGACTTGTTGTGCCTTGGGCTGTCTATTGCACCTGCACTGATGTTGCTTTGAAGCCCATGAGTGATCTTCATGTCTGGTGGAGAGCTGAGGGGGTGGAGAGTAGGTGGTAGCTCTTGCTTCCAGAGGCTGTAGGGGTCTGGCTGCTTACCTGGTGCTGAATCTGGGTCCTAGGACTAATGTCTGGGGTATGCTGAGACTGGTGAGGTGTTTCTGTATTTCCCCAAGGATAAACTGAAACATGGGGATTTGGCTGCCTGTTTGTTAGGGATACGTTGAAGTAAGTAGTGGGCCTGGCACACATTCAGTTAATTTCTACCTGTTTACCTGGGACTACACTGAAACAGATGGAGGTCTAAATGCTGAAGGTTGCCTGTTTGCCAGAGGCTAGATGAAGCTCATGGTGGGTCTTAGATCTGGAGTCTGCCTGGTCTCCTGGCTACACATAGGAAGTAAGGGGTCCTAGTGTTGGCATTTGCCAGCTCCACCGCACTGGGCTTTAGTATCAACTACTGCTTTCTTGAGGAGGGGCCTACCACTGGCTTTCTAGGTTGCTTTTTATCCTGGACTTCACCTTTTTACCCAAGTAAGATAAATTTCTTGGGCTAAAAGATTGTTTCACCCTCTCTTTTTAAAATTTTTTTATTATAGCTTTTATATACAAAACCTATGCATAGATAATTTTTCAACATTGACCTTTGCAAAACCCGCTGTTCCAATTTTTCCCCTCCTTCCCCCCACTCCCACCCCTAGATGGCAAGTAGTCCCATACATGTTAAATATGTTAAAGTATATATTAAATACAATATATGTATATCTATTTATATAGTCGTCTTGTTGCACAGAAAAGATCAGATTTAGAAAGAAGATAAAAATAACCTGAGAAGAAAAAAAACAAAAATGCAAGCAAGTATTAACAGAAAGAGTGGAAATGTTATATTGTGGTCCATACTCATTTCCCAGTGTTCTTTCTCTGGGTGTAGCTGGTTTTGTTCATTACAGATCACTTTGTGTGGGATGTAAAAAGACCCTTACCCAAAATGACTACTCAGAGATCACTCAAAATAGAAGGCAGATTGTTTATTATAGCATCTCATGGGAAGCAGGGCAGTCCCACCAAGAAATAAACTCACAGTAGGAGGCCAGCTGAGAGTGTGTGCAGTTTTTATGCATTTCAAAGCACCCCAGAAATCCCACCTTCTGGATGTTACTATTAACTACATAAGTCTTTATTCCTTTCTTTGGCTAGTAGAATGCAGTAAATGAGATAATGGTATAGCTCCTTTGGCCACGTATACTTTTAATTCCTTCTTTGGACAATGGAATGTAGTCCAGGCCTTATCTAAAATCACATCATTCTGGAGAAGCCAAAACTGAGGCCTCAAGGCTTCAGCTAATTTAACAGTTACTGATTAATATGTGTTTGAGCTGTAAGTTCTTCACCTTTCCCACACAATTCCCCCTGTTATTTATAAATATATATTTCCTCATGAAGAACTAACATTTTGGTCAAATTCAATTAACATCTCTACTTATTGCTTGTTAATCTCATCTGGATCATCCCCTGCTACTGCCTCCCATCCCTTTTTTTTTTTGTAAAATCATCATTTTAATAGCATCCTCTGTATGTAAGATTATTGATAGTGATTTTTGAACTATTCTTGTTACCAATGTAATTATACAGAGTAAACATAGTGGCAACAAAATAGTATCAATTACTGATTGCAGTAAGTCCATACCATTACAGCTGTTTCCACCAGCTACCATCAAACCAAGATCACTAGCTATTTGTGAAAGGGAGATTTCCAAACTTAAACAGACACATGAACTATCCTGCGAATGCCCTTAGTAATTTCTTTTACCACTTGTCTAATGTCATCAATTTGCATACAACAAGTGGACAGGTTTTGTTTCCCACAGATCCTTCCTTCCTCTGCTAACAGATCATTTAAAACTAATCTATTTTATAAAACAGCTTCCTTATCTGTATGGCTTGATCAACTAATAGATTAAGGGCCTGAGCAGTTTGGTTACTTATCTCTAAGACTGCTTGCAGTCGAATTAATCTGTTTAATATATATATTGGGGTCCGATATCCCCAACCACATCTTGGGCCCATATCACCAGTCCATATTCCTTGATAATCTGTGCTGGGGGCCAGGCATCTCCCCACCCATTAGCATCACCAGTTTGTCCTCATAACCCTCTAATGAATGCTAGTGGACACAATTAAGCACTAACCCAGACTTGCTCCATCTATTTCTATATTCACTACAATATATAATAACTACCCTCTTTGGCTGACGAATAAAAGTGTCCATTCACACTTAGTCTCTCCCATCTATGGCCCTGTATCTTTTTGATTTAGGCATTATATCTCCAATAAGGTACCCCAGATCAATACCACTATCAAGATTTTACATGCACAGTTTATCAGTTCCTTTTCAATGTTTGTCTCAGCTTGTATTCTGGATTCAGTTTGGAAGTCCACACCCTTGGAGTGTCCTTTAATTCAGGTATGCTGAGTCCACCCTCTTTCCTGTGTAGTACTGCTATGTCTGATGTCAGGAGGATCTGGAAGGGTCCTTCCCAGGTCAAGGTCAACTTGTCCTCCTTCCACATCTGAACTAGAACCCAGTCTCCAGGCTGGAACTTATTCACTGTGAATACAAAGGAAGGAGCCTGAGCAATAAACCCTTTTAGTTGTAAAGTTTTCAGATGTTGCAGTAAAGACATGACATATTTCCTTAAAAACAAATCCTTGGTCTTATTGGATCCAAGGAAGAATTTTGAATCCCTTTTGCATAAGGGTGACCATACAATAATTCATAAAGTGATAATCCCACATCCCTTCGGGGTTTTTTCTAATCCTTAATAAGGCAAGGGGAAGGCAGTTGATCCAGGACAATTGTGTCTCTACCGCCAGTTTAGTCAGTTGCTGTTTAATTTCCTTATCCATCCTTTCCACTTTACTTGATGAGGGCAGATGCCATAAGTCCCACGATATTTCTAGAGCTTGGGCCACAGATAGGAAGATCTTAGCTGTGAAATGGGTGCTTTGGTCCAAATCTACCTGCTCTACCAACCCATACCTCGGAATGATATGCTCAAGGAGGACTTTTATGACTGTTGAGGCAGTTGCCCAGGCAAAGGTGGAAAACCTCCACCCATGAGGTCAGATGGTCCAGGTATTTGAGATGCCCCCCTGATGGCAACTCGGTAAAATCCACCTGAATGCTTTGGAAAGGCCTGATACCAGGAGATCTTTCTCCTTTTTGGACTTGTCATTGGGCTGCCCTATTCATCCTCTGAGAAACAGGATACCCGCTAACCAGTTGCCTGCTATTGTGTACAAGCCAGTGCCACCTACTTAGTCAACACCATGTCACACAGGCCTTGGATACCCCAGTGACTGCCCTGATGTCAATGTTAGAGTATGTGTCTCATACCTGCTGTGGTCAGTACCTCTCTGCCATCAGGGAGAAGCCAGTGCCCAAAGCAGAATTAGCACCATCATCTCCAAACTTGCCGATTCCTCTTCTCCATCCCGTTTCGCCTCCTCCCTGTGCTCCTACATAATTTAGCAAACTGATAGTGGCTTGAACAAGGCCACTCTTTTTCCACCCTGCCACAAGATCATCTACGTATTGTGAGACTTTTAACAGTAAGAAATTTATCCCAGAATGTTCACACAATTCTTACATACCCAAGTAGATGTTCCATAAATTGAATATTATACCAATCATTTTGCTTTTAAAATACCCAGTACACAGAAAAATCCCAAATTACATATTGTCCATAACAAAAAACATTTTCAAAAGGACAAAGGCAAAAACTATTATTCTTGGAGTCCCTTTAAATAATTGACATCATTCACATAAATGAATCTGAAAAGTTCTTAAAACCATCAGTTAAACTTTTTGAAATAACCCTTTCAAACTATAGATTGCATTTATGATCATATTCCTTACACAAGAAAATATAAAACAAATATTTGTTCTAAAGAAACAATCAATTAACATCTTTTAAGAGCAGCCTGTCTCTTTAAATCATAGTTTGCTGCATCAGCAGCAACCTAATTAAAAAACAAACAAAGAAATAAAAATGGCTGGAACACATTTGGAAGGGGGGAAGGGCAGCCACGTGGAATCCTTCCCCCCCACACACACACTTCTTTCTATTCCCAAATATCTTACTTTCTCTTTCTAAAATCATCCAAACCTTTAATTGCTCCTATAAATCAATCCTTCATAAATCTCCTGCATTCTCCTCTCCTTTTCCCTTCAAAACTTATATTGAACAGCTAAATAACTCCACAAAACCCATATGTCCAGCTGAGCTGGATTTAAAGCATAACTTATAAT
The DNA here is from genome assembly GCF_902635505.1 of Sarcophilus harrisii. NCBI lineage: Eukaryota > Metazoa > Chordata > Mammalia > Dasyuromorphia > Dasyuridae > Sarcophilus > Sarcophilus harrisii. The sequence goes on along the minus strand of NC_045427.1, from coordinate 422,246,174 downwards.
GTTACAAATTACCCAAAGTAACTACCAAAGTTTCAGAAGGTAACAAACAACCAAACTAAATACAGCTTTTTTTTTTCTTCTGTCTGAGTGTTCTTCTGAAAGCTCTGTCTCTCTTATCTGTCCAGGCAGAGCTTTTATGGCCCAGCCCAGACTAAGTTTGAATTTTATTGTTTTTTTCCTTCTCTAACTAGAGCAGGCTCTTCTTCTTCTTCTTCTTTTTTTTTTTTTTTTTAGAAGCATGCCTAGTTTTAACAAGTCAGAAGGCTCCCATGTTTGCTATTTACCCCTCTTACTCTATTTTTCTTCCACCCTTCTAATATCTACAATTTCTTATTTATGTCTGGCCATGAATAGGAGATTTCATTTGTTTAATTTATTAAACATGCTACCATTGTGTTAAGTTTCCAATTTTAACCCACATATCAATTTAAAGTTATTTTAAAATTAACCAGTACTTTCATTTGTGAAATTTCCTAAAATCTACCTAGATATTCCATTCAAACTTCTTTTCTTTAGTAAGCCAGGAAAAGGTTAAGCACCAATTTTTTTCTGGCAAAATTCGGCAAGCCTGAGTTCTGATAACAAAGTCACAGGCCCTTACTTATAGGAGTTTCTAAAGTGATAGCACACTGCTCTTTTGTTTTCTCAAAACTTTCCAAACTTTCAAATCCCTTTCAATTTATGTTTTTATTTTTACTCTTCTCTTCCCCTTTCCCGCTAAGCTGCTGCAGTCAGCCAAAGGCAAAGGGAGAGAAAGAGAAAAGGATTTTCTTTTCTTGCACTATCCTAATCTTGAGAACCCCAAAATGAGCTCCCAAATTACCTTACCATGATCAAAATCCAATATATTCTGACCCACTCTGAAAGAATTACTACTCTGAATGAATTCCAGTTCCAACAATTCAACTTGATATTTTTCTAAGTCTGAAACACAGAAGCTGAATTCTTATCTCTTACAAGCTTGCTAACTTTTAACACAGAACACAAAATGCAAAGCAAACAAACATACACACACAGAACCTTATTTTCACATTTTACATATAGATTTAAGTCTGATGTACCCAAATAATCCTGGGAGCATCCTCCCAGTTTTCTTCCCTTTTATATCTGGGAAGTTCATCCCAGCCTTTAAGTCAACTCCCAAGAGAGCTATTGACTTGAATTCCCTGGCAAATGTCCTGACACAAATTCTTGGACTGCTTCTATTCCATTTTACAATCTAGTATCCTCACGCCCACAGTCACCTGAGAGCTTCCTCAGGAAAGTCCTTTATCATTGGGGTCGAAAGCAGTCCACACCAAAAACAAATTTAGGAGGGCTAATCCCTCAGGGTCTCTCTCAACCTAGACAGTGGACCCCCAGACTCGCGAGAACTTATCTGGAGTTTACACATGTAATCTCTTTCAGACTGCACTGCTGGCCATCAGGACAATACTTCCTTCAGTCTTCAATTCTGGTTTCCCCTGAGTACCTCTGCCTTGGGTCGTTGTCTAAGAGGGGAGGGAGGCTACACACCCAGAGCCAGAGACCAAAGAAAACTACTACATGGGCACACCTGTCCTTGTTCGAGTGTACAGCCATCTCCCCCAAAGACCCCATCCCGGACGAGCCCCGAAAGCCCCCACCTGTGTGAGACATAAAAAGACCCTTACCCAAAATGACTACTCAGAGATCACTCAAAGTAGAAGGCAGATTGTTTATTATAGCATCTCATGGGAGGCGAGTCAGTCCTACCGAGAAATAAACTCAGTAGGAGGCCCACTCCCTTGAGAGCATATGCAGTTTTTAAACATTTCAGACGAACCCCAGAAATCCCACCCTTTATATGTTACTATTGGTTACATAAGTCTTTATTCCCTTATTTGGCTAGTAGAATGCAGTAAATGAGATAATGGTATAGCTCCATCGGCCACATATACTTTTAATTCCTTCTTTGGACAATGGATGTAGTCCAGGCTTTATCTAAAATCACGTGACTCTGGAGAAGCCAAAACTGAGGCCTCAAGGCTTCAGCTAATTTAACAGTTACTGATCAATATGTGCTTGATCGGTAAGTTCTTCACCTTTCCAACACACTTGGAACTGATTTGGATTCTCTCATTGTTAAAGAGAGCCACATCCATCAGAATTGATCATCATATAGTATTGTTGTTATATATAATGATTTCCTGGTCCTGCTCATTTCACTCAGCATCAGTTCATGTAAGTTTCTCTAAGTCTCTCCAAGTCTCTCCAGCCATCCTGCTGGTCATTTCTTACAGAACAATAATATTCCATAACATTAATATACCATAACTTATTCGGCCATTCTCCAAATGGTGGGCATCCCTTCAATTTCCAGTTTCTAGCCACTACAAAAAGGGCTGCAACACCCATTTTTTGCACATACATCACCTCCTTTTTTTGCCAGTGCTGCTGTTCCAGGATTTGTTTCAGGACAATATTATGTGGCTATTTGGAGGTGAATATGGGAGAGTTATAATGATGTACTGCTTTTTTCGCCATCTTCTCAATGACATTTTAATTTGATTCTAGTCCCACTTAGAAAGGTAAAGTTTAACAGTTCTGCACCAGAATTTATTCTTGCTCAGGAATGTTTTGAATGAGGCCATTTCTGAGATACCTTCAAATTCAGATTCTGTGAATTGGGAAAGTTGGTAAAGGAGACTAGTCTGCAGGAAGGATGATGAGCCCAACTGAGTGAAGTAATCAAGAAATTAAATTTAATATAAGATTGGATTTCAGGTGAGATGCCAAAGTAGAAGATGCATGTGATAGACATGGAAATTTTAAACTTAAAGCTACAAGAGTCCCTAAAATAATGACTGGAAAAACAGATCAAGGTTTTGGTGTATGCTCACTTATCCTAGGTCTGTGTGAAAGGACACATGAGAATTGATCTGTTAGGTAAAGTGCTATGCAAGCCAAGGAAAGAGTGTCTAAAAATGTCGATAATACCAGTGCTATAGAGAAAGAATGAGATGAGAGTTCTGAAGTTAAGCACTGAGAAAGTGCTATTAGATTTAACTATTAGCTACAAAGCTGAGAGATAGCTCGGTTTTCTTTGTACCTGTCCCTGCCCATCCAGAAACTGTGTAATGTTAAATTGGGAAGACAGAGCAATCACAACCTGCTTATTATTATATTCTCCATTCTATAGATGTGGAAACAGGCACAGAGGAGAGAAGGAACGTGCCTCTGATACACCATGCTATCTCTCAGCTTTGTGGTGAATTATAAGTATCTATCCCCACACAGCTCTGGTAAAAATCCAGTGAGATGATGGTATGACCTTTAAATCCCTATACCAAAATTATCATAGTGGTAGTTTACATTAAGATTTACAAAGTTCTTTTCCGGTACCTGTGAGGTATGTGTTTGTAGATATTCTCATTTTACAGAAGAGGAAGATGGGGCCCTTGCGAGGGGCAGGGCACCGGGGAACCCTCTCTGGCACCTCTCTGAGGAGCCTGTGTCCTTCCCTCCACCTCTGGAATGTTAGATACCATCCCTAAAGGCCAGGGGCCAAAGAAGTGTAATCCTCTCCAGATTTGGCAGCAATGAATTCCTAGCAAACAAGATGAGAAGAGAAGAGGCAGCCTCCATGCCTTCAACATGCTGAAATTGGAGGTCACTGTTTCAGAAGGAGTGTGTCAGCCTTCCAGCTTTCATCTGTCTGGGCAGGCAGGTAGGTATGTGGAGAAATGGGAAGGATGCAGGGCTGTTACTGCACTTAATTTCATTAGCAGGATCTAGTAGCAGTCAATCCAGGTCCCTCCAAGAATATGTGCATTCTTTTTCATTCCATTCATTCATTGATTCACACTCAGCAAACATTTAAGCATATGCTTGTGTAGTGTACAATGACTGGTTTGTGGGGAGACAGATTTTGGAAAAGTTCCTCTTGCTATGCCTATTGATGATCTTCAGGTTATTAGAATAATAATAACTGACATTTGTTTAAACTCATAGACATTTTCCATTTCAACCTCACAGCAAGCAGACCTACAAAGGTAAGTCCCAGAATGATATCCATTTCAGAGGTGAGGACATTTAAGAATCAGAGAGTCAGAGTGCCTAAGAATCCTCTCCAGTTTCAATCGTTTGATCTTGGGACTTGCGTTTGGATTTCAGTCTTATTATCTTTTCTTCCTCTGCCTCCCACCACCCTCCCCCCCACCAAAACAAAACAAAACAAAACAAAAAACCTTCTTCCTTATTTCCCTGTTACTGTGGAAGATATCATTTTTCTCAGTCACCTGAAGTCACAACCAAGATGTTCCCTTGACTCCTTAGTCTCCTAAATCCTGCTCTGTTGCCAATACCTACTGATTTTACCTTCAAAACATCTCTCCCTTCATAATATACGCCCCCTTCCCTCCTGGGACAGGGATGCTGTCCTGGTGCAGCCCATGCCTGTACTTCTGCTGGTGGTTCTCCCTGCCCCATCTCTCCTGACTCCAGTTTATCCTCTACTTTGCTGCCAAAAGTATTCTTAAAATGAAGCACTGACAACGTCACTTTCCCTACCCTCATTCAAGCAACTCTATTACCTCCATTGTTGACTATAAAATCCTTTGTGGGACTTGTAAAGCCCTTCATAGCCTGGCCCTTTCATAAGTTTCCATCATCTTATATCTTGTACCCTCCATATAACCCTCCAGTTCAATGACACCGACATCCTTGTTGTTCCTCCATCAAAACACTCCATCTCCCAAATCAGGGCGTATGTTCATTGGTCATCCCCTTTCCCTGGAAGGTTATTTCTCCTCATCTCTGTCTCCTGGTTTCTTTCAAGGCCCAGTTAATGTCCCACTGTCCACCGGAAGCCTTCTCCAACTCCCCTTCATTCTAGTGCCTTCCCTCTGAGAGTTATCTCCAATCTCTCCTGCCTATAGCTAGTTTATACATAGTTGTTTGCATGTTGTCCCCCCTCCTTTGGAATGAGATAGTGTATGCAAAGTAGTTTGTAATTCTTGAAGTAATCTATAGAAATCCATTACAGGTGTTATTATTAGTCCTGATGGAACTCAAAACCTTTGCCCCCAAGTGATCCTCTTGGCCCAGTGGCCATCCTCAAATGATGGTACATCATCTGCCAAGGTACCACTTAAAGCCTGGTGGAGACAGTAGACAGTGATAAATGACCTCTCTTTCCAGAAATCGATGCCAACTTGGCGCCTGACGCATCATTGTACTAGGAAACATGTTTTCTTTTCTGTTAATAATAGTCATTAAGAGTTCTGTGCCCAACATGTTCCCCCAGGGGGCCCTGCTGCTTAGGCCAGAAACTACAACTACACACACACACACACCACTCTGTTCTCTGCCCCCCTCAGGTCCCTAACCTGCCCTGCCCTTCTCTCCCATCACTTCAGGGACAGATCCAACTTAACCCTAGGACTTCTGTAAATAACTGCTAACTTTACTCACTCTTTGTTCCTGGGTGGCTGCATTACATCTACTGTGTACATTCTTTACTTCCTGTGGAGATGTCTTTGAGCCAGGGATGAGTTTCATTTATCTCTCTGTCCCCTGAAGCCCACAACATCAGGCCTGGTGCATAAGCTCCCAGATTCATTCAACAAATAGAAGTTGTATGACCACTTGTTGGGGGCTCTCTGAGCTGCTTTTTGACTTGAAATTCTAGAATTTTGTGAACCACTTAAGCAGCTTGTAATCTGTGCAGATGCTTGGGTTAGGTCCTAGAAGAATGGCATGTTCTATCAGAAAAAAGTCTTATTCCTTGTCCTTGGGCAGTGAATGAGCAAAGGAGTGCCCTAGCCTACTTCTGCCCTAAAAAGTAGTTCGGAGGGTGAGAAAACAGGAGATGTTACTGGAAAAGGCGCATCAGCTCCAAGTCTAAAGGGAGAAAAAGAGAACTATTCCTACAATAGTTGGGGGTTATTGAGGACATACTATTTCTCTTTCTACACCCTGTGAACCCACTCTGAGCACTCCCAGCCACCATCACTATCGCCTCTGTCACATGCTGGAAAGGACATCTTGTCTCTAACCTAACCAAGGCCTTTTATAAATTGGAAATAGGAAGGAAAAGTGGTCAGTACAGTAAATGTATTGATAAAAAATTTAAAGCTATAGTTTTTGTTTTCTTTCTCTCCCCCCTTTTTTTCCTTCAATTTTATCTTTTTTAATTTTATTTTTTATTATCGCTTTTTATATACAATTTTCCCCTTTTTGATAATTTTTCTTGTGTAGCATGATAATTGTGGAAATATGTATAGAAAAATTGCATGTTTAACAATATTTGATGACTTTCTAAGGATGGGGGGACGGAGAAAAAATTTGGAACACATTGTTTTGCAAGGGTAAATGTTGAAAACTGTATATATTTTAAGAATAAAAAGCTTTTAAAAAAATAAAAATAAGAACCCATCTCCTGATAGAGAGGTGGTAGATTCAAGATGCCTCACAAAAAAGAATTAAAAGCTAGGGGGACATTAAAAATTATCCATTTTACCTCCACCTTTTTTTTCAATAGTATTTTATTTTTCTAAACACATGTAAAGATAGTTTTCAACATTCATTTCTGTAAAGCTTTGTATTCTAAATTTCTCCTTTTCTCTCTTACTTCCTTCCTCAAGACAGCAAGTAATCTGATATAGGTTAAATATGTGCAATCCTTTTAAACATTTCCATATTTGTTATGTTGTACAAGAAAAATCAGACCAAAAAAGAAAAACAAGAAAGAAAAAACAAACAAAAAGGTGAAAATACTATGCTTCGATCCATATTCAGTATCCATAGTTTTCTCTCTGGATGTGATTGGCATTTTCCATCCCAAGTCTATTGAAATTGTCTAGAGTCACCTCATTGTTGAGAAGAGCCAAGGTCATCACACTTGATCATCATATGTTGTTGTGTACAATATTCTCTTGGTCCTGTTCACTTCACTCAGTTCATGTAAGTCTTTCCAGGCTTTTCTGAGATCAGTGAAATCATATCCTATAGAAAAACAATATTCCATTACTTTCACATACTATAACTTATTCAGTCATTTCTCAACTGAGGAACATCCTCTCATTTTCCATTTCTTATACTTACAAAAGGGTTGCTACAAACATTTTTGCACATGTGGATTCTTTTCCCTCTTTTATGGTCTCTTTGGATTACAGACTCAATAGAGACACTGCTGGATCAAAACCTCCACTTACTAGAGGTGAAGGCTCAGGAAGTTTAAGTGATTTGCCAAAAAATCACATAGGTAATAAGGGCAGAATCAAAATTTGAAACTAAGTGCATTGCTTCTCAATCCAGCCCTCTCCTATCACTAGTCCAGGGACCTTGTCAGAGACATGCTGGAGATACATAAAGCACTGAGACCCACATCTAGAGCTGTTCATGTCTGACTCTGTCACCCCATTTAGTGTCTTTTTGGCAAAGATACCAAAGGAATTGCCAGATAAACACATAATCGTACTGATATACATGTTTTACCTATGGGTACATACCTATTCAGATGTTATAAGTGGCACATGCTTTCACATGCTTCTATAGGCTGACACACAGATACACCTATACATGTGTTTTCACATCAATATAGGCAGAAACTAGAAAGAACATAGTATTATACATATACTTAGGTAAGTACACACACATAGCTCAGGTGCTAATACATGTCCATAAGTTACCCTCAGTCTGACGCCTTCCTCTACCCCCTCTAAATGCTGATTGTGAGATAAGGGCCTAATGAAGCCCCTGCTATCTCAGCTGCTCCAACAAGCACCTCATTACCTCCCACAATGTCTGCTTCTGTTTACTCAGTCCCTGCCCACAACAACCTCCCAACCCCCTCCTCTCTGCCCAAATTTGAGAGGCAACAGGTGCGAAGTAAGAATCCTGGGCATAAATTCAGACCACCTGGATTTTCCCACTCTGTGACTATGAACAGAACTCTTTTCCTCCTGGACTTCAGCTCCTGTGGTGTATAACAGGGAAAATAACCCTATCAAGTTTTCCCAGGATTTTGGCTTGTGTCCCCAGAACCCAATTCTATCCAGTGCCTACCACAGCCAGACCTATGCCTCTGTTCCCTGCTTTCCAGCTTCCTTGGCCTCTAGAGGTGGGGAATCTTCTAAATTGGAGCGGAGTCTGGGCAGGGAAGCCCCCTGCCAAGGCAGGCACAGCCTGAATCTGGCTAAAGAACAAAAAATCACCTACTGTGACCCCCTTCACAGCTTGGGAAGACCCTGCCCCAGGCTGGTCTAACTATACTAGAATAAGGACTTGACTGAAAATTGGAGCTCTGATCCCACCAAGGTTTCCTGCCCCCAAGCCTGGATGGACTCTGCTAGAAGCAACCAGGCTCAAAGCTGAGCAAGGAGAAGAGGGAATTCGATAGGAGTGTCCCTGTGTGTCTAGGTGCCAGATATATATGTGTCCGGTGCAAGCCCTGGGCATTAGGGGGGTCATCTGAGCCATACAAGAGAGAACAGAACAAGTGCCTAGAGACTGTTACCGATGCTGGGTAGGGCTGAGGAGGGAACCCCTGGCCCTTGCCAATCCGCTCAGTGGGGTTTGGGCAAGTCCTGACAGCGGCGGGTGGGGCTGATCTGACAGGTTCTCTCCAAGTGGCCTGGGGGCAGCAAGGGTGGAGCCTGGCACAGACTTAGGGTGGCGGGATGGGCCTGGCTCCCCCACAGTGAGGGTGAGACCAAGGCTCTTACCTCTTCACATCTTCCTCTGTGGTTGTTCAGGCAGAGGAAGCAAGCCTTGGCCATGGGCAAGCCAAAACCCAAGGCTGGGGCTTTGGGGCTAAGAGTACAGTTTGGATAGGTAGGGGTTCTGGGAGTGTCTCGAGATCATGTTTGGAGGCTCTGGAGCCCTTCGGGGCAGGGTAGAGGAGCTCAAGCGGCCCTGGTGGCGAGAAGCCCTTCCCCTGGTGCTGAAGCACAGCGAAGCTGCCCGGCTGGCAGCAGATGCCCTCCTGGAACATGGTGAGGCCGCCTACCTGCGAGTCATTGCTGAGGAGCGTGAGCTGCCCTTCCTTTCTGCCCTGGACCTTGACTACATGACCCAACATGTTCGTGGAGGTCCTGAGATAGGGGACAGGGGTGAAAGTGGAGATAAAGACGGCAGGGCAGGCCCCCAGACCTCTGGCACGGCGGATGGGCTCAGCCTCATCTCACAGGCCACCTCTGGCACCTACTTCCCAGCAGCAACAGATGCTGAACCACCTGCCCTGGACCTGGGCTGGCCTGAGGTACCTCAGGCCACAGGCTTTAGCCCCACACAAGCTGTTGTCCACTTCCAGAGGGACAAGGCCAAGAACATCAAAGACTTACTGCGCTTCCTCTTCAGCCAAGCCCGAACGGTACAAGACTGACTGGGTTTGGGTACTTGACTGGTTGAGAAGGGGGCCAAGGGATGAGGACTGAGTGGGGTGGGGTTGTTTTGGGGAGAACTAAACCAGGATTGAGGCCAGGCAAGTTTTGGATCTAGGTTACAAATTCTGTGGGACTCATAATAGGCACCAGCCCAGGAAGTAAAATTAGTGGGCAGGTGGGCTTCCTAGATGAACATCAGGACTGTCAAAGATTAGGGAGAGATTACATTGCCTTCTCCAAAACCCTTCCCCCCAACATATACATACTAGCTCACAGACCTCCCATTATCTTTCTCTGGTTCTGTTTCTCCTGGGAAAGAGAGGGTACCTGGGATGACCCTGTCCTTCACTTTCATTGGAATTCAGTTCCTGGGCCCTGGGGGGCTCTCTGTGAGAGAAACCTGCGGGGACAGAGATCATTTGGAAGAATGAATCCATTGATGCTGGAGAGTGATCGGGTCTGGCTCACTAACTGTTGAACTGCAATTTCATGAGAGGGAAAAGCAGGTTCAGAGATTATTAGTCAGACCAGGACCCAGGGAGGGAGAGGCAAAACCTGTCCTGTTCCTCTGTGCCCTTCCTTTCCCCAATTGGGCTCTAGCCATAGGGTCTTGGATCCCTTCTTTCACCCTCAACTTTCCTGGACAGGTTCCTTGTGCTACCCTGGGGCATGGGTGGCCCCCGTATAGCATCTAATAGGGTCATTAACTCTGTCCCAATTGCTTTGATCTTTGGTTCCTCCCTTACCTCTCTCAACTTAGGAGCTATTACTTAGCTTAGAATCTGTGGTTGGCCCTTCTACATGTCCTGTCAGAGACAGGAAACATCAGTTCATGTCCCAGTTCAGTCCTTCTCACTATACAACCTTTTCAGCTCTGGGCCCTAGTCTTCCTATCTGTAAAATTAGATCATAAATTCATTTCTCTAGCTCTGGTGAGAGGGGGAAGAAGAATTGAGGAGCCACTGTCTAAGAAGCTCTCCATTGGGACTCAATAAGACCTTGTGAGAAAGGGAGACTGGGATCAGTGTGAGCTAGAAAGAACATAGGATTTTAGAACTGGTAGCATCCTTTGAGATGCTAGGGTCTCCCTCCCTTATATACAACATGTCAAGTCCAATCCTCTAAAAATTATACAGATGTGGAAGCTGAGGCTCAGATGGAGAAGAAAGCTTGCCTTAGAGCACACATTGGGTGAGGGGCAGAACTGAGTCCAGACCCCAAGTATCTTGGCTCCCATCACTGGACCCTATTCCCTTCCCCCTACAGGCTGTGGCTGTGGTAATGGATGTGTTCACAGACATGGAGCTGCTCTGTGATTTGATGGAGGCTTCAGGCCGCCGGGCTGTGCCTGTTTACCTGCTGCTGGCTCAGGACAACTTGCATCACTTCCTGGAAATGTGCTACAAGATGGATCTCACTGGGGGCCATCTGCCGGTCAGTGTACAGGGATAGAGTCAGTAGGGCCATAGATATCACATTGGGATCAGTGGGGTGCTGGATCAGCAGGGCCAGATCAAGGATAAGGTGGAGCAGGGGACCCTGGTTTTCAGTATAGGCTGGGCTTAGCTGACCTAGAGAGGAAGATCAAGAGACAGCAATTCCAGGGTTATTCATGCCTGGGACATTTCTCCTCTGGACTTTTGCCCAAGCTAGCTCCCCTACTTCCCCTTCACCTTTCAGCATCCTGTCCTCCTTCAAGGCTCACATCAGGAGCCACCTTCTCTTTGAAGCCTTCCCTGATCTTCAGATACACCTCAAGTTCTCTGACTCCTTTTTGATCCTCTTCATTCTCCACTGTGTAGTACACCTGTTGTGTTCATGTTTTACCCTCCTTTTAAAATTCAAGCTCCTTACCACCATAGGGGGCATGTATGCTCATAGTATTTGATAAAATTTTGGCTGAATGGAAATTAACTGAATTGAGTGGGCCCTGAGTGGGTTAGCAGGAAAATTCTTTGAGACCAGAAAAGTGCCTCCTAACACTGCCTGTCCTCCTGAGTTCTAGAACATGCGTGTGCGGAGCATTTGTGGGGATACCTACTGCAGCAAGGCAGGAAGACGCTTCACTGGGCAGGCGCTGGAAAAATTTGTCATCATCGACTGTGAGCAAGTGGTGGCCGGGAGCTACAGGTATGATCAAAGGTACAAGGAGTGAGGAGTGGTCTGGGGAGTCAAAGATGCCTTAGAAGACTATCTCTTCTGCATCCTCATCCCAGATGGAGCTGCAAAAAATGTTGAGAACACTGATGGTCTAATCCCTGTTTGATAGAGGGGAAAACTTAGGTAACGAAAGGATGTGACTAAGATCATGTGGAATTTGGAGCAGAGACCTTATAGAGCCCGGTATTGTCCCCTAACTCAGTGGCCCCCTCCCACCAGCTCATCTTTGGATTTCTAATCCCTGCTCTCTCTACCCCCCTCCCAGCTTCACATGGCTCTGTAGCCAGGTTCACACCAGCCTTGTGCTACAGCTTCGGGGCCGCATTGTGGAGGACTTCGACCGAGAGTTCCGCTGCATGTTTGCTGAGTCTCAGGCTGTGGAAGGCTTCTCTGGTGGCGAGGAGGATATCTTGGCTCTTCGGCCTCCCCGCCCACCCCCACCTGCCCTGGTTTTTGAGTCAGGTCTCCCTAGCTCACCATCTACCTCACCAATTGGCCCTAGCCTCAGCAGTGTCAAATGTTCCCCCCTTACCAGCTCTTCTTACTGTGGGCTCCCTGGAGGTGGTGGCGTTGGCTTCAATGGCCTTGTGGCCTCTGGTTCCCCTGGCCCTGGCCGGCGCCAAGCCAGCGGCCCCTTTCCCCTGCACCGGCGATTATCAGACCCCAACCACAGCCCAGCCACAGCCTATCGACCCAGCCTGGGCACACTGGGGACAGCTCCGTGGGCTCAGTCATCTCCAGCTCTCAATCAGGAAGGACTGGGATTGGGGCTTGGGCCAGGGCTAGGACCAGTAACAGGACCAGGGCTAGGGAGCCCTTTTTTTTCTCGTCAGCTCCACCTTGTGCCCCTCCCTCGACTTCCAGAGAATGGATTTGCCCATAGCCAGGAGCCCAACTTAACCAGGGGCCTCTGTGGAATGCCTACACCAGCCACAGAAGCAAATCAGAAGCCATCCCCGGAGAGGAAGCCATCCCCCCCAAGCCACAACTATGGACGACTGGACCTCCTCCCCAAGGGTTCTCAGACACCCGGTTCTGGGAACACAGGCTCTGGGGACCATGCCAAGATCAGAGAGCAGTCTGTAGATCAGAGGCGGGCAACTCTGGGCCATCTGGACCTTGTGGCTAAATATGGTCCATTCCGGATGGAGGGGACAGGACCAATTAGAATCTCTACTCCAGATGCCATGGGCAGGGCCAAAGTGGTCTCGGAAGAGGAGAAGCGGCTGACCCTGGGCCACAGCAAGTTGGATCTCATCACCAAATATCACAGGTTAGAGGGGATAAAAAGAAGCCCCGATCCAAGTGTTCCTGGCATCCCCAGTGACCCTAGCCCACGGGATTCTGTTGTTTCTGGTGTACCTATTGTTCCTAACCCACAAGAGCCCAGTGCCTCCAGTGTTCCTGTTCCACGAGCATCCTGCATCCCTGCTGGTACCCGGAATCATACTCCTGGGGATGAGAAACGTCTGACTCTGGGTCACAGCAAGCTAGATCTCATCACTAAATACAACAAGTCCAAGTTCAGACTAATTCGAAGCCGCTTTGAAACCTAAGATCCCTTTGTTTGCCCTTCAGGCCCAGGCTTTACAGGAAACCCGTCTGGCTAATCCCAATTTATTGCTGTCTGACCTGTCACAGGCCCAAGGATTAGAACTAGAGGCACGAGTGGCAGCTAGGTGGCACAGTGGGCTGAAGTTTCAGACATTAACACTTCCTAATTGTGTGACTCTGGGCAAGTCACTTAACCCAATTGCCTCAGCAAAAAATAAAAATAAAAACAAGGGTCAAGTGTCAACAGAGGCCAGAGCTACTACTACTCCCTCAACTTGACTGGAACGTAATATCCCAGACTCCTAACCTCTTCACCTAAAATTCCAACCTGATCCCAACCCTCCTAACTACAACCTCATTTCTGACCTACTGATCCTGCTCATCAGTAGGTCCTTTCTCCTTTCTCCTTTCTCACATCCTCACCCTACTATGCACTGAACTTATCCACTGATATCCAGTCTCATTGAACTCCATCCCACTTACTCTAACCAAAGAAACCCTGATTTGTGACGCCAGTGCCCATAGGCCAACTGGGTATTTATTGATCCTGTTGTGCGTATGAACTATATTGGGGGGCAAGAGGAGGAGGAAGGAAGGGGATATGGCTAGGAATTATCCTAAGGCAAGTGAGTGGACTCTGTCCTTAATATGGTCCTATCTAAACAAGGCTTTATTACCCTCTGAGGTCCCTGATCCAGAAGCAGCTGAGGACACTTATTCTGCAGGATGGGAGTCTGGAAAGTCAACTGCCAGATTGTCCTACTAGCCTCCTGGGGCTGCTACTAGAAGGAAGGGAGGGACCAGGAAAGGGAAAGAAGAGTCTTGCATGATAGGGGAAGATAGTTCAAGCCAAGGAGACGTTCACCAAAGGGATCTAGGAACAAGTCAGTCTGACCCCAACCAACACAGAATACAGGCAGATGTCCTCCTCCCAGTCACATAGGACAACCCTTTCTCTGGCCCCATTGTGTGGTTCAGAAATGGGGAGGGGTCACCATTTAATAAAAAAAAAAAAAAAAAAAAAAGAACTGGAGAGCTCTCTAGAAGCAAAGCAAAGTTTATTATACATTCTCTGGAGAAGGGCGTCCCCCCCCATGCAGCAGACAATGGAAGGGAGGAATTACCCTTGGGGGCAGGGTCAACACTTTTTATCCCTAACGCAAATACCCCCTCCCACCGCTGACCCTCATCCTCATTGGCTGAGGGTCTCACATTCTAAAGGCAGGAACTACCCAAGAAATTGAACTTGACCATTAAGTACATAGTTGCCCATATTTGACTGAAATAGGGAGACGCGGATGTCATGGGAGGACAGCAGGAAGGGGACTTAAGTGTGCCCTTGACTCAATGCTCAAAGTCCTTCAGGCCTCCTCCGGCTCTGAAGCAGCCTTCACAGCTGTCCTGAAAGATCTCACCTCATCTCCTTCAACATCAATGCCCAGCCACGCTGGGAAATTACCCCAAATAAACTCAAGAGGCCCTGACCGCCCTGGACTAGCGTGGTGCGTGGGGATCTGGGCCCGGATCGGGCTCGTTAGGACCAGGTGGGGACGTGCATTGGACAGCGGGCAGAAGTCGGTTTCTGGGGCGCTGGGGAGCGAGGAGCCGGGCGGCAGTGGGCGGGGCCGGGGAGGAGGACGCCAGGTGGGCAGCGAATGGCAGAGGAAGAGGCGGGCCGGGTGACGTGGGAATCCGGAAGGGGGAGGGCTCGGCAGAGCTGACCCCGCGGATTGGAGTAGGGACCGGCTGCTGAGCACCCGAGGCCCCGCCCTCCCTCCGGCCGCCCGCGGAAGATTGGGGATTACCGGCGGTGCCGGAGACCCCGGCTGTTGCGGCTCCATAGGGGCCTTCCTTCCGGAAGTCTCTTTACTTCAGGAGCGGAAACGGAAGCGAATTACGGGAGGGCCTCGTGCGGTAGCTTCTGCCCGGTGAGCCGGGCCCGGAGGCGGGACCCAGGAGCTAGAGTCGGGGGTGGTGGAGGAGGAGGAGGAGGAGGAGGAGGAGGAGGAGGAGGAGGAGGAGGAGGGAGCCGGCAATCACTCGGTGCTGCTGGGCCAGGCCGGAGGGGCCGCGCCAGAACCGCTTAGGGGAAAGGCGGGCGCGGGGGACGGCCGCGGGTCAGGGAGCAGGGGAGTAGGGAACCGCGGCTTCTGGCGGAGGACCGGCTCTCTGACCCTCCGACCCGCCGTCCCTAGGCCTCATGGCGGTCCGAGCCTCCTTCGAGAACAACTGCGAAATCGGCTGTTTCGCCAAGCTCACCAACACCTACTGCCTGGTGGCCATCGGCGGCTCGGAAAACTTCTACAGGTGGGGCCAGGGGCGGGGGGCAGGGGGCAGGGGGCAGGGGGCAGGGGCCAGGGGCCGGCCTCTCCGCGACGCCCTCCTCTCTCCCGGCTACTGAGGATGGGGGCGGGGGACTTGTCCTCGTTCGGCGTGCCTCGCCGGCGGGTGTGGAGGCTTTGTAAAGAGCCCAGGAGGAGCCTGAGTTCTAGGCTGGGTGTAGTGCTCAAAGCCGCAGGAAGGGGGGCTGACTTGGCAGGGGGCAGCTCCGGAGTCGCCCGGCCCCGGGTGGGTGTCATTCCTGACTGAGGCCTGTGTTCACAGCGTGTTTGAGGGCGAGCTTTCGGAGACCATCCCCGTGGTCCACGCTTCCATCGCCGGCTGCAGGATCATCGGTCGCATGTGTGTGGGTATGTCTGGCCCCGCGGCCGGGCGTGAGGGAGGGAACCGGGACGGCGTTCCAAAGGTCCTCATGACTAAGAGATGCCCCCACCCTTGAGGCCTCATCTCTGACGCCATGAAGAAGTTCTGGCAGGCCCTTTGGATTTTCATTGCACTGAGTAATGACTGACACAGGGGTCTCTTTCAGAGACAGGATTTCCTTTCAAAGTCGTAGTTGCCTTTGGTGTTAATAGCCTAGAAGCATCTCTGAGTCTATTACCTCCTAGCCTTATTCTGAGATACCAAATAGAAATTCTGAGATACCAGATTTGGTTCATGGAAGGAAATGAGTTCGTCATCAGCACAGTTGTCTGGACAGTATCTTGGCCAAGACATTTGGCACCCAGATGGTTGGGAGAATCCATATCCATTGGTTAAATTAATTAAAAGTTAATTCTTATGTTCAGATCCCTGTGCCTGATACTAAGGTGGTGTGCTCATTCTCAGTATCGAGGAGGGAAAGGAAGAGTTGTGGGGCCTGTGGCACTAGGTCAGGAGATAGCGCTTTACGAAGAACAAAAAAAAAGGTGAGAAGGTGCTGCTTGTTCGCCTCCTCTTTCCCCAGCTAAATGAGTATTTCCTTCTGGATCTCACCAGGAAACCGACATGGCCTTCTTGTGCCCAACAATACTACAGACCAGGAACTACAGCATATCCGAAACAGTCTCCCTGACTCAGTGCAGATTCGACGGGTAGAGGAGCGACTCTCAGCACTGGGCAATGTTACCACCTGTAATGACTACGTAGCTCTTGTTCACCCCGACCTAGACAGGGTGAGGAGATTTTGGCATTTCGGTCAGAGGGGGCACATGGACACAATATTATCCTAACCCTTATCTCAAGATCCAAGAGTAACTCTCATTTGGATGCTGAAAACAGTCATATAGAAAGAAAAAGCAATGCATGGAGTCTTTGTAAAAATAAGGAGATTGGACCTTATGCAATTTCTAAGGTCTTATCTAATTTTAATTCATTGAATTCTGTGCATGACTGGTGAAAAAAAATTAGATAAATATGGTCCTTGTCTACTAGAAATTTATTATCTAGATTAGGCACACAGAAGGACTAAAGAAAAAGAACATTGGCTCTTTTGGCCTACAGTCATTTGAGAAAGTGTCCCCAAAATTGCATATGAGTTGAATTGGAGAAAAGCCACAGTCTAGTTGTAAAACTTTTGGAAGTGGGATGCTTAACCCTTCTTTATCATCTTTTTTTTTTTTTTCTTTAATAGCTTTTAATTTACAAAATGTGCACAGGTAATTTTTCAACACTGACCTTTGCAAAACCTTCTGTTCCAAATTTTCTCCTCCTTCCCCTCACCCCCTCCCCTAGATGGCAGGTATTCCAATACGTCTTAAAATATATATTAAATCCAACATATATGTACATATCCATACAGTTATCTTGCTGCACAAGAAAAATCGGATCTAGGAAAAAAATGTAAAAAGGAAAACAAAAATGCAAGCAAACAACAGAGAGAGAAAATGTTATGTTGTGGTCCACACTCAGTTCCCACAGTCCTCTCCCTGGGTGTAGAAGGCTCTCTTCATTACTGAACAATTGGAACTGGTCTGAATCAATTCATTGTTGAAGAGAGCCACATCCATCTCTTTCATCATCTTTTTTGAAGAATAAGCACTAGTAATGTAGAGAGTGTTTGGGTTTTTTTTTTTTAGTCAATTCAATCTTATGTTACTACCATTGTGAAGTTGGAAAATTTCTCTCTTATCTGTAAGATTAGGGGGTTGGATTAAATGGCCTCATGAATCTTCCAGTTCCAAATCTGTGATGCTGTGAATGTTCTGGCTCAGAGATGGGGGGAAGGGACTGTGGTGATCAGCCCCAGGCACCTTTGATAGACCTACTGAGGATTGCAGCTCTAGAGCCACAATAGGACCCCCAGAGAAGTAAATTGGTCCATTCTGCCCTTCATCCCTATTTCTCAGTATTGGTTGAACATAGATACAGATAAATCTTCCCTTTTTTTCCCCTTGGATGGAAAATGGGGGTGGTGATAAACATGAAGACATTGGAGGTCTGGTATTTCTTCACACTTCTAATAAACTAGGATTCTGAACTGTGTGTTTGCACTCACAGGAGACAGAAGAAATTCTAGCTGATGTACTCAAGGTTGAAGTCTTCAGACAGACAGTAGCTGACCAAGTGCTAGTGGGAAGCTACTGTGTTTTCAGCAATCAGGGAGGGCTAGTGCACCCAAAGACTTCTATTGAGGACCAAGATGAATTGTCCTCTCTTCTCCAGGTTCCGCTGGTGGTGAGTATCTATCTCTCTGCCCTCAGGCCCAATTTGTCCCAAATTCACTTCTACCAGGGCTAAACCCTATGCCTCAGAGTTGAGTCATCACTCCATATTCTAATGGGGCAACGTGTTCAGAGTCTCCTATCCCCTTTCATAAAACCAAAACAAGCCAACACTTGCTTTTTACCAAGGTGGTGCAATAGTCTCCGTAGTCTTGGTTGCTTTTTATGATTAGTCAGGGACAAGAGCAGCTATGAGCATAAGGAGTGGATACAGAGGCTTTTTCATGATACTCTATGCATTCTCCCCATTACCCTGGGAAGAAGAGCCTTTCAGAGCTTCAGGCTTGGAATTGTTAATCATTGATCCCTTTTTAATTTCCTTGATTTTTATCCTGTTTTACCAAATCTGAACTATGGAATACTAAGTGAATGTATATGTAGGTCTAGGAAAAGTCATTGTAATAAGGACAAAGGTTCTTTATGATCTCAAGCTCTCGCTGAAGAGTCATAGTATTGATGACATCCAGGATTAAGAACAACCTCTTAGGGCCTCTATGATTGTGGATTCATTATCCACATGTAAAAATATTGAAGAGGTGGACATAATAATACATACTGTGTTTTCTGGCAGGCTGGTACTGTGAACCGAGGAAGTGAGGTGATTGCAGCTGGAATGGTGGTCAACGACTGGTGTGCCTTCTGTGGGCTGGACACAACTAGCACAGAACTATCAGTGGTAGAGAGCGTCTTCAAGCTTAATGAAGCCCAACCTAGCACCATTGCCACCAGCATGCGAGATTCCCTCATTGACAGGTTAGTGATTGCTGTGGCCAATTGATTTCTATATCCTTGAAAGTTTTGCAGATTTAAATGTGTTAAACCAAAGAAACCAACTCTTCTATAATAAAGAACCTACCTATCTTGATAAAAAAATAACTCAGCTGTAGGCTCTCAGACATGAACATCCAGGGACTGGTGTATCTTGGCTTTCCAAGCATTCAGTTCATGGTTAAGAAACACTGTTCATTTACAGGCCCTTTCTAGAATTCCTCTTTACCCCAGACGAATGGATATTTTAAAAGTTTTTTTTTCCCTGCAAATTGCCCAGGGTCACACAGCTGGGAAGTGTTAAGTGTCTGAGGCTAGATTTGAACTCGGGTCCTCCTGACTTCAGGTCTGGTGTTCTATCCACTAGGCCATCAAGCTGTCCTTTAAAAGTATTCTTACAGAAGGGCCAAGGGTCCCTGTAGAGCAGTGATTCTTAACCTGAAGTCCATGAGTAGATTTCAGGGTACCCTAGAATTTGGATGGGAAAGAAAATGGCATCTTTATTTTTAGTAATCTAATTGAAATTCAGCATTTTCTTCAAAAGTTATTTTGAGAAGGCTTTGTCTTTATCAGATTGCCAAAGGGCTCCATAACAAAAATGGTAACAGCTTCCTGCTATATAGTATAGGAGGATGGAGTTTGGGTTTGGGGCTTCACTGAAGAACCATTGTATAACAAAACATTTCTTTTTTTTTTTTCTTTCCAGTTTAACCTGAGTGGGTACCTATTACCCCTGCTGCTTGGCCTCTTGAATAAGGATTTTGGTTCCTGATACAGCTCCAGTATGGTGTGAGGCCCTGCAGAGAGAGTCTTAGCATCTACGCTTTGGGGCCTGGACCATAGGTGGTGGGAGTATAACAAAGCTTCCAAGACTGATGCTGATGATCTGTAGCTTCATTTTTACTGTTTTAAAAAAAAAAAAAAAAAAAGAGCCCTTAAATGAATTCACCTTGGCTTTTTGACCTCCACTGTCCTTGTGCCCCATTTCATCATTAAAAGGCACTTGGGCCCCTTGTTCTATACTTTTATTATCTTGGCTGCCTAAAATTGTTAAAAGGACTCTTGCTTTGGGGGTGAAGGGTAGCTCCTAGGAAGGACTCTTGCTTCTGGACCATGATCTCAGGGGATCTTAAGACTTTACAAATAATAATTGATGTATACAAGAGATTCAGGAAGTACTTTCGGAAATTTTATGAGAAAAGTCATCTTCACCTGTTGATCTTAGCAAAGGCTTCATGGAGAAAGTATTTGGCTTAGGCCTTAAGGGAAGAAGCATCAGCAGATGGAGATAACAGGGAGAACCCACTCTGAATAGTGGCATAAGCTAAGTCCAGAATAAGAACTTTGGGTGAATGTTGTAGATCAGTCTATCAGTAATCTTTTTTTAATTAAGCTTCTTTATTATGTGCCAGGCACTGTTAAGCACTGAGTTTATTTATAAGAAAAGACAAATATTATCCTTGTCTTCAAGGAGCTTTTATTCTAATGGGAGAGACATTCAAATATTTTAGTTCTATTCAAATAACCATGAACATAAACGATAATGGAAGGTAATCTCAGAGGGGAAACTTGTCTTTGGTGGGTTCAAGAAAGGCCCCCTAAAAAAGATAGGATTTGAATTGAGTCATGAAGGGAATCTAGGAAGCTTGATGAGGAGGGGGAGAGCACTTTAGGAAATCCAGTACAAATATTAAGATGGGACAAAGTGTCTGAAGAATAGCAAGTGGGTGGTAGGTAGTGCATCTGGATGGTAAAATTCCTAGAATAACATATATTTTAAAAGATTAAAAGGAACCATTGTGCTTATGAAGGACTTTAAATGGCAAGCAGCAGTTTGGTTTTAGACTATGGAACCATGAATTTTGCCCCATTCTCCTTACTCCCTTTCACCCCCCAAAAAAATGTGTCTATAGTTTAGGAAAACCATATGTACCTGAGGCTAGTTGTGAGACTAGAACTGGTAGGTTAGAATTAAGTTGGGGTTAAACCTCAAGCCAAGAAATTGGAGTACATTCATTGTTGAGTGCATTGGGTAGCCACTCCTGGATGTTTTCTAATGGATCGTGTAACAACATGATCAGGGTAGTGCTTTGCAACATTGCTTAGGCAACTCAGATGGATTGGAAATTTAAAATTTAGGCAGAGTCTGAGAGTGGTAGCAATAGAAAGTGGTCTGAGGGACCAGCATCTTTTTTTGGGGTGAGCCAGAATCTGAATCGGGATTCCACAAAGATAACTTACACAGGAACCTGTATCCCTTGACTCTGAATCCAACACCCTCACCCCATTTACTTTTTTACACCACAGTGAGAGGAGCCCTTTGTTATTTGTTTTGTTTCCTGTGCTGTCATTTTTGCCAAATCTGATCTTGTTTTACCTTTTATTAATTTCATTAAAATTTCTAACCACCTCGGCTTGGTAAACATTTAACTAGAATCAATGACATTTTCTCACTTGTGATAGATACTTTAAGGTTCTTGGCCCCACTTAGTTCTCTCTCTCGCTTGGAAAGATAGTTGGAAGTTATAGGGTAAAACTTTAGGACATCTAGAGTTTTGGTCACTTTATAACTTAATGGACTTGAGTGTTACTGTAAAGAAACTTTACTGTAAAGAAAGCAAAAACATTGGTCTCTAAAGGCATTTCAACCTTAATGGTGTTAGTCTAACCCCCTTCCATTCCCGGTGAAGCTACTTGACCCGAAAGGCACAGAAGAGCTGAACTTTGAAGCCTTATTAAAAGTACACAACAATTAGGGCGGGGTGGGGCAGGTGGGGCTGATTGGAAATAGGGTGGCGCAGGTATAACAGAAAAGAACGCGGAGGACGCCTCCTCCGGCGTGGCTGGTTGATCCCTGGAGATGCTGAGACAGAAGCCTTTGGGGGGCCGGGAGGGGTGTCCCAGCGAGAGCGACTTCAAGGAAACCTATAAAGGAAAGGGTGCGGATTTTGCTTTCCGTCCTTTCCAGAACTAGGCGGGGCCACGTGAGCCAGGATAGAAGTGCGGTGCGGTCTGTGGATTCTCGTTAACGATTGGCTGCGAGGGATGCGTCCTTGTGTAACGACTCGGAGCCTCAGCACGCAGGCGCAATTAAGCGGCGGCTGAGACGTCCATACTCCAGGCTGAATCACTTCAGCAGAAGGTGGGAGGAGGGGCGGGGCGGGCGAAAGGGGCAATCCCTTGGAGTCGGGGGGTGGCGGGCGAAAGGGGCAATCCCTTGGAGTCGGGGGGTGGCGGGGTTGGGGTAAGGGAGCGTTGTTCTCACTCGGAGCTGCCCGTTACTTCCCCGTAGCCCATGGCAGCGCAGCTGAGCGGCGGCGGCGGCGGCGGTGATGGAGGGGACGGCGACGGCGGAGGTCCGCCCAGCCCGGCTCCGGAGCAGTCCGAGCCCGCGGCCCCCGAGGGCGACCAAGGCGCTCCTCAGCCCCGACCCGACCCTGCTGCATGGGGGCCCCTGGACGACGTTCGCTTCCTTATCGTCTGCACCTCCTGGTACTAGCGGAGCTGCGCTGGAACCCACGGAGCAGAGCCGGGGAGAGAAAAGGCGGCGGCCCCCAGCCAGAGGCAACCCCCGCCCGACAGCCTTCAGCCCCTCCCCCATCCTTCGTGATCTCAGGGGAGGTCACCTTGCCACCGCTTGCCTGTTCTCTTGACCCCTACCTCCCAGCCCGACATCCCTATTATCTTCTCCCTGCCCTCACATTTACCCACTAACGTCTAGTTGCCCTTTTGTCTCCGGAAATAATTTCAGCCCTCCTGAGGTGACCAACCACTTTTCTTTTTAGGACCTCTCCCCGACTCTCCTACCCCCACTGGAGAGTCATGGTGCAGTGGTCCTCCACATCTCCCCTGACCCCCCCCCCCCCCCCCAGCCTTTCTGTTTATTTTCTTTCTGTGAAGAGCCCACCTATCTCCTACCTCCTCCCCAGAGAGCCCAGACCACTTTCCGTGTCACTGCAGATGCTCATGGAGTCCTTGGAAGCCAGTATTTACAGCCCTCTTCCCCTCCCATTAAATCTAGGATAGTAAGTTTCTTGGTCCTCAAACATCCAAATATCCCCAGGACTCTAGAACCTGAGGTTCTCAAACCCCAGACCCCTCAGTTCGTCCCCATCTGCATTCACCTCCCAAAAATATTGTACTACTTGGCTCTTCATGATCAAGTCCCCTGCCCTCTCCCCAGAGAAATGACAATCTGTATATTTTCATTTTATTTAGAAATGATTTAAAAAACATTATACAAAGGCTGATCAGTTTTAAAATGTGACGGACACTGAAATGCTGCGATGCCGTCCAGGGTGATGAGAGCCCAGACACTAGGGCACCAGTATGGAGGCCTCAGCCTTGGCCAGGTCATGGGAGGGAGACACACAGACTATGGTGGAAGTGTGGGGGATGAGGGAGGGTAAGTGGGTCAGAAAAGGGGTCAACTCAAACTGCCCCCCATTCCAGTGAGGCCTGACCTTTTCACTGCCCCTAGGGCCTCTTCCTCTGTTCCCTTCCTCAGCTCTACCTCAAGGATCTTCGAGGCTCAGGAGGATCCCAGAGGGGGACCACATAGGATTAAGGGTTTTCAGAAGGTTGGAGCAGAAACCCAGGACCCTAATATGGGTCCAACAGGCATCAGAGAGGAAGAGGGGAGATGAGCCAGGAGGACCCAAGATGAGATGAATGGAGGAGGCGCTGAGCTGGACAATCAAGGCCCTCACAAAGTATGGGCTGTGATCTCAAGAGGGAGTAGTGACAAGAGGACCCAAGCAGGAATAAGTGGTGAGGAGTGTATGAGGGGCACAGTGGTGTGGCTTCATTCTCTGCATTGCTATTGGTCAGAAGTGGTGGAAGATACCCAAGGCCCCTTTGAGCCAGGCCTCACCCAGTGGCCATCAAGATTTGCAGCATGGTGTGACAGAAAGAGCACTCAATTATAGTCCACCACTAACTTGCATGACCCCGAAAAGTCATATCATTATTTCTGGACCTCATTACCCTCTGTCAAAAGAGGGTAATGTTATTTGCCCAGCCAGCTTAACATGGCCCTTGTGAGTTTCAAATAGGCTAATAGATGTCACCTAATAAAGTGCCTTGAAAAGTATAAAATACTGTATTGACACAAAGATTATGTCTCTAATGTCGGATGCCCCCTACCCCAGGGAGCCAGCCCTTGGCAAGAATTGAGGATGAGCACAAGAGAATTTTGGTGACTTGGGAAGTTCATTTAGGAGAAGGCCCAAGCCAGGGCAGAGGCTAAGGTCTCAACCTAGGGCACCATCAGGAAATCATCTCCTTCAAGCATAAACAAGTCTCCAAAGTTTCAAGATGTGACCACAAATGGAAGATGATCTGCAAATACAGGAAGAAAACATGAAACAGCCCAGTGGATACTCCCATTTATGGTCTGGCAGGGCCCCAGGAGACAAATGTGTCCTGCCTCCACCTCCCAGCCCAGGAGGCTTCTGGGTGACCCAGTCATAAATAATTTTTATAGATTTAACAAATTACTTACTTGGTATAAAAACCTAGAGCTGGAAAGGATTCAAGAGAGTATTTAGCCTAACCTTGTGTTTGTTCCAGGAATCTTTTCTGTGACATTCTTAACAAGTAGTTATCCAACCTTTGCTGAATTTGTAATGAAATTCACTCCCTACCAAGACAGTTCATCCCGTTATTTGGACAACTGAGATTGTCGAAGACAGTTTTTAGAACTAACTGAAATGGATGATCCTCTAACATCTGGGGCTCTTGAGTTCTATTGTTTGGGGCCAAGGAGAACAAATTCTCTTCCACAAGACTACTCTTCAAATACTTAGGGGGAAAAAATCTGTTTCAAGCTCAACATTCTCAACACAACCTCCAGTCTCTGTCTTCCTCTCTGTCCTGCACTTACAACTCAACAGCTTCTCATTATTCTATCTAAAATATGGAGTCCAGAACAATACACACTGTGCCAGATGTGATCTCATCAATAGGAACATCATTGTCCTTGTTTGCAATGATAGACTTCTTTAAATGCAGTCTGAGACACCATTTGTTTTTTAGCTTAAGTTTACAGCTCAGTAAAACATTTAGATACTTTTTGTTCAAACTAATGTAGCCATAACTTACCTCCTTTCTATACTGTACAGCCAAAAAAAATGTTTTTTTGCATTTGCTGTTTACTCATTGTAAATTTCTTTCTAGCTTGCCAACATTATTTCTAGATCCTGACAATCTGTGTTAACTATGTTTCCTGACTTTGTATCAACACAGTTTTGATAGGCATTAGTTACCCATGCTTTGCAAGTCAGGACAAAATTCCTGAATAGAACAAGCCTGAGGACAGAGTTGGACAACTAGGAAAGGTGTCTCCCACCTAATAGTTAAGGAACTGGTAATAACTGCTTTAGCCCTATCTAGACCCTGTATTACAAACTTCAAGGATTTTACAATAGAGACTTGGGAGGGCAGCCCCAGTCAATCTATACCTCTGAGTCTCCAGAGATCATTACCTAGGACAGCCATGGCTTTGTACCAGTACAAATGTGGATGAGGAGGTGGGGAGAGAATAGAAGAGAACGTTTCTCCTTACAGTAGTCAGGAACTCTCCTGACTTTGCCTTGAAGGGATCCACTGACCTGTACCTTTGTGATTGAAATCATGGGTCATGGGCCAATAAAGGTCTGGAGAGGGAGTAGCTGCCATCCCCCCAAAGCAACCCTATATAGGTCAGTTTATTCTAGGATCAGTATGTGTCATGCCTATTCACCCTTCTTAGATAAATTTGCCCCAAGTATCAGGATACCAAGTTATGGATCTGGGTGTATGTATTCCAGAAAAAGAATATCCCCAGGATTTTGTGTTGGCTTAGCTCAAAGGTTGCTAAATTCAGATTACATAACCTTGGTGCTAAAATGCTACTGATACAAATAGCTTAAATTTGTAATGGAAATAAAGGAACCCGATTGCCATGGAGAGAGACCCAACCCAGGCTGCCTGAGGAACCCAAATTTCAGATCTATCAATGAAGCACTGTGGAGAGACTATGAAGGGTATTAGGGAAAGAGGGTGTCCAGCCCAGGAAAAGTGGATGAATCCAAAGAAGAGCTATGAATGGTTGGGCAGAGAGGTTACTGAACATCTGGAAAGTGGAAAACCTCACATTTTGCACTAGTCATTTGGATCCTATCCTACTTCACTATGTGACCCTTCTCTGAACCTCAATTTACCATGAGAAAATTGAATACAATCTATGAAATCCCTTCCATCTCTGATGCACAAGCTCTCTTTTCAGGAAAAGTCATGTGTAACTTCCAGAATCTCATTTTAAAAGTTACGAGGAAATATTGCAATCCTAGGGAACTCCCTTTTACAAAATAAAGACTTGCCTCCCAAGTCTATTCTACAAATCCAACTTTTCAGGGGCTGGTTTATTCTAAACTGGGCATCCTGGCCTGAAAGCAGAGAGGCATTCAGGGTACATGATGTCCATTGTGAGAGAAGGAAGCAAACAAACAGGAAGTGGGCTCAATCATGTGTTCTGAAGATAGAAGAAAGCTGAAAGTCCCTCAGGTCTTCCTGCTTAATGGACACTTCTGTTCACTGGACTTATCCTGACTAGTTTCAATGAAGCCAGGAATTTCAGGCAGTCCCTTGGGGATGGCTGGGTGGGAATGGGATAGAGCTTTTCAACAGGTGAATTATTGAAATGGCTGAGGGACAAGGGCCCTGCAACAGAGGAATCGCTGGAATAACTGGGAAGTGGCAGTGTAGTAGCTCCATGTGCTCCCTTCCCCCTTAACTCTAGGTATAGCCCAGGGCCAAGAACAGAAAGGGGACCTGCATAGGTAAGGAGTAGGGAGGAGATGGGGATCAGGATGGGAGTGGGAGGAAGATCACACACTCAATGATTTAGAGCTGCAAGGGACTTTAGAAGTCATGACCAACCCTCTCATTTTACAAGTGAGGAAATAGAAATTGAGATGAGAAGTGTCCTTACCTAAAGTCACACAGTAAGAAAGTAGCACTCAAGATTCAAACTCAGGCTCCTTGACTTCAAATCTAGCGCTCGCTACTGCTATACAAGTTACCTCTTTTGGCAATGAGAAATGGAAAGATGTGAGAGGCTGATGGGGTTGGGGTTTGGGATAGTGATAGGGACCACACAGAAAGGAGCCAGAAGTAAAAGTGGGAAGGGGCAGAGCAGTGTGGGGATGGGAGTTAAGAAAATTCTGGGGCATCCACATTCCTTCCAACCATCCAAGGTTAGGTATCTTTCTGGCTCTTGGCCTTCAGTGTCTCTCCCATGGCCCTAAGTTCTTAGCAAGGAGTGAACCTAGCTCTCCATCCCTGTGACCCAAGTCCCAAGGGGCTCTAACAGTTGTTGTCCAAAGGTTTCTGGACCCCCAAAGAAGCTCATCCCCTCACTTTTGATCCATTTCTGTTCTCTAGGGCCACCAAGGTACTACCTGGTTTCACTCATCTTAGTGGGACCTTGGCCTTGATGCTCTGGGGTCGAGGCTCTTATACTGGTGTACATTGGAGTGAGATGAACAAACAGCTTCCCAAGTCCTCAGGGAATCACTTCTGACAAATGGGGATTAAAACAGTAGTAACGGGACATTTAAATATTTGTGACATGAGAGCAAAGTCCAGCAGATCTGAGGCTGGATCATAGGCTCTCCCTGAGCACAAGAGGCCCCTGCCTCTCATTGGCCCAGGAGAAACCAGTTTTTTGAGGAACCTGTGTGGGTCTGGGGAGAGGTCACAAAAAACATCTTCCTTGCCCGCAGACAGCCTTGCCTCCATGGCCACACAGGCTCCGTGATCCATGATCAGTTACAAACATCTGACCAGCAGGTGTTAGGAGTCGGTAGCCAGACAGTGCCCAGGTTTGGCGCAGAAAGGAGGCAGCTGATCCTGCCTCAGGCCTTAATCCTCACCCTAAGATCATGAGGCCCTGCCATACCCAGGCACACCTAGAGTTGGGTCCCTCAGGAGAGGAATGACAGGCCCAGGCAGCCGTTAGGGAGCAAATGCTGGTTTCTCCCAGGTGAACTGTGCTCAGAGGGCCTTTGGAAGTCCCAGGAGAGGCCCCTAATAATTGGGGTTCCAGCCTCTGGGAATGAGGGACAGGTATGAGGCAGCAAGAGCAGAGACCTCCTCCCCCCACAAAGCTCCTCTCAGCAAAGGTTATCTTTTGCCTTTTCCTTTGGATTAAAGGCATCCAAAGGGTCCAGGTGAGGACCAATGTTTGGGGATCAGCTCTGACTGATTTTTACCACTCCTCTCTGACCAAATGGTTTCCAAGGGCCAAGCTTTAGGCTGGAGGTATAAACCTATTGCTTGTGCCTCTTGGTCGGGGCCTTTGTGGTGCTCCCCTGTTCCTCTGAGTCCTGGGAGTAAGGTCCCTGCCCTCTCTCAGGCCCCGGCAAGGATGCCCCGGCTGGCGGGGCAAGGATGTGCTGGTCATACCCACTCCTGGACTGGCCGTTTGTAGTAGGTAACCTGCTGTTGTGCCCCCTTGTTCTTAAACTGGAAGATGGTGTAGACAAGGACAAGGATGCAGAGGGAGAGGGTACAAGGGATGATGACGGCCACGGCATTCACCGTACTGGGCACATCATCTATGGTAACCATGATGTCCACGTCGTCCTGGGGCCTGCGACGCTCCTTCCTTTTCTCCACCTCCTTCTGATTACAGCCCATCCAGTCCCGCAGGATGGAGCGGGGGTAACCGGGTTCCACACTCAGCTTCTGATTATCAAATTTCCAGTAGTCCCGGCCCTTGTAGAAATAGGTGTAATCTGAAGAGACAGAGCCAGGATCAGACCCATGAGATCATCCTCTACTCTGAGGCTGGCCTGCATTTTACCCTTAACTTCAGAATCACTTCCTTCTGCCCAGAATAAGCTTTCTTCAGCCTGCCATCACTCCGAACTCATCTCACTGTTCTCAATCTAAAGTTACCCTTAATTCCAAGGTCCTTTTCTTCATCTCAGGTAAGCTCTGAGGTAACACCCTCAACTTGAGAGTAATCCCTTGTCAGATTAAGGTCCCCTTTATTTCCAGTCACTGTCCTTTCCAGGGTCTTTTCCCCTCAGCCTCTCTCAGGTCACCTTCTCCCTCAGCTTGGGCCCACATAACGCTGATGTTACTTCTCTGACCTCCAAGGCATTGCCCTCCACTGAAGGTTCCCCTTAACTTGATAATCAGAGTTCTCAGTCCAGGGTCAGTGCCTTCAGCTGGGAAAATTTGTCTTTAGGGCTCAGCCTCTCCTTGAGTGCTTCCCCCTCCCCTCATTTTCTTTCTCCCCACTGATGCCAAGAGCCTCCAGTCACTTCAAAGTAGGATTTGGAATAGTACTCTAGGCAGGGGGAGGATGGGTTGTAACAATGAATAGAACTTTAGAATATTAAAAACTATAAAGCAATTTAAAGGCTTTTTGGTACCTATCTCTCTCTCTCTCTCTCTCTCTCTCTTTTTTTTTTTTTTGTGGTAGAAGAACAAATAGGTTTATTTTTAATCCACTTTTTTTTTTTACTGTGAACCCTGTGGGTCACCTATTGCCTTTTCTGCACTTTGCCTAGAAGTGGACTAAGACTGATCCATTCCCTTCAAGCTCCAGCTTCCCCCAACCCCACCCCTATCCCTTAAAAGTGGGTATGGTAGACTGGGGGACTTGCCTCCTTAGCTGAGGAGCTTTGGCAAATTTTCTTAGGAGACTGACATACCCCTTCAAGGAAACCTGGGCTATGATAGGATTTGGTCTAGGCAGAAAACCTAGAGGGCCTGACTCCCAGGTCACTGGCTTCATCTAGAAAAAGTGGATGGTCACAATTACCAACACCTTCTCTCTCCATCTTTTTAATTTTGATATGAGGAAGGGAAGGTCTAGTCAGAAAAGGGGACTTATCCAAGGGTGTCCCATCCATAAATTAAGGGACCAACCCAAGACTAAATCTGGGGCACCAGATTCCCAGGTAAGAGACAAATTCTCCAGAGCTCCCTCCAAAGGACTTGTTTTCCCACTCCCTGCCTCCACCCCTCATACTCCCTAAGGGCATGACCACCTTTGGTGGTCTTGGTCTCTCCTAAATGACTTTACAAAAGCTAACTGCCTGATGGGCACCAAAGTGGGTGAACACTACATTTGGGGGAGCTCAGAGAAGGGAGACTATTGTAGGCTTATGAGCCAGGGCAGAAGAAGGGGAAAGCTCAGGGGATCTTCCTGAAGGAGATGATATTTGAACTGGGCCTCGAAGAAAAAGCAAGGAAGGGAGTTTGGACAGGGTCTTTGATGTTCAGAGGAGGTGCTACCTATGCAACCTTGGTCAAATCCCCTCAATTTACTTTTCTATAAAATTAGTGGGGAAAAATGAGTGGTTTGGAATAAATGATCTCTAAGGTTCCTTCTGGTTATGAACCCTGTGATATTTCCAAGAAATAAAACAGTGAGCCAGGGGAATTGTTTCCTGTATCCTGAGTTACACTGAGCTTTCTCCCACAACCTCTATCCCATCAACCCTACATGGGTCCCAGAATGTGATTGTAGACCCAGATCAGGACACTTACAGCCTTCTTTGCTGATGAAGGCCCCCTGAGGGGATTGGGGGATGCCCTTCCACACAGTGATAGGTTTGGGGTATCCAGGGTCAGTCGCCCGTCTCTCCTCATTGTAGCGCCAATACCATTCCCCTTTGAAAAAGTAGGTCTTGCCCACAGGCTCCCAGCGTAGGGCTGTGTCTATGCCTTCCCGGGGCAAGCAGGTACCCAGCTCTCCCAGGCTGTGAGGGTATCCAGGCTCCACAGTCACCTCCTTGAAGACCCAGTATTTGTCACCTGTGAATGGAAGAATCCTGCGTCAAGAACTAGTCTCCTAGACAGACATCTTCCTCTCCAGGTTCTGCTTCTAGTTGGAAAGGTTCTTGGGCCTCTTTTACCCCCCAGTCCTGGACAATCTAATACCCAAGGGTCTTGGAGCCCAGGAAGTCAGAGATTTCCCTCCCCCTGGAAACAGAGTTCTATCTAGGGCAGTAGAAGTAAAGATAAGACATAAAATGAGACACAAGGTCTGCCTTGGGAATAGATGCAAATAACTGGAAAATCATAATGTGCTGCCTTGTGACTGGCCTTCTATTGACTCATCCTCTATCATTAATTCATTTATCACACTCATTAATTCAACAAACATTATGCTCCCTAACCTTGACCCTCTTCTCTGACTTTGGGCTCCCATAGTTCTTTCTCAGCTCTGCTCTCCCTATAGTCACTCCCTGTGCAGTCATTCACTCCCATTTTCACTTGTCACCTCTATTCATGACCCCCAAACCTATCTTCAGCCCTGCTTCCCTCTCTCAAAGTTGCAGTCCCATATCTCCAACCAGGTGTCCCCAGGAGCTCCTAAAACTCACTGAGTGCACCTAAAGCTGAACTCATCGCCTGCCCCTCAAAATGACCCTGTGCTTCTTGACTTCCCTTTCTTTATTGCTGACGTATCATCACTATCCTCTCAGTGACCCAGTCTCCAACCACGCTATCATCTTGGACTCTTCTTTCTCTCTCATTCAATTTATTTACAGAGAACACATTTTCTCAGCCAAAAAGTAAGCCTGCAGAAGTATACTCCTTTTGCAATGTCTCACTGGCAGCAATAATTGCAAAAACTCATATTTTTAGAGTGTTTTAAGGATTAAAAGGTGTTTGCCTTACAAGCCCATTTTAAAGATGAAATCTACTCAAGGAAAGGATTTTGTCAGGATTCACAAACTAGGAAGTAGCAGAGCTTAACCTGAAACCTGGGTTTCCCAATTCCAGATGTTATTTCCACGATATATGAGGTAATTTATTTCTTTTTTTGAAATCAAAATGGCCCTGGAAAATCTTGAATGTAGTAAATCTTTCAGATTTGTCACTTCCTCTTCCCTGTTACAACCTCATCCTCAGCACTTCTCAAATGGACTATTAACTTGCTTCCTCTTCCCATTCCTTCTTCACCTACTGATAGTCATTTTTCTTTTGCATAGACCTGAGCATATCTCTCTCTTGCTCAGAAACTTTCAATGATTTCCCATTGCCTCTTTTTGATAAAGTCCACATGCTTCAGTCTGAAATTTTAGATCCTCTATTACCTGGTCCTACCCTATTTTTCTAACTTTGCTTCCCATTCCCTCTTAGTCAAACCCTCTATTCCAGTCAGGTTGATCTCCTGCATGTGCTCTAAATATTCTACCAAGCTGCCTCTGTCCTCTATGTGATTCTTGCCTAGATTGCTCTTCCTTGACTTGTGCCTCCCCCCCCCCCCCCCCCCCCCCCCGGCCCCAAATTCTACCCATAACCATATGATCAATTAAGACAGTGAATAGAAAAATACTTTGTAAAATTTTAAAGCATGACATAATAAGTCATTATTATTGTCATTATCCATTGAAAAAGGTGATTACTATCACTTTAGATTATTATGAAATATTACTTATTATAAAGATATACTGCTCTCCTTCTCAGCAATTACTCCTACCTCTTGAAACTTTGATTTCTCTTAACTACTCTGGACTTGGATTCTCTTTGACCCTTGCAACCTGGCACTTAAATATGTCTCATATCTTTTCTTGTTTGCTAAAAGATTCGTGTATCTAAGTCTTGTTATTCTTCCATATATGTGAATATATGGACACAGAACTGCTCTTTCTGTGTCTTTCCCAAATTGTTACCACCACAATGGTATAATGGAACACAGGCCTAGGCACAAGTGAAGGTTCTATAAATGCTGGTTTATTTGTTCACAGTTAAAAGTGAGGAGGAAGCCACTCAAATACCTTTGAAGAAGACAAATCGCCCATCAGACCTCTCATAGGCAGCATCAATGCGAGCTGGTAACCCCTTCCAGAACTGCTCGATTTGCATGGGGTAGCCCTCCTGAACACGATTATTCCGCAGACGCCAAAACCAGCGGTCCTGGGGGGAAAAGGTGGACTCTGGGGGGAGGGAGACCACACCAGATACACCTTGGCCCCACAATCTCCAGAAGGGAATGGATAAGGGGAGGACCCCATTCTATCAACAATCTGCTAACTGCATCTGCACAGTATAATACACTTCCTGGGAGAAAACAGGACTGGACCTCTTCTCCCCATTTTGCACACTGAGTTAGTGGCAAAAGCATAATGAGAACCAGTCAAAGGTTCTGAATCCAAGGCCAAGACTCTTACATTCACCCTGACCAAACTTCCCACTTTCCTGACTGGGGATTTGTCAAGGGCACAGATTAGCAACCCCAGCTAGACATACCTTGAACACAAACATCTCGCCCCGGAAGAGAGCCACAGTGTTGAAGTTGCCATCACAGATATTGGGCTTTGTACCCGGGGTGGACGGCCGGTCTCCCAATGGTGGCCTTGGGGGCCTAGGCTGACGCTCATGTTTCCTCTCTGGGGAGTGGATCCGCCGGGCAGGGAGTGTAGGGAGGGGTCGTGTGGGCTCCAGAGGCTCAGCAGGAGGACCTGGAGAGAGAAAGGGGGGACATGAAATTGAGACACAAGCTTCTTAAACGAATGGAAACTCCATCAACCCCTTTAATAGGAGCCAGAATGCCCAAGTTTTAGTCTTGAGTTTGCTACAAGCTAGCTCTCTAACTTTGGGCAAGTTCTTTTCCCTCTTTGGTTGGACTCAAACCAAATATCTCCTCTGGGAAATGGGGCAGCAGTCATTGCCTCCCAGTGGAGGTTAAATTTAGAACTAATTCTTACCACAATTCTGAGAGAAAGAATGTGACAAAAATGTAAAGGAAAGTACCATCAAAAGATCTCAAAACTCTAAGAGTGATAAATTATAACTTCTGAGGACTAATGATAAAATACTTCCCTCCTCCTGTCAAAGAGGTGGGGGACTAGAGATGAGGAATGAGGCATTCAACTGGTGAACATATGTTTTGCCAAGCCAATGTGTCAGTTTATTTTGTTTAAGTATAATTCTGGAATAGTAGTTCCTGAGAAGTGACAGTAACATAAAAGAAAAAAGTCACATTCTGAGCAGAACTAGGAGATCATTATATACCTCAACAACGATACTGTATGAGGATATATTCTGATGGAAGTGGATTTCTTCGACAAAGAGAAGATCTAACTTAGTTTTAATTGATCAAGGATGGACAGAAGCAGCTACACCCAAAGAAAGAACACTAGGAAATGAATGTAAACTGCTTCCATTTTTGTTCTTCTTCCCGGGTTATTTATATCTTCTAAATCCAATTCTCCCTGAGCAACAAGAGAACTATTCGGTTCTGCACACATATATTGTATCCAAGATCTACTGTAACCTATTTAACATGTATAGGACTGCTTGCCATCAGGGGGAGGGGGTGGAGGGAGGGAGAGGAAAAATCGGAACAGAAGTGAGTGTAAGGGATAATGTTGTAAAAAATTACCCTGGCATGGGTTCTGTCAATAAAAAATTATTAAAAAAAAAAGTCACATTCTTAATGAGTGGCAGGATCAAAATTAAGGCCTTTTCACTTTTAGAACAGAAAGGGCTCTTTTTACTTCAAAGTCCACTCAGCTCAAACCAGCACTGGACATTAACAATTCTGGAAGTATCAGGTATTGATTCAGTTCCCTGTGTTCTTCTTACCCCATCCCACCTCCAAACCAAAGGGAAGCTGGTGCCTTGGAATCATAGAAGTTTAGAATTGAGAGGAATCCTCAGGGGGCATGCACTTCAACCTCTTCTTAAACAGGAATGCCCTTGACAATAAGAGATCACCCAAACTCTTCTAAGACCAGTTTCAAGTGATAAGCAACTCACTTATCACACCCACCCCCACAGCTTATTCTACTTTGGGACAGCTCTTATTTGTTAGGAAATTTTTCTTTATACTGAGCTGAAATCTGTTTCTGTAGTTTCTTCTCAGTGGCATTCTCTTGGTGCCTTGTAGAAAAACAGCTCCTTAACGACCCTGCACATACTGGGGACATATCTTCCACCCAAAGTCCCCTCTACTAACCATAGATCTTCTGAATTCCCTGCAGGTCATCCTGGGGCAGCTTGAAGCTGTGCGTCTCCATGTACTGATAGAAAGGGGCCATGATGGCACTGGGGTCATTAGAATGTTCCAGTCCCAATGCGTGGCCCAGCTCATGCACAGCTACCAGGAAGAGGTCGTTCCCTGCAGAGACAGATGACAGCACCGGTCAGTTACCTGCCCACCTTTCATGGGGAGCAAGGGACTGCTTCCAGGAATTCGGCAACCTAGTTCAGCCAACTTCTGTGACTTATTCAGAGTCCTGTACCCAAGGCCTGGCCCAGTGAAGCTACCCCAGGGAAAGCACTCCAGAACACCCAAATGTGGGCAGCAAAAGGCACAAAGAGTTTACTTTATCACACAAATGGGGATAATATAGAGGTATGATGGTAAAAGTTTAATGTCTGACTCTGGGGGAGAAATGGACTCATGACACACTTTAGTTTAATCTGTATTATTTACATTTCTCCATACTTTCTAAAGTCTAGACAATCAACAAAACAATAAACCAAGGCTTGATGTATTCTTTGCCAATATCCAAGCTGTAAATGCTCACACTAAAAATTTAATAAAACTTCTCTTTCCCTCCCACCATCTCTGTCAATTAACTTCATACCTATTCTTCTAGGTAAACTCATTTTATCACTTTTCCTTAAGGCCTTCCTTGATTTAACACTTGGAAATAGAGTCTTCCTAATTTAATCTCACAGCACTTCTTTTATTTCTATTACACTTATTTTAGGGAGGAGACCTGTAATTTCACTAGTTCCACTGGGCATCCCCAAGGAAAAAACTCCTGTTAATTCCAAATCTCCAGCTAAGCTTCACCACATAGTCTTAAAGAATTGACTGGAACACTGAGAAGGCAAGTGAATTGTCCAGGATAATAGGCCAGTATATGTCAGAGAAGGAACATGAATCCGGGTCTTCTTGATTCTGAAACTGGCTCCCTATCCACCAGCATGTAGTTATTGTATGTAAAAATTGCATTCCCTTAGAGTTGTGTGTGTGTCATATTCTCTCTAGTAGGCTTTGAGGGCAGGGGACTATGACTTCTTTTTTTTTCTTTCTAATTTATTTATTAAACTAAATACAAAACAAGAAAAAACACAATAAGAAAAACACAGAAAAGAAACAAAACAAAACATTGTCATGTGCCCAGAAGAACATCAAGGAGGATTCAAAATATATAATAATAAATTTTCATTTCAAGAAAGCATATATAATAATAGAAGAAATTATATTCATGAGTGTACATCTTTTCTTTGCTTCCTTGTAGATTATTCATTTGTTACTGCTGATACTTTTTACTTTATTTCCCCCCTTCACATATACATACATATTATATATACATATACATACATATATATAAAGACATTCATATACACATATCTATATACATATATATAGAGAGAGACCTACATATGTAAACCCATATGTAAATATGCATCTAAAACAATATTAATATGGCTGACATATAATGTAGATTTCTCTCTTAATTGAATCTAAGTTTGACTTTGAGATCAATAAGTACTAGCCCTACTTTTTTTCTCTAGTAAATTTTACTCCTGATCCTTATTGTAGGAAATTCTCTTATTTCCTATCCTTGCTAATTCTTCTACTTTTAATTCTGCTCCTTAGTTTGTCTTGCTATTACTTAACCTTCCCCCACCCATGGATTCCCTACCTTATATTCTCCCCTCCTACCCTTTTCTTCCTTTATTTCATTCTCATTAATCTACACACCTTATCCCACTCTAATTAATCTAAACACCCTTCAGTACCTCCTTTAATGCCTATTAATTTATACCTTGTCTCATTGCCATAAATCTACACATACCTCTATACACAACCTTATCTTATGCCCTCCTCTCCTTCCTTCCCCCTTATTTCTTAACAGATTTTGAAGGGTGTTCTACCCTTCATGGTATATATGTACTGTTGCCTATTTAACCCTTTGCCAACGTGAACAAGTTTTCAAAATTACCAGCCCTAGTTTCCTATATAATGCCTCTGTATTGGTTCTTACTGTTGGTTATACAAGAGATTGTATAACATAATTACTATTTTTATCTTTTCCTAGACAGTTTTGCTTTTTAGAATCAGATCATATTCAGCTCTGCTCCAATTTTTCTTTTGAGCTACCTAATTACTTTTGTCAATTTTAAACATATAGTATACATTTCCATGTTAAAAAAAAATTTATCCATGTTCCTTGAAACAAGTATTTGATATTGGGTCTTATATATTACATTTTCTATTAAGTTCTGGTTTAGTTGAGACAAAGTCCGGAAAATCTGCAAGTTCATTGAGTGTCCTTTTTTTTTTCATTTAGTATTATGTATAATTTGCTGGATATGATAATTTTGGCTATAGGCCTAGTGTTTTTGATTGCCTGTATATGTGATTTGGGGGCATGGCTTTTTTTTTTTTACCTTAGTATCTTCTCTATAGCCAAGCACAATGTTCCATACAATAGGCTTTTACTGTCAAATAAGTGAGTGGATAAAGTTTGGAGAACAGAGAAAAATAACAAGTCAAGTATTTTATTAGTGGCTGAAAAATTCTGGGTACTTTCCCTAAATTCCTTTTTTTAAATTTAACTTTATTTATTTAACATTTTCCCCAGTTACATTCAAAACAATTTAAAAAAAAGATTTTGATTTTTAAGAGTTTAGAGTTCTAGGTTCTCTCCCTATCCTCACCCACAATTAAAAAAACCACATATGAGGTGATGCAAAACATTTACACAAAACTCAAGTTGTAAAAAAAAAAAAGATAGATCTTCCACCCTAATGAAAATAAAAACTCTCAAGAAAAATTAAATTAAAGAGAGAGAAAAGAGAGAGAGAGAGAGAATGCTTTGATCTGTTCCCTCTGGGTATGGATAGGATTTTTCATCATAAGTCCTTCAGAGTAGTTGTTTTCCCTAAATTCTTAATAATTTACAAAATAAATCACTATTTCTTCAAATTTGTTTTTATATCTACATCATAGTCATTAATGTTATAATTACTGTGAACAAAATTTTAAATTCTCCCATTTAATACAACACCCATTCCTATTAAAAAAAAAAAAAAACCAGAGAACATAGGGATAAAGGGAGTTTTCCTTAAAATAATAAGCAGGATCTATTTAAAACCAACAGCAAGCATTATGTGTAATAGAAAGAAGCTGAACACATTCCCATAAGATCAGGGATGAAACAAAGATGCCCATTTTCATCACTATTATTTAACATTGTACTAGAAAAGTTGGCTTTAGCAATAAGAAAAGAAAAAGAAATTAAAGGAATTAGAATAGGCAACGAAGAAATAAAACTATCACTCTTTGCAGATGACATGATGATATACTTAGTGAATCCTAGAAATCATCCAGAAACCTACTGGAAACAATTAATAGCTTTAGCAAAGTTGCAGGATATAAAATAAACCCACAAAATCATCAATGTTTCTACATATCATTGACAAAGCCTATCAGCAAAAGACAGAAAAAGAAATTCCATTTAAAATAACCATAGATAAAATAAAATACTTGGGTATCTACCTGCCAAGACAAACCCAAGAACTACATGAACACAATTATAAAGTTCTCCCATTTAGAAGACAGCCATCCAGAGAGAGGACTGTGGGGACTAAATGTGATCACAACATAGTATTTTCACTTTTTTTGCTTATTTTTTGTTTTCTTTCTCATTTTTTCCCTTTTTGATCTGATTTTTTTTTTTTTTTTGCAGCATGATAAATGTGGAGATATGTATAGAAGAATTGCACATTAACATATATTGGATTACTTGCTATCTAGGGGAGGGGATGAGGAGAAGGGAGAGAGAAAAATTTGGAACACAAGACTTTTCAAGAGTGAATTTTGAAAACTATCTTTGCATATATTATGAAAATAAAAAGCTATTATTAAAAAAATTTGTAGTCAGAAAAAAAAAATTCTCCCACCTAAAGAAAGGGTAGAATGATGATTGCCATCAAAATGCATATGCAGGCTAGCTCATCATATTATATAGGATGAACTGGAGAATTTGTGTTTAGATACATATGTTGCTATTTACATAATTATATTTTAATTTAATTTTATGTTTGTATGTGTTTAAATTTTCATAAACAAAGTTGCAAAACACAAAGTGTCTCCCTGAAGACATGGTCCTCTTTGGGAATGAAGGACAAACAACAACATTAATGTATCCAAAACCCTTTTGGACTTTAATCAACTCTTTTCAGATTAAGGTTTATCATTCCCCTGTGCTCTAACCCGATGACCAGTTACAGAATAGCATCCCCCAGGTAACAGAGGCAGGATCTCCACTGTTATGATTCATATCATAGTATGGAAGGTGGTGGAAAATCACACAGAGAGGGCTAGACTTGGAATCAGGAGGCCTCAGAGTCAAATCCTAGCTTTGTCACTGACCAACTAAGAAATCATGGACATGTCACTTAATCTCTTTGCATCCCAATTCTCTCTTTCTAACAAGGGAATATTATCTTTTGTCTCTGTCGTACAGGCTTGTTGTGAAGTTTGAATGAGATAACTTGAATTAAGTAATACAAAAACTTTTGTCTGTGTGTTGGCGTTGGGGGGAGTTGATATGTAAATTTATCCATATAGGAGATTGTTAAAGAAAAATAGAATGCAAATCATCAACTGTTCTGTGAGGTAAAGATCAGTCTGGGGGGCCTGGGAGGTTAAATCACTTGTCCTATATACCATATGTAGCAGAGGAGGATTTGATTTCAGGTCCTTCAGACTCCGAAGCCAGTTTTCTGCCCTACTTCCTTGCAAATTTGAAAGTGATCGATAAATTTCAGTTGTTGTTATCATCATCATTATGAAGGTAGTATGATATAATAGATATCTGACCTCACGTAGAGGCTATAAACATGAACCTGTACAGATTTGGGGGGCATAGTGGAGGAGAGAGGGACCTGGAAAACTGTGGGTCATAGGGTCACAAAGAATATGATCTGACTGAACAGCAAGACTCACTTCAGAACAATAAGTCCTGTGTTCAAATCCTAATTCCAGTATTTACTGGCTGCATGTCTTGGGGTGAGTCAATTAACCTCTCAGTGGCCAAGGCCAATGGTGTCAAATTCAAGTAAAAAAGGACTACTAGAACTGATGGAGTCAAAATGCAAATCAAAACATCCCTTTTTAAAATTTATATTTTTCTTGGGGTTTTTTGGGGGGGAGGTGAGAGGTCTATGTTTTCCTTTATAATATGACTATGTATAACCAAATCAAACTGGTTGCCTTCTCCATGAGGAGGAAGAGAATTGAAGGAAAGGATTCAGAGCTAAGAATTTTTTTTTAAAGTTGAAAATTGAAAAAAAAAAGTATTAAAAAAAAAAAAAAAAAAGAAAAGGGGCCATTAAACTATAATAAAGAATCCCTGCAGCAGTATATTGATTTAGAAAACCACAAATTACCATTATTTATGTACTATTGCAATTTCATTTATTTTGTTAAGTATTTTCCAATTACATTCTAATCTGGTTCAGGAAGCATTCCAGAGTGTTGTGGGAGGAATGCCGAAGGGGGAAATTCTCTGAGTGTGTGAGTTGCAGAGAAGGTGCCAATCTGCATTGGTAGAGGGGATTTCCTCACCTAGGAGTTCTCTATATTCAGGTCCAATCCCTCTCCCAATTATTATTATTACCATTAGGGCAACTGCTTGGCTCTTTTGCACTATGGAAAGTTTTGCTATAACAATTGGATCTACTCCTCCACATTAAACACCCCCCATATTCAAATTGCTTTTTCCTTCAGTTCTTTGTCATGCTCACTCACCCCCTCATAACTCAGCACCACCTTTT
The DNA here is from genome assembly GCF_902635505.1 of Sarcophilus harrisii. Taxonomy (NCBI): domain Eukaryota; kingdom Metazoa; phylum Chordata; class Mammalia; order Dasyuromorphia; family Dasyuridae; genus Sarcophilus; species Sarcophilus harrisii. The sequence goes on along the minus strand of NC_045427.1, from coordinate 422,205,487 downwards.
AAAGATGGGAAGATTGGAAGAACATCTTGTAAGGTAAATAACAAGCAGTTAACAATCAAATGAGCAGCTAACCAAGGGGAATCTTTGCAGGTGGGAAGCCAGGTCTGACTGAGTCAGATTGACTGACTTTCCAAAAAGCTAATACACTGAGTCCTAGTGTTAGCAACCGAGATGTAGGCGAGCTTGAGATAGAAACATCAGCGGCAACCCCGTATCACTACGGCAAGAGAAGGTGTTTAAATCAACTCTGCGTTGTATGGCATTGATTTCAGTGCTGTTGAACTTGGAGACAGACCAGCTCGATCCATCTGCAAGTATTTGAAAGAGTGGGGAAAGGGATGACAGGGAAGGCTCGAGAATCTGGCAGCAAAATTGTTGGTGGAGTTGTGAACGAATCCAACCATTTTGGAGAGTAGTTTGGAACTATGCCCAAAAAGTTATCAAACTCTGCATACCCTTTGATCCAGCAGTGTTACTACTGGGATTATATCCCAAAGAGATTATAAAGAAGGGAAAGGGACCTGTATGTGCACGAATGTTTGTGGCAGCCCTTTTTGTAGTGGCTAGAAACTGGAAACTGAATGGATGTCCATCAGTTGGAGAATGGCTGAATAAATTGTGGTATATGAAAATTATGGAATATTACTGTTCTGTAAGAAATGACCAACAGGATGATTTCAGAAAGGCCTGGAGAGACGTACACGAACTGATGCTGAGTGAAATGAGCAGGACCAGGAGATCATTATATACTTCAACAACAATACTAGATGATGACCAGTTCTGATGGATCAGGCCATCCTCAGCAACGAGATCAACCAAATCATTTCTAATGGAGCAGTAATGAACTGAACTAGCTATGCCCAGAAAAAGAACTCTGGGAGATGACTAAAAACCATTACATTAAATTCCCAATCCCTATATTTATGCACACATGCATTTTTGATTTCTTTCACAAGCTAATTGTACAATAATTGAGTCTGATTCTTTTTGTACAGCAAAATAATGTTTTGGTCATGTATACTTATTGTGTATCTAAGTTATATTTTAATATATTTAACATCTACTGGTCATCCTGCCATCTAGGGAGGGGTGGGGGTAAGAGGTGAAAAATTGGAACAAGAGGTTTGGCAATTGTTAATGCTGTAAAATTACCCATGTATATATCCTGTAAATAAAAGGCTATTAAAAAAAAAAAGAGAGAGAATCTGGCAGCAATAATTGTGATAGTCTGGCGTTTTCCTTTTCTGCCTTCCCTTTTGTCTTACTTTCTATCCCCAGCACTTAAGCAGTGTTTGTTGAGCACATAGGAGGTGCTTAATAAATGTTTAGGGAAGCTAGGAGGTCCAATGGATCGAGTACTAGACCTGGAGTCAGGAAGACTCATTTACCCGAGTTCAAATCTGACCTTAGACAATGATTAGCTGTGTAACTCTGAACAAGTCACTTAAACCCGTTTCCCCCAATTTCCTCATCTGTATGAGTTGGAGAAGGAAATGGCAAACCACTCCAGTATCTTTGGCAAGAAAAACCCAAATGGGGTCACAAAAAGTAAGACACAATGGAACAACAAATAAACATTTATTGACTAATTTATTGTACATGGCCTCTACTGCTTATCTCTGAGGAAGATAGTCTGTCAGAAGCTTTTCTGATGTGCCCATCTTTCCCTAGAAGTCTTGTATGGTCCACAGGTAGATTCTGGATTCCAGGATACAGAGTACATAAATATATTTAGATACCCGAGTATTGATTACATACCCTGCAGATCTGATTCCATGTATCTGATAACAGAGCTTAATCCCCCATCCCTGAAGTAAAATGCCCAACTGTGACCATCTCCATGACACACTCTGAAATATAGTTCTCTTTCCCAATGTCTGTCATAAATTCAAAGACCAATAGATTCCTGCTTCCCTTGTATCTGGACATCCCCCCCCCCCCCTGAATTCCAGGTCTTGCTTTTGTTGCTTATATCCTAATGCAGACCTGTAAACACTAGATCCATATTTGTCTCCACTATTGGCTTAAAGACATAAAGAAGTTTCTGGAAATTTTTGATTCCCATGGACCTAGGGGTTATGTCCAATGTGCTCCAAAAGGTATGAACTAGAAGAGTGTATTTAGAGGCCAGCCTACCACTTTCCTGCTCTTTGATCAGTGAAGGCCCTTCTTCAAGAATCACCTACTTAGACAAGACCCCAGAGCAGGAAGAAGAATGTCATTCACCATCTTGTGGATTCCATGAAGGATGTGGTGGTAAACAACAACATGAAGACCTCTCCAGCAGAAGGAAAAGCCTTCAGATGAGAATAGAAGTCAGGGTTTACTGACTTCCATGATTAGGTAAAAAAACATGCCCATGAAGGCAGGGAAGAAAAAGGAATAAGGAAAAGGAATTTTATAAATAGAATCTACTATGTGTTAGGCAGTTTGCTAAGTGTATTGTATTTTTTTCAATAATATTTTATTTTTCAAATACATGCAAAGATAGTTTTCAACATTTACCTTTGCAAAATCTCGTGTTCCAAAATTTTCTCCCTTTCTTTCCCTCTCTCCCCTCCCAGGAAGCAACGTGATATAGGTAAAACATGCATTTCTTCTAAATATATTCCATATTCATCATGCACTCAAGAAAAATCAAATCAAAAGGAAAAATAATGAAAAAGAAAAAAGCAAACTAACAACAACAAAAAGGTGAAAATGCTATGTTGTGATCCACACTCAGTCTCCACAGGCCTCTCTCTGGATGCAGATGGCTCTCTCCATCACAAGACCATTGGGACTGGCCTGAATCATTTCGTTGTTGAAAAGAGCCACAAGTATCACATAATCTTCATGTTGCTGTGCACAATGCTCTTTTGGTACTGGCTCATCTCATTTAGCATCAGTTTATATAAATTTTTCCAGGGCAAAATGCTTTTTACAAATATCTCATTTGATCTTCACAACCACCCTGGGAGATAGAGACTATATTATTATCACCATTTTACAGTTAAGGAAACTGAAGTAAATGACTTGCCCAGGTCACATAACTAGTAATAATCTGAGACCAAATTTTAACTCAGTTCTTCCTCACTCCAGGCCCATGAGGCCCAGAATCTCTTTGTTTAACTCAATGGTCCTCAGAGTGTTGTGAGGATCCATTAGGGGCTCCCTGAATCTGTTTTTAAGGCAGCCACAGACTCAAAACTAGTTTTATAATTCTAAGACATTTTAAGTTCTAATATAGTAATTTTTAGTAGATATAATATATATATAAACAAAAGCTCTTTATGGAGAAAGGGGTTTCTTAATAATTTTTAAAAGTGTGATGGGTTCTAGACCCAGCAGTCTGAGAACCATCTCTGGCCTCCACCACTTGCCTAGCTCTTCATCACCGCTCCAAACTTAGCCTCCCTCCAGCCATCTCTTGACCCTCAGTCTTGTGATAAGTAGTTGAATTTAACCCTGCCTTTGCCTCCTCTACCAGTTTCTGCTCCAGAGATTTCCTCCTTGCTGACTTTAATCTGACAAGTGCCATTATGTGTAATTCACAATGCTAAGGATAAGACGCCAAAACCAAATGAACAGTTCCTAGATTTGACAAACTGATGGATAATAAGAGCTAACATATAGTGTTAGCTTTGGAATACATTTGGATATATCTTTTTGTCTGCACTTGTGATTTCACTAGTAAAGGGAACTCCTTGTTATCAACACAGTGTTTCCTTAACTCTGAGGAGTTAAGTGACTTGTCTGGAGTCATATAGTTAATGTTTCAAAAATAAGACTTGAACTCAATTCTTCCTATTTCATGCTGCCCCAATGATAGATTTTATATTTGGGAGGTTGCAAATCACCCTAAAGATTTCCAGATTTGATACAGTCTGCTCTAACATTACACTTTTACTCAGTTCTGGGCCTATCTCACTTTATGACTGGTTAAGCCATGGGAGGATGTGTATGGGACAAACTCTCATCACAGATGTAAGTGAATTTGTATCCCCTGGTAAACAAATAACTAAAGAATTCAAACAAATCTTTTTTTCCCCAAAAAAACTCCACTCACTCAAGAGATTCCTGAAAAAAGTTCGGTATTCACTGGCAACAGAGAAAAATGCAAATTACAACAACCTGAGGTACCACCTCACACCCACCAACCTACAAAAGATAATAAATGATGGAGAAATTCATTGTTGGAGAGGTGGTGGGAAGATAAAAGTATGTCAATTTATTGTTGGAGGAGCTGAATTCACAGCTACTGTTGGAGGAGATGTGAATTCTTCCAGCCAGCCTGGAAAACAATATGGAATTATATAAGAATAGTGGCTAAGTTATTCAGGCTCTTTGACCCAGAGATTTCATGATTAGGATTATAGGAAACACCAGCATCTATACAGTGCTTTATGATTTGAAAGGTACCGAATATCAAAGGGATCAACGAAGGAAGGCATCTTAAGAGTACCAGATTTCAAACTACATTACAAAGTGGTAATCATCAAAACAATCTGGTACTGGCTAAGAAACAGAGTGGTGGATCAGTGGAATAGATGATGTGTATAATACATAGTAGTAAATGATCATAGTCATCTAGTGCTTGAGAAATCCAAGGTATAAGCTTTTTGGTCAAGAACTCATTACTTTACAGTTTCTGGGAAAACTGAAAAAACAAGTTGGCAGAAAGTAAGCATTACCTACTTCTGACCTTGATAAACTCAAAATGGGTATGTGATTTGGACATAAATTACAATATCATAAGCAAATTAGAGGAACATGGAAAATGTTACCTGTCATATCTACGGATAAGAGAAGGATTTATGACCAAATGAAAGAGAATCATGAAAAGTATAACGGATAATTTTGAATACATGAAATTAAAGAGTTTTGCACACAGATGTGTCCAAAATCAGAAGGAAGTGAGGAAACTGGGAAATTATTTTTACAGCAAGTGTCTCTGATAAAGACCTTGTTTTTCAAATATATAGAGAATTAAGTCAAATTTATAAGAATATGTCATTCCTGTACAATGATCAATTCTGATGGACATGGCTCTCTTCAACAATGAGATGATTTAAACTAATTCCAATTGTTCAGTAATGAAGAGAGCCATCCACACCCAGAGAGAAGACTGCGGGAACTGAGTGTGGACCACAACAGCATTTTCCCTCTTTCTATTATTGTTTGCTTGCATTTTTGTTTTCCTTTTCAGGTTTTTTTTCTTTCTAGATCCAATTTTTTTTTTTAGATCCAGCAGAACACTGGATTTTTTTTTTAATTAAATAACTTTTTATTGACAGAACCCATGCCAGGGTAATTTTTTACAACATTATCCCTTGCACTCACTTCTGTTCCGATTTTTCCCCTCCCTCCCTCCACCCTCTCCCCAAGATGGCAAGCAGTCCTATACATGTTAAATAGATTACAGTAGATCTTGGATACAATATATGTGTGCAGAACTGAACAGTATTCTTGTTACTCAGGGAGAATTGGATTTAGAAGGTATAAATAACCTGGGAAGAAGAACAAAAATGAAAGCAGTTTACATTCATTTCCTAGTGTTCTTTCTTTGGGTGTAGCTGCTTCTGTCCATCCTTGATCAATTGAAACGAAGTTAGATCTTGTCTTTGTTGAAGAAATCCACTTCCATCAGAATACATCCTCATGCAGTATCATTGTTGAGGTATATAATAATTTCCTGGTTCTGCTCATTTCGCTCAGCATCAGTTCATGTAGGTCTCGCCAATCCTCTCTGTATTCATCCTGCTGGTCATTTCTTACAGAACAATAATATTCCATAACAATCATATACCACAATTTACTCAACCATTCTCCAGTTGATGGGCATCCATTCATTTTCCAGCTTCTGGCCACTACAAACAGGGTTGCCACAAACATTTTGGCACATACAGGTCCCTTTCCCTTTTTTAGTATCACTTTGGGGTATAAGCCCAGTAGAGACACTGCTTAGATCCAATTTTTCTTATGCAGCAAAATAACTGTATAAATATGTATACATATATTGGATTTAACATATATTTTAACATATTTAACATGTATTACCTGCCATCTACGGGAAGGGGTGGAGAGAAGGAGGGGAAAATTTGGAACAGAAAATTTTGCAAGGGTTAATGTTGAAAAAATTACCCATGCATATGTTTTGTAATTAAAAAGCTATTAAAAAGAATATGTCATTCCCAAATTAATAAATGGCCAAAGGATATGAACAAGAAATTTTTAGAGGAAATCAAAGCAATCAAGAGTCACATAAAAAAATCTTCTCAATAACTATTGATTAGAGAAATGCAAATAAAAACAACTCTGAAGTACTATCTCACATCTATCATACTGGCTAATATTACAGAAAAGGAAAATGACAAATTCTGGAAAGGATATGGAAAAGTAGGGATAATAATGAAGTGGAGTTACTGTTCTAACCATTCTGGAGAACAATTAATTTGGAACTATGTACAAAAGGCTATAAAACTGCGTAAATTTTAGCCCAGCAATAATATCACCACTGAGTCTATATCCCAAAGAGATAAAAAAAAAAGAGGGGAAAGCATATATATATATATATATATATATATATAAAAGCTCTTTTAGGGGTGGCAAAGAATTGGAAATTGAGGGTATGTCTATCAACTGGAGAATGGCTGACCAAGATATGGTACATGATTATGATGAAATGCTGATGATGAGCATGGAAGCTCATTCAGAAAAACCTAGGAAGACTTACATGAACTAAGGCAAAATGAATTGAGCAGAATCAGAACAGTGCACACAGTAACAGCAATATTGTATAATAATCAGTTGTGAATGATAGCTATTTTCAACAATACAATGATCCATAACAATTCTAAATGAGTTATGATGAAAAATGCTTTCACCTTCAGAGAGAGAACTGATAGACTCAAAATGCAAGTGGATGCATACTTTTTCCTCTAATAGTAGACATTTTATTTTTCTTAATACATGTAAAGATAGTTTTCAACTTCCATTTTTGTAAGACATAGTGTTCTAAATTTTTCTCCCTCTCTCCCTATACCCTAAAACAGCAAGTAATCTGACATAAGTTATATATGTACAATCCTTTTAAACATATTTTGGTATTTGAAATAATCAAGACAAATCAGACCAAAAGAAAAAAAAAAACAAGAAAACTTTCCTCTAACCTATATTCAATATCCATAGTTCTCCCTCTGAATGCAATTGGCATTTTTCATTCTAACTCCATTGGAATTACTTTGTATCATTGCATTGTTGAGAAGAGCCTAATGTATCTCACTTGAACAACAGACAATCTTCTTGTTACTGTATAACAACGTGCTCCTGGATCTACTCAATTTACTCAGCATCAGTTCATGCAAGTCTTTCCATGCTTTTATGAAGTCAGTCTGATCATCATTTCTTATAGAATAATAATATTCCATTACCCTCCTATAGCATAACTTATGCAGCTATTCCCCAATTGATGGGCAGCCACTTAATTTTTCAATTCTTTGACACTACAAAAAGAGATGCTATAAACATTTTTTTACATATGGATTTTTTCCCTCTTTTTTATTATTTCTTTGGGATATAGACCCAGTAGTGACATTACTGGATCAAAGGGTATGCACAGGTTTAGAGTCCTTTAGGCATAGTTCCAAATTGCTTTCCAGAATGGTTGAATCATTTCACAACCCTACCAACAATGCATTAGTGTCCTTGTTTTTCCACATCCCCTCCAACATTTTTCATTAATTATCTTTTCCTGTCATCAAAGCCAATCTGAGAGGTGTGAGGTGATACCCTAGAATTGTTTTAATATGCATTTCTCTAGTGAATAGTGATTTAAAGCATTTTTTCCTGTGACTAGGAATGGCCTTAATTTCTTTGTCTGAAAATTGTTCACTTTGACTTTTGACCACTTATCAATTGAGGAATGACTTGTATTCTTTTAAATTTGAGACAGTTCTCTATATATTTTAGAAATGAGTCCTTTATCAAAAACACTAGCTGCAAATTTTTTCCCCAGCTTTCTGTTTCCCTCCTAACTTTGGATGCATTAGTGTTATTTATACAAAACCATTTTAATTTGATATAATCAAAATTATCTACTTTGCATTTCATAATGTTCTCTAGTTCTTTGGTCATACTTCCTTCTCCACAAATCCAACAGATAGACTATCCCTTGTTTTATTAATTTATTTATAACATCAATCTTTATGTCTAAACCATGAACCCATTTTGACCTTATCTTGGTATACAATGTTAGATGATGATCAGTGTATAATTTCTGCCATACTATTTCCAGCTTCCCCAGAAAATTTTGTCAAATAATGAGTTCTTATCCCAGAAGTTGATTCTTTGAGTTTATCAAACACTAGATTACTATAGTCATTAACAGTTGTATCTTGTATACTAACCTATTCTTGACCTTTTTAAAAAAACTTTATTTTTCTTGGATTTTTCTTGTTTGCTGTGTGTGTGTGTGTGTGTGTGTGTTTCAACAACATGACAAATATGAAAATGTTTTGCATGACTGAATATAGATAATCTATATAAAGTGCTTGCCTTCTCAATGGAGAGAAAGGAAGAGAGAGAAAGAATTTGGAATTAAAAAAATTTTTTTAATGTTTAAAATTATTTTTACATTCAATTGAAGGAAAAATAAAATATAAGAAAAAAGAAATGAGGAGCAGAAAGATTTTTAAAAAATCTGGGAAGACTTATATGAACTGATGCAGAGTGAAATGAATAGAACCAGGACATCATCACCCACAGCAATAACAATATTATATGAGCATGATCAATTGTGAAAGACTTAGCTACTTTGATCAAGTAAATGATCCAGGACAATAAAGAATTTGTGATTTAAAAAAATGTTACCTACCTTCAGAGATAAAACTGCTGAACTGATTTCAAACTAAAGTGTATTTTTTTTTCAATTTTTGTGTTTTCTTTTCAAAATGGCCAATATGAAAATATGCTTTGTATGATTTCAAATGTATAACTGATATCATATTGCTTGCCTTCTCAATGAGTGGGAGGAGCAACTTGAGGGAGGGAGAGATTTGGAACACACACAAAAAATTTAAATCATAAAAATAATGAAAAAATTTAAAAGATCTGAAAATGTATTATATATATGTATATATTAAATATCTTATCTGATTCTTATAATTAGCCTGAGATAGGTACTATTATTAGCCCCATATAAAGATGAATTATAAGGAAGAACTAGCTTGTACATGTCTGAGATGGGATTTGAATTCAGTTCTTCTTGACTCTAGGCCCAGCACTCTCTCTACTGTGCCATAGCTGTATTATATCTCTGGCAGCAACTGCTGTCAGCAAGAAAAGGCTCATATATACAGACACATCTATAGTAGCATCATTTTATTATAAAAATTTAGAAACAAAATAATTGGTCAATGGCCAAACCAATTGTGGTGCATGAAGGTGATGGAATATTATGATTCTATAAGAAATGGCAGATATGAAGAACTCAAGAGAGACTCTTATAGATGGGTAGCAAATGAGACAGAATGATGAAAGCAAGATTGAAAGAAAAATGGATGTAAGGATCATGGCAAGGGAAAGATATGGTCAGCATGAAAAGGCAATGGAATGCTGCTCACATACAACAGCCATTGCTAACAGACTACTATGCTAATAACATTAAAGAACACATCTTTCCTTTCTTTTAATAATTATCTCCCCCAGCCTCACCCTCTACCAAAGAATGTATTTTGTAACAGTTTTTTTGAATATTTGATTAGAAGTATCTATTGTGGGAAAACAAAATGTAACTTCAAAATTTTTTTAAAGTGGTATTTTGTAACCCCCAGTAGACAGATTGGAGGGGAATATAAAAGGCAACATAGAAACCAGAATGGAGTAGAGTCTCAGAAGCAAGAAGACAAGACAGGGTCAAGTTCTTTTTGTCTGTTTGATTTTGGTGAGGCAATCAGGATTAAGTGACTTGCCGGGGGATCATACAGCTAGTAAGTGTCAAGTGTCTAAGGCTCGATTTGAACTGAGGTCCTCCTGACTTCAGGACTGGTACTCTACCTACTGTGCCACCCCATAAGTTTTTTTATGGATCTGATCTACATTTTCTTTGGTTTGGGGAACTCCTGATGAGGTTGTCTAGATCACCTAGAAGTTAAGCACATTGCCCAGGGCCACCCAGCATGATGTGTCGGAGGCAGGCCCCAGTGTTCCCTGCACATGGTACCCCAAGTCCAGTTTCTAGGTTTGGCATAGGCTGTCTGTCACCAATCCTAGAATTCACTCCTTCACTTTTACCTGTTGGAATTCCTGGTCTCCTTCAAAACTTAGTTCAACAATGAGGTGATTCAGGCCAATTCCAATAGACTTGTGACAGAGAGAGAGATCTGCATCCTGCAGGAGGACTGGGGACTAAATGTGGATCATTCAGTGTATTCACCATTTTTGTTGTTGTTTTCTTTTTTTTTTTCTTTTCCTTTTTGATCTGATTTTTCTTGTGCAGCATGATAATCATGGAAATATGTATTGAGGAATTGCACATGTTTAACACATATTACTTGCTGTCTAAGGGAGGAAGGGGGAAAATTTGGAACACAAGGTTTTGCAAGAGTGAATGTTGAAAACTATCTTTGCATGTATTTTGAAAATAAAAAGCCATTATTTTAAAAAACTTAATTCAAACCACATCTTACTGGTCCCCCAGCTGCTACTGCCCTAGCAGTAGCCATCATCTGTTTTGCATGTATTCCATACATATCTTTATAAGTGCACATCACCTCCCTTATTGAAATATAAGCTCCCACATGAATTGGTCCAGGCATTCGGGAAAGTCATTTGGAACCATATCTAAAAAGCTATTAAGCTGGGCATCCCTTTTGACCAACAATACCTTTAATAGCTCTATACCCTAAAGCAATCAAAGAAAGCAGTAAAGAACTCGTGTAAAAATATTTATAGCAGCTCTATGTATTTGTAGTAACAATAAGCTGGAAACTATGGGGATCCCACTAATTGTGAGTGACTGAACAAATTACTGCAAATGAGTGTAATAGAATATTACTGTGTTTTAAGAAATGATGAAAAAGATAGATTCAGAGAAACCTGGGAAGACTGACATGAACTAAAGCAGAATAAAGTGAACAGTAGAAAACCAGAGGAACGATTTATGCAGTGACAACAGTATTGTAAAGATAAACAATTTGAAAAATTTCAGAATCCCGATCTGCTCAGTTGGCATTCTAAACCCTTTATAAGTTAGCTCTTTTCGATCCCTCCAGTCTTACTCCCTATAAAATACTGTTAAATCCAATGACACTGGCCTCCTGGCTATTCTATGAACAAAACACTCTATCTCTCAAATCCCTGTATTTTCTTTGGCTGTCTCCCATGCCTGGAACTCTATCTATTCAACTATACATACTGATTTCCCTAGCTAAATATCAACTAAAATCTTATCTTTTACTGGAAGCTTCCTTCTATTAATTATTTCCTGATTATTCTTGTTTGTTGTTTCCCCTATTAAATTATAAGCTTCTTGAGGATAATGATTTTTTTTTGCTTCTTTTTTTATCCTTACAGTACCTGGCCCAAAATAGGTGTTTAATAAATGTTTATTGTTTGACTGACCAATATATTAATCAGCCACAATTCCAGTGAACTCAAGATGAAACATGTTGCCTATCTCCTGATAGAGTAGATGGATTCAGATTGTAAGATGTATGCATTATATATATGCATGTATATATGAACATATATACACATATCTTTTAATATACATATATTCACCTATTTATATATACATATATGTACACATACATATTTTTTGGGCATGGCCAGACAGAATTTGTTTTGACTACATGTATTTGTATTTGTAAAAAAAAAAATTTGTTTTTCTTGCTTTCTCAGTGCGGGGAGAAGGGAAGGTCAGAGGGAAGGAATGTGGATCTGAAAATAAAATGAAATAAAATAAAAATAAATGAAGTGGGATTAATTCAGGGGTTCTTAACATGAACTCTATGACTTTATTTTAAAAAATCTTTTGATAACTGTAATTCAATATAATTAGTTTCCTTTATGAACAAGTAATAACCTTTCATCAATGTAATGGTGATAGTTTCAGAGGACAGATGGTGATCCCTGCTATGTACATCCTGACAGAGAAGTAAGTGATGGATTCAAGAAGCAGAATGAGACATACATTTTTAAACTTGGCCAATGCCAGGTCAATTTGCTTTGCTTGACTAAGCATATTGGTTACAAAGGGTTTGTTTTTGTTTTTGCATTGAAAAATAATGGAAGAAGTGGAAACAGAGAAAATAAATGTTTGATTTTTTTTTTATCATCCCTCTCCCCAAAAGGGAAATAATTAAAAAAAAATTCCTTGAGAGAAGAGATTATTTTGCTTTTATGTGTAGAGTTCACCATTTTGAGGCTCCTTAAACACAAGTCTACAAGTTCTTAAACTTTTTGTGTCTTGGACTCCTTTAGTGGTTTGGAGAAGTCTCTATGAATTCCTTCTCAGAATAATGTTTTTAAGTGCATGAAATAAAATATACACAATTGAGAAGGAAGCCAATTATACTGAAATATAGTTACCAAAATATTTTAAAAAACAAGTTCACAGACCCCAGGTTAAGTAAAATCCATTATGTGGCAATGCAGCCTAACTAGAGGTCAGAATGAAACTGTGACCTAATGCATAGTTCTGACTTCTAACCACTGTACGCAACATGCATTGGATAGGATAGGATAGTGAGAACAACAACCAGACAATTGAGATCAGAGTTGTGTTCCAATCACTCAGTCACTCAATAGACATTTATTAACCACCTACATTTATTAAGCCAGGCACTGTGCTAAGCTCAAAATTACATGTGTATGTATTTTGCATGTATGTGTGTATATATATATATATATATATATATATATATATATATATATATATATAAAGGGGGGGTAGTGCAGGGACAGAGAGAAAGAGAGAGACAGATCAACAGACAGAGAGAAAAAGCAAAGTAGAAGCACAAAAGACAGTTTCAGGTCTCAAGCAGCTCTTGATCTAACAAAGAGATGACATAAAATAATCTATATTGAAACAAGAAATACAGGATAAACCAGAGATAATCAGCAGAGGGAATGTTCTAGTATTAAAGAAGATTAGGAAAGGTCTCTTGTAGAAGATGGAATTTCATCTTGGACTTGAAGGAAGCCAGGGAAGTGAAGGAGTACAGCTAGACCACACCTGAAGTCAGGAAGACCTGAGTTCAAATTTGGCCCAGACACTTACTAACTGTATGACTCTGGGAAAGTCATTTAACCCTGTTTGTCTTAGTTTCCTTATCTGTAAAATGGGCTGCAGAAGGAAATGGAAAACTGCTCTGGTATCTTTGTCAAGAAAATCCCAAATGGAAAGTTGGGCACAATTGGAATGGTTGAACAATCAAAGAGAAGTGAGGAGACCCAGATGACAAGGGAGCATATTCCAGGCAGAGAGGAGCTGAGCAATAGAGTGTTCAGAGCAAGATATAGTAAAAAAGGCAGTATTCCTGGATTACAGAGTACTTAGGGAGGAGTAAGGTGTAAGAAGGCTGGAAAGGTGGAATAGGTAAGTGACAGGTTGTGAAGGGGTTTAAATGCCAAGTCTTGTCCAAGCCCATGAGGATGATCCCTAACCCTACAGGGTGAATCCTAGCCCACGAAAAATATCCCTGTTGCTTGAAGATGAAGTGCCAGAGCCCCACAGACACCACAAATGCCTTGAGCAAAGTCCGCTTTGAGGAGAAGTTGTTTGCAGCCAATGGCTTTACATCTCCAGAAGACAGGACAAGATCAGTGCAAGGTTGGCCAGCAACCTGGGAGCTCGCCTTCTGTTAGAGGTGGGTAAACTGGCTTTGGACACAGGGAAAGAACCAGACTGAGCCCCTATCCTCCCATGGCTGTTGGGTCTCTGGCAGGCAGGAGGGGAAGTATGAGCTCATCCCCAAGACCTGTCCTGAGCAAAGCAGCGGGCAAAGCAGGAAAGCAACTGGGTTCCCTGGGGCTCATTCCTGGCTCTGCTCCCAGGTACCTCTGCACAGTGCCTTTGATTGCTTGTTTCCCCGGGGGTTTGTCTCAAAGATCTCAGCCAGGGGAGCCCCTAGAGTGCAGCTAGAGAGTTCAAGGCCCTCCACAATCTGGTGCCACCATGCTGTTCCAGGTGAATTTTACAAATTCCCTTCCCCTCATTCTGTGCCAGCCAAACTCTGTGCCACTGTTCCCTCTCTGCCCCTATATACCCTGCCCTCGCCTGCTTTCATTCAACAAGCATTCATTAAGCACCTACTATGTGCTAGTGCCATGTATGGCACTGGGCATACAAAAACATCAATAAAACTGTCCTCAAATGTATAATCTACATGGGGATATAGCATGTGTACTGATAAGTGAATGCCAAATATGTACAAATACAAAGTAATTTTGAGAGATAGAGTGCTAATAACTGAGAAAAAGCTTCAGGTGGAGGGCAGCACTTTTGAGGAGCTAGTTTTATGTAAAAACTTATAACAAACTTTTAATGAGGAGTGCTGGACATGGAATCGGGAAGAAAGAAATTGTAATACATTTATTAGTGTGGCTCTGGGAAAATTTTTCAGCATTGTCTGCCTCAGTTTCCTTATCTAAAGGCTAATGAGTACATTTGCCTCCCAGAGTTGTGAGGATCAAATGAAATAATATATGCAAAGCATTTTGCAAACCTTAAAAATGTTAAATAAATATTAACTACTACCAAGAAGTTAAGGTTAAGAAGGAAGATGGGGATTGTACCAGACAGAGGTGAGGAGAGTACATTTTAGATTTAGATAGAGGGATCCCTTGTGCAAAGTGATGGCCATGGGAATAGGATGATGGTTTCCTGACTAACTGGGGATGGTAAGCTTGGGATTGTAGAAGTAGACAATAGAAGAAATAAACTTTTGCTTAAGCTATCCTCTACCCGGAATGTTCCCCCTACTACCTTTCTCTTCCCATGCTGAAAGCCTTTCCTAAAAGGCCAACTCTAGTGCCACCTTTTTCAGGAAACCTTCTCTTCCTCTTTAGCCTTCCTATACTACTCTGCTTTGTAAATCCCCAATTCAATTATCATATAACGTCATCTATTCTTCTTTTTTGTGTATCTCAGACTAGATTGTATTCTTAATGAGGGCAGGAACCTTTTCATAGCTAAATATTCTATTATTCCCATTCCAATATCTAGCTAGGACTTCACAGGCACTTCAAAGTTGTTTGTTATAGTCTCTTGTATATAGCCTGGAGTCAAGAGAGCCTTGGGGTCAAGAGATAGAACCCCATGATCCAAGAACTCTTAGGGCCTCTCAAAAAAGCATGGAAAGATCAGAGGGCAGCTAAGTGGCAGAATAGAGAAAGAACTGGGCTGACATCAGGAAAACCAGTGTTCAAATCTAGCCTCAGACACTTAGCTCTGTGAATCTATAAGTGATTTAGTAAGTGATTTAAACTTATTTATTAGTGTGGCTCTGGGAATAAAGTGATGATTTAAGGAATGGTTTCTATATGGTATATTTACTGACCAGCACTGACTTTAAGATGAGGGATTGAATCTTGCTTTTAATTTCAATTTAGACTTGAAGAACTGCAGAATAAGACCAAGGATGCTAGCAAGGCATGGCCTGTTCTGATCTCTTATCCCTTTGGCTTCACTTCCTCCTCTCACTCAATGAATTGTAAGGTGATCCTGCAAGAGTCTTTACCTATCAGTTCTTATCCACTGTATTTCCCATATCCATGCCTGCCTTTGCAATGGCTGTCTCCCATGCTTGGGATATACCTCCTTTGCATAGAATACCTCATATCCTTTAAAACTCCGTTCAAGCACTATCTTCTAAAAGAAGCCTTTACCAAACACTGTCGTCCTCACCATCCACCACCACCAGTTGCTAGTACCCTCCTTATAAAACTCTCTCATACTCACCAATCTTGTATTTATTTTGCAATTGTTCTACATCTGTTCAGTCATTTTTCAGTTGTGTATAATTCTTCATGACTCATCTGGGATTTTCTTGGCAAAGATACTAGAATGGTTTGCCATTTCCTTCTCAAATTCATTTTATAATTGAGGAAACTGGGGCAAACATGGTTAATTTACTTACCAAGAGTAAATAGTAAAAGTCTGAAACCAGATTTGAACTCAGAGAGGAATCTTCCTGACTCTAGGTCTGTCAGTGTATTATTTAGCTGCTCATTCTATATTTACTTATTATATATACACACACCTATATATACATACACACAATACATATATTACACAATGTGTACATAAGGACACATGTGTATGTGGGTGTGTATATATGTGTGTGTGTGTCCATGGAGTCTCTCACAATAGAACAAGGATAGTTCCATTTTCGTCCCTGTATCTCTAGCATTTAGCTTGATGCTAAATTTAGCTGATGACACTTAAATTCTTGGTGGCTGATTGATCCCATATTCTCTTTCAGAAATCCTGTCTACTCTCAAAGCTTGGAGTCTCAAGTGGGTGATATGAGTGATTTAAAGCCACCTCTTCAACTCTGATCTCTCCAGTCCTATGGATTTAACTTTATGCTAGATTTCTCTACCTGTATGTCAGAACATCGCATAAAACTGAACACATCTAACATCTTTTTGTTCCCAGACAGCTCTCCTTCTGGACTTTCTTGTTTACATCAAGGGCCACACCATCCTCCCAGGCTCTCAGGTTTAAAACATCAGCTTCATCTTTCCTAGCCCATCTCCTTTTCAGCTGTAAAAATTAGGTCACACGCATAAAGATCACACAGTCAACTGAAGGTGTCATCAAGCCTGGAGCCATGTCTCCTGGCTGTCACCTTAGTTTGTTTTATTCCTGGCTTTCTTTTAGACCACTTGACTCATGACTTGCTAACACCTAATCTCCCCAACTCCTTTAGGAATTGCAGGTATTCTGCTCTATACTGGTATAGGTTTGCTCTTTGTCCCCTTCACTCCTGGAATTTATTGGTGGTGGGGCTAGGTTCTGCTTCATTCAACAAACATTTATTAATTGCCTACTATGTGCCAAGTGAGAGGCAGACTGATAACAGAGAGAGTGAGCCAGATTTAGTGTGAGAGAGATCTGGGTTCAAATTGTGTCTGTGATATAGAAAGCTGTGTGATTATGGGCAAGTCAATTAGCCTTTCACTGCCCTGGACAACTCTTTATGACAATAAATGGCAGAAAATGTTGTGATTGGTATTGATAGAAGTGCCTCCTGAGTAGCTTCCTATGTCCATGAAAATACAGGCCTACTTTAAACACAAAAAGTGTCAGTTCCTGTACTATGCTTTGGCAATAAAAAGACAAAAATGAACCAGTCTCTGCCCTTAGAGAATTTCCATTTTAGTGGGGGGGGGGGGCGGAATGCATAAGGTAAATGTAAAATATTTACAAGCTATTGGGGGATGGATTGGTCAAGATAACAGCTAAATATGTGTAAATGCGGACTGGCCACCTGCTTTTTAGAAAACCGAAAGGGGCTCAAAATGTTCATCCTTTCATTCTTTAGATTATTAGAAGAATGAAATAAGTAGAACTTTAAAAAAGAAGATGAAAAGAAAGAAGGAAGGAAGGAAGGAAGGAAGGAAGGAAGGAAGGGAGGAAAGGAGGAAGGGAGGGAGGAAAGAAGGGAGGAAGAGAAGGAAGGAGAAAAGAAGACCAACAGAAGTATTTTACTGCAAAAACCAAGGGTCTGAAGAGGAAGAAGAAATTCTGACCTGTATTTGGAGTCTGGAAGAAGGAAGGAAATAAGTATTTATTAAGTACCTACTTACTATGTGCCAGTTTATGTAATAAGTGTTGAAGATACAAATAAGAAAAGGACAGACAGTCCCAATGCTCAGGGAGCTTACAATCTAATGAGGAAAGACAATACAGAAAAGGAATGAAGAAGGATATCAGAGTGTCCCTGAAACCAAGTAAATGGAAAATGAAGAGTTAGCTGCAAAGTTCTAAGCGCTCTATAAAGAAAGGTTGGGGAAAAATTTATTCTTCATCTCTCCAGTCCTTCAGTCAGAGGGGAACAGTGACTGAGGGTGCTAACAGCCAGTGAAGATGCATGTGTGGAAAACCCTGGATTGGTGTTCCAATGAATGTTCATGCTTTGAATTAAATCTCTCTTTAGACACTTAATTACTAGCTGTATGACCCTGGGTAAGTCATGTAAACCTTCTAAGCTTAAAGGAGCTTAATTTTAATTCTGTTAAATAAAGATGATAACAATATCTGTATGTACTACCTCACAGAGACATCTCAATGTATGTAATGAATAAAAAGCCAGCCTCTGGAAAACATGGGTTCAGGTCTTAATACCTACAGGTTGCACGACTCTGCACATGTCACTTAATCTCAGTGTCCCAGGCAATTCTTCTCTAGAAGTTTGCTAAGTCACTGAGGTACCAGCCTATATTGGTAGAAGACTGGGGAAACTGAATCCCAGAAAAACTAAGAGAAGCACCAATGGTCCTACATGCCAAGTAACCTTTCTATCCAATCCTATACCCCACAGACTAATAATAGCTAGCATTTATATAGTGCTTACTATGTTCCAGGCACTGTGCTAAAAACATTATGAATACTATTTCATTTGTTTCTATCATAGTCCTGGGAGGTGGATGCTATTACCATCCCCATTTTATAGTTAAGAAAACTGAGGCAAATGCAGGTGAAGTCAATTACCCAGTGTTTTATACATACTAAGTTTCTGAGGTTACATTTGACCTCAGACTCTAGGCCTGACTCTAGGCCCTGAGCTGGCAGATATGCCGATTCAAGACTACAGCTGAGCAAGGGAAATGGGGGCACCAGTGAGTAATGGCCTCAGTGATGGACTTCAACATCTTCACCATTTGGACCAGAGTCTGTCTTGGCTAAAATATGTTATCCACCACTTCCAGCAAAAACATCCCCAAAGTAACCAATTCCTGTTATTCAGAATGACATAACAGGCCATCCAGAAGCCCAGAGAAATATCATGATCAGCCCAAAGGGAACTGAGGGTAGAAAAAAGGGGTCTGGCATCCCCCTGGGTCTTCCTCCTCACACATGTTTGCACACAGACAGATCTGGAATTGCTAAGTGAAATGAGAAGAGGTAGCAAAGATAGGGTTTTTGAATGGCCTCTTATCCCACTCTCAATTCATAATATTTTTGCAGAGCTAGTTAGCACTTATTTAGTTTAAGATTTGCAAAGTAATTTACAAATATTATATCATTTAATCTTTACAACAACCTAGGAAGATGTGCTATTATTATTATTAATATTATTATTATTATTCCCATTTTACAGATGAAGAAACTGAGGAAGAATAATTTGATCAAGGGGACGTACACTAGTAAATGCTTGAGACACAATATCTTCACTCTAAATCTAGCATTCAATCCACTTTGATACTTGGTCCCTCCTAATGTCATGTGCTCTAGAATTCATCCCTGCATTGTCCATCAGAGTCTCTATTCTAGGAGAATATTCCCTAATCAAATAGGTTTGCTGAGACCTCCCTTCAGAAGAAGGTTGTGAAACACAACCATGAGAAAATGCACATGATTTTGTGTCTGCCTCTTACAAAAGAACTCCCTTAAAGCTGAGTGGCAGCACCATACTACTAAAGAAAATCTGAGATATATTGGAAGATGAGATCTATGAGATTATGATAAAGGTGGGCCTTCCATTGTATACTTCTCATTATTCAGTCGTGTTTGACTCTTCATGATCTTATTTGGGGTTTCTTGGTAAAGACACTAGTGGAGTAGTTTGCCATTTCCTTCTTCAGTTAATTTTACACATAAGGAAACTGAGGCAGAGTGAAGTGACTTACCCAGAGTCACACAGCTAGGAGATGTTGAGGTGGGATTTGAACTCAAGAAAATTAGTTTTCCTGACTCCAGGCCTGGCACTCATCCACTACATTTCTCAGTTCATATTTTATCAGAGACAGAGCTCTAGACCAGGACTGCAAAGTAGATTTTTGGTTTTTAGTTTTTGTTTTTTTATTATAGCTTTTTATTTACAAGATATATGCATGGGTAATTTTTCAGCATTGACCCTTGCAAAACCTTTGTTCCAACGTTTCCCCTCCTTCCCCCCGCCCCCTTCCCCCAGATGGCAGGTAGACCAATACATGTTAAATATGTTAAAGTATATGTTAAATACAATATATATATACATATCCATACAGTTATTTTGCTGCACAAGAAGAATTGGACTTTGAAATAAGGTAAAATTAATCTGAGAAGGAAATAAAAAATGCAAGCGGATAAAACAGAGGGATTGGAAATGCTATGTAGTGGTTCATACTTATTTCCCAGAGTTCTTTCGCTGGGTGTAACTGGTTCTATTCATTACTGAACAAATGGAACTGATTTGGTTCATCAGAGCAGATATTTGCTAAGCATTTTCTGTTTGTAAGGCACCTTTAGGTGATGAGGCAAAGTAGCCCTCACCTTCAAGGATGGATGGTCTGGGGATCCTTTTAGAAATCTGCAAGATTGAAATCATTTTCATAATAATACTGATATCATTTATCTATTAAAAATTCCCTCCTTATCCAACTACATATCTGTGTGAAGTTGGATTTTCTTCATATACTTCCATCAAAACAACTTCTTGCAACAGATTGTATGTAGAAGCTAGAAGAATCCAGTTGTCTTCAATTATGATAGACATTAAAGAGATTTGCAAAAATATGTAAAACAAAAACACTCTCTTGCCTAATCTTTGTTTCTGAAATGTAGTTATTTTCATTAAAATGTTATTATTTTAAAATGAAGAAATACATGTTTAAAACTTAACCACTTTAATTCCTAATAGAACCAATATCAATAGTTATAACCCACATAAACAAAATTTCTCTGGTTTGTTCTTAATAATTTTTAAGAGTGTGAAGGGGTGCTGAGACCAAAATGTTTGAGAACCACTTAAGAGAACATGTAAAGGATAAGTGACTGCAAAAATAATCTGAGGAGAGGAGAGAATGCTAACTAGAGAAAAGCAGAAAAGTATAAGACCTGAACCTTGAAGAAAGCTAGGGACTCTAAGAACGGAAGGGAGGGAAGCAGGATGTGCATCTCTAGTTGGTGGAAGAGCCTGCATGGAACTGAGAAATAGAATGTTGTATAAAGGGAATGGCAAGTCAGCTAACTTGGATGGACCATAAAGTGTGAGGTCAGGGCAGGACACAGAAAGGGGGTGATGTTCCATCAGTCTGAAAAGACAGTCTGGAGCTGATTTGGGAAGATCTTTTAAGACCCTTCAGAGAAGCTTTATCTTATTTTAGAGACAAAAGGGAGTCAGCAAAGATTCTTGAGGTGAGGAGGGACAAGGTCAGGGTTTTGCTTTGTAAGATTATTTTAATACTTCGCAGAAGATGGAGAGATGGGAGTCAGAGACCAATTTATGTCTCAGAATAGACTCTTAAAGGTGGAAAGTCCTTTGGAGATTGTCACATCTTTGCTGTGCTTGAAGTAGGAAACCTTCTACAATAACCCTGAAAAATGATCATCTAGTCTCTGCCTGAAGACTTCTAGTAATAGGGAACTTCTGCTTTTGAACAGCTCTAATTATTAGGAACACTATTCCTCACATGAAGCTGAGTCTTCCTCCATTTAGCCTTTTCTTACTGTTCCTACTTCTACTAAGAAGCCTAATCTCCTTTCATGACAGTCTTTCAAGTATTTCCACAGAAATCTAGAATGTGATAGTGTTTACATTTTCCTTAGGTCTTCTCCAGACTAAAAACATCTCACTATTTATTTACATATATTTTTATTTCTACCTTTCTTTTAAGACCTACCTTCTTCCTGAAACCTTCCTTGATCATGCAGATAGAAATGTTCTTTCCTTTCTCAGAATCTGCATAGCATTCTGGGTGTACCTTTCTTATGCCTTATGTTCCATTTAGTATTAAAACCCTCTCTCTGTCTCTCTGTGTTGTTCCCTTACCAAATCTACCCCTCCCTCATACCACTGGCTCCATAAGAACAGGGGTCATGTCTGTTTATTTTTATATCCTTTTCCATATCTGCATCAGGGCACTGCTGGATAAATGTTTATTGAATATATTTTACTCTTTAGATAGGCAGTTCTGCAAAGGAGGCAACCATGTCTAATTTTCATCATATCCCCCAAGCCCTTAGTATATTCCCCCTGAATAAGGAGATACTGTCACCCTGTGCCTGAGACAGGCCTTACCATCATGGTTGGCGTTCCCCAATGTCCAAGGCTCATCAGAGTCAAAGTGAGTGTCTCCACCAATCCCAGGGCCAGGGAAGTAGGCATGAGCTAGGAATCCCCCTTCACCATCAAAGGGGGAGCTGTCACCATGGAAACCAGAGGCAAAGAAAATCATGATGTCTGCTTCCTTGCGGTCACTTTTAATCTCGTGGTAGGGAACTTCCTCAAATGTCAGCGGAGTGACCTTCTGCCAAACGTCAAAGGCCTGGCGGATGGCCTTCCGTGTGTCCAGCTCGCCTACTTTGGGGGTGTAGTTGTGAATGCTGGTGAGAAAGAAAAAGGTCAGTGAGGGCGAGGTCGACCCTCTCAGGACTAAGAATAAGGCCATGAGGATATGGCCCAGTTGTTTCTAGGCTTGACCACTTCTTCCTGCAGCAGTTCCTTTCTCCTTCTTTCTCAATGGATCCACCTCCTCCTCTCTCCTCTCAATGGTTTAATCACATTAAACCTTCAGGATGCAAGTCGAACTCCATCCATCATCTCATTTGATCTTCAGCAGAAGGAGGTATTGTAGAACTTACTAGGAGGCATGTTGGGCCAGGGTGGAGAGTATGTTGCTCTTGGGGGTCTGAAAACTGCCTAAGAGTATTTGCCAGATGTGTGACCATGGGCAAATCATTTAATCTCTAAATCTCATTTTCCTAATCAACAAATTTGAGATAATGATATCTACTTCACAGGGCTATCTAGAGGATCTAATTAGAAAATGTTCAGAAATACTTGTTACAAATCTCAGAATGCTAATATAAAAGTGAGTTGCTGTAAACAGCTGACAAAAATTGAGGCCCACAGAAGGTTTGCCCAAGCTCACACAGTAAGTCAGTGGGGGAGACTTGGGACTAGATCCCAAACCTCCTAACTCAGCTCCCAGAACTTTTCGAGCTCTTTTCCTCTACCTCTTAAGGAACAGAATATAAGTTTCTGCCTTTTAAATTTCCATTCTTGAATAAGTTTGATTAGCTGTGGGCTATGGTAATAACTCCTGAAGATGTCCAGTCTGGACTCTGGACCTGAGCCCTGAGAATTGGTTGGGGCAAGCTAAGTTTATCCAGCTCCTGATTCCATTCATAGAATCTGAACTGAAAGGAACATTTCTCTCTCTCTCTCTCTCTCTCTCTCTCTCTCTCTCTCTCTCTCATATTTTATTTTTCCAAATAAAATTCAGCAATACAAATGTTTTCAACATTCACTTTTGCAAAATTTTGTATTCTAAATTTTTTTTTCTCCTTCTAGGAAACATTTCTGATGCCATCAAATTCCACTGGCATCTGAACAAAAATAATCTTTTTAATATTACAACAAGAGGTTGTCCAGCCTCCTCTGGAAGACCTCTAGGGATGGAAAGTTCATCGCTTGTGCCCATGGTCACACATCCTTAGAATCCCTGGCTTCCTTCTAAACTCAGCTCAAACATTACTTTCTCTCTTCATGAATACTTTCCTCATTTCATCCTCCTATCCCAGCTTTTAGTGAGTCTTCCCTCCCTTTCCCTTTCCTCTCCAAATTACCTTGTATTTACCTTGTAAATATTTTATATGCACTTACATACATATAGATTGTCTACCCAGGTAGAAGGTAGCCAAGAATAAAGCCTTTCAGATACAGATTCTTCTATATAGATATTCCTTGGATGAGTGCATGGGACACCCATCAAGTCAGAGTTTGGGGCACTCTCAGTGACTTGTAGGCTACAGAACTGGAAAAAGTCTTAGCACCCGACATAAAGTGCTCTTCTGCAAACGTTCAAATGCTACATAAATATTAGCTATTGTTATAACTGTTATTGTCATTACATATATGGACTAACTAGTCCAATTCCATTTTACACCCCAAGAATCTGAGGCTCAGAGAAAGAACTTTGCTCATACAGGTAAAAGCTAGCAGAGTCAAAAGTAGACATTTGATCCCCTGACTTTTCCACCACCCACATCCCACAGTGCTGGCCCTTTTATCTCATTAAGCTTTGATTCTCTCCATAACGAGGGCGGGTGTCAGATCCCAGTCAGTTCCGAGAGCTACCTTCTCCTCTGGATTTGAGAGTGGATCCAGACCCACTAAGCAAGAACACAAGTAGAGAAGTAGAGTGAATATCCCTTGCCTGTAGGTGATGTGTTTCTGCCTCCACTTCTGCCCCGTCAGTGCATAGCGCTTGTTCCTGAGCCGGCGGCTCAGGTGGGGGTGATCGGGGACACCACAGCGAGGCTTCTTCATCCACCTGGGCAGAGAAAATGTACACTTACACACTGGCCAGAGTTTTTAAGAGAAAGGCACCAAAGTCAAGGCTGAAAGGACCTTAGAAATCATTAGGAAAGGCAGTGCCATGGAGTGGTCTAAGAGACAGAAAATCTAGATTTGAGTGGTATAAATGATAGAGCACTGGGACATGGGATACCAGGAGCCCTGGGTTCAAATCTCCAAATTGCCACTTTAGGGCAAGTCTTAGTTTCTTCATCTGTAACAAAAGGGCTTTGGACTCAGTGGCCTCTAGGGTCCCTTCCAGCTACAAATCTAGGCTCTTAACATTTCTAAGTCTCAGTTGTGCCACTTATAACTTATCGGCAGCTATTTGTACATGTACAACTTTTTGATGATAGGGATTTGGACAGAGAGGTGGTCTAATGGAATCATTCTTCGGACATTTACCACCTGTGGGATCTCGGGCAAAGTAGTAAATCTCTTTCCACTCTGGTTTCCTCATTTATAAAATGTAGATAATAGCACATGCCAAAGAGAGCTCTTCTGCAAATGTTCAAATGCTGCATAAATACTAGCTGTCATTATTGTTGTTATTGTTATTACATGTATTTCTATCCTTGGTGCCTAAGACAGTGCTTAGCATACAGTAGGTATCTAATTATAGTAGGCTTGTTGACTGGTTGATGATCATCCTCTTAGATGAGATACTCAAGTTTCCCAGTGTCCAGATCTGTAAAATGGAAACAATTATACATGCTCAGCCTCCACCACAGGGCTTTTAGGGAATGGGAATGAAATAATGGATGTAAAGGGTTTCATAACTGTAATTGTGAACTGTTATTGTATTTAATATTATAGAGGAAGAAAATGAGGTAGGACCAATTTACCCAAAGGTACATAGAAAGTTAAATAGCAAAGACCAGCATGCCTCTTTCCTGTCTTGCAGAAAAACTTGTAGCTCATCTGGTTTCCATAGCTCAGCATGGTTTTCCAGGTCCTGTTCTGAAGGAGAAAAGATTCTCCTTTCTTGCTTTTTCCTACCATGCTGTCCATACAAGCGGCTCTGTGCATAGAACCACAGTATATAGGCAGTCTGGGATTGCTTTTAAGTTGTTACTGATACAACTAATCTGCTATAGGTAGGAAGGGCCAGCTAACTAGATAAATGGACAGCCTATGCTTTAAGTGGTGGTGATGATTGGAGTTGTCATGGAATCTGGGTCTGGCCTTCAGGAACTCAAGTTTTATCACCTCACTCAGGGTTCTGGAGAATAGACTTCCACTAACCAACCCCACAAGACTAATTAATAAACTAGATGGCAGCATATTAACTTATGCTGAGAAGTATTCCTGCCTGGCTCAAGTTCCAATTCCACCTAAATGCTCAGGGTTCTTTCTCTAGTGGGTTAGTCCACTCAGGAGACCCAATTACAAGAGTCAGAAGGTTACATGGCAAGTAGAGAATCAGAACAGAGGGAGCTGACTATTCTTAAGGGAAATTTCCATCCAGTTATGCAGTCTTCCTCCACTCTAGGGACACTGCTTGCCTAAGAAACTGATAGGGGGAAACTACAATTAAGTGGCTCAGTGAATTAAGCACCGAGTCTGGAACCAGGAAAACCTGAGTTTAAATGAAGTCTCGGAGACCCCTCAGGACAAGTCACTTACCTCTGCCTCAGTTTCCTCAACTTTAAAATAATAATAATAGCACCTATTTCCCAGGATTATTGCAAGGATCAAGTAAGATCACATTTATATAATACTTAGTACGGTGGTTGACATATGGTGGACACTTAATAAATGCTTATTTCCCTCCCTCCTTCCTTCCTTCCTTCCTTCCTTCCTTCCTTCCTTCCTTCCTTCCTTCCTTCCTTTCTTCCTTCCTACCTTCTTTCTTTTTCTTTCTTTCCTTTCTCTTCTTCCTTCCCTTTCATTCCTTCATTCTTTCCTTTCTTTTTCTTGCTTTCCCTTCCTTCCTTTCTTTTCCTTTCTTTCTTTTTTCCCCTTCCTACCTCCCACCCTTCCTTTTTTTCATGCATGAAAGAAGATTAGTAAAAAGGCCAGAAGACAGGTGATAAGTGTTGTATGTGAGAAACACCATAAAGGTTCATCTATCTAGACCAGAGTTCTGAAAAGGGAGGTTACAGCCAACTTGTGAAGGACTCCCCCAAGCACGTCCTCAAGGTAAGAATCTTGTAGAAAAGGAATTTGAGGAAGCTGTGATAACTTCCATTGTATCATGGCTGGCCCCAGTTATGACACTATATGGCTGTGCTGATTTATCCCCAGTTCTATCCATTGGAGGTTGGAGGCGGGGTAAAGGTGGGCTCTAATTTGAGAAGATACTTAGCAATTCTTTTAAAAATAATTATAATGTGGTTTACCAATGCTTTTTGTTTATAGAGCGCAGATATCTCCAAGCATGTCCCCTAATTCCCAACAGACCAGTCTTTATAACAAAAACACTTAGGCAAAACCAACTGATATATATTATTGATCTGTTCTTATAGTGCATGCAACATTCAGTATCCTCAATGCCCCACCTCTCTACAGAAAGAAAAGCAATGTTCTTCCAAGACAAGAGTGTCATTAGGATTGTTTTCCTTTCAGTGTCATTTTTGTTTCCATTATTTCAGAAAGCATTTGAACTCTGATCTTCCTTACTCCAGACCCAGTGCTCTATCTGCCCTAAATGCTCTTTACCTCTGCTTCTTAGAATCCCTGGCTTCCTTCTAAACTCAGCTAAAACATCACTTTCTCTCTTCATGAATACTTTCCTCATTTCACCCTCCTATCCCAGCTTTTAGTGAGTCTTCCCTCCCTTTCCCCTTCCTCTCCAAATTACCTTGTATTTACCTCGTAAATATTTTATATGCACTTACATACATATAGATTGTCTACCCAGGTATAATATAAGTTCCTCTAAAAAAGGAATTGTTTCAGCCTATCTCAGTATCCCCAGCATTGAGCACAGTGCCTAGCACATAGAAGATGCTTAATAAATACTTGCTGATTGATTGACACCTTCATTAGGTCAACAGAACTTCAACAAATTCCAAGTTGATTTCTACATATGGTTAACCCATATCTATGGGTCTGTTTCAGAGGATGACACTTTTGAGCTAGTATGCCTTCCATGTGTTTGTGACCCCACAAACAACAATGTACAAACAAACTATAGACAAGATCTATTTGAAATAATCAACATAGGAATGGCATTGAAGTACACAGAGTCAAAAAGGCTTCCTGTAGATTTGACCCATAGTAGGTATTTAATATGTACTGGTGTGGAGTTGACAGGCTCCAGTAGGATATCTAAGAGCCCCAAACTGGAAGTTGAGAGACTTAGATTCTAGTTTCTAATTCATCACAAATTCACTAGGACTTTAAGCAAGCCAATCTTCCTCTATGTTGTTGTTCAGTCATTTTCAATTGTATCCGATCTTCATTTGAGGTTTTCTTGGCAGAAATATTGGAGTAGCTTGTCATTTCCTTCTCTAGGTCATTTTACACACAAAGGGATGGAGTTAAGTGACTTGCATAACGGTCACACAGTTAGTAAGTGTGCAAGGCCAGTGGGCCTCACTTTCTCCATATCTATAACTCAGAGATAATACCAGAGATAATAATATTATTTCATGGAACAATGGCTAGAGACTTAACTTTGGAATTAGGAAGCTCTGGGTCAAGTTCTGTGGCCATGGATCAATCACTTAACTTTTCAGTGACCTGAGCATCTCTCTAAGATTATAGATTTACAGATGAGTTTCTGTTGATAGTAGCAGGGAGGAGGAAAAGGGAATAATCATTTATATGGCACCTGCTATGGGTAACCTGCACTGTGGTAAGCACTTTTTGCAAATATCATATTATTTGATTTTCCCAATAACTTTGGCAGATAGATGCTATTATTATCGCCACTTTATAGTTAAGGAAACTGAAGCAAAAGGGTGAAGTGGATTGCTTGAGGACGGGGGGTGATGGAGTGGTTCACATTTGAACTCGGATATTCCTGATTTCAGGCCAAGCACTCTATCTACCAGCTGCTTTTGTGGCTGAAGTTCTCCACACCAGAAATTTCTTATACTAATGAAAACACAGGACTAAACAAAAAATTAAAAAGAAAAATATTTGCTGTATTTTATAGGATTACTGTGTGGGTACCTTTGATATAGCAGTGTCTCTACTAGGCCTGTATCCCAAAGAAATCATAAAAAAGGGAAAAGGCCCACATGTGCAATAATGTTTGTAGCAACTTATTTTTGAAGGAACTGGAAACTGAGTGGATGCCCATCAGTTGGGGAATGGCTGAATGAGTTATGGTATATGAATGTTATGGAATATTATTGTCCTGTAAGAAACGATCAGCAGGATGATTTCAGGGAGGCCTGGAGAGACTTACCTGAACTAATGCTGAGTGAAGTGATTAGAACCAAGAGAACATGGTACACAGAAACAAGAAGATTATACAATGATCAATTCTAATGCTCATGGCTCTTTCTAACAATGAGATGATTCAGGCCAGTTTCAATGGATGGTGATCAAGAAAGCCATCTGCATCCAGAGAGGACTATGAGGACTGAGTGTAGATCACAAAAGTATTTTCATTTTTTTCACTGTTGTTTGCTTGCATTTTGTTTTCTTCCTCACTTTTTTTTGACCTGATTTTTCTTGTGCAGCATGATAATTGTGGAATTATGTATAGAAGAATTGCACATGTTTAACATATATTTGATTACTTGCCGTCTAGGGAAGGAATGGGGGGAAGGGAAGGAAAAAAGTGCAACACAAGGTTTTGCAAGAGTGAATATTGAAAATTATCTATGAATGTGTTTTGAAAATAAAAAGTTTTATATAAAAATCATATATGTATATGTATATATATAAATATATATACATATACATATATATAAAGGATTACTGTGGGGGAAATGTTTTTTAAATATAGGCCTTAGATTGTTAGTCAAGTTCTCTTATCAATCCTGAGCTTCTTCTTTCAACCCTACATTGATCTAGGTGTAACTTTGAAATGCTTCTCTGTGCCTCAGTTGCCTCATTTGCAAGATGAGGAGAATGCTCAGCCTTTACCTTCCCCCACATCCCCAAAGACACCAGAAAGAAAACTGATGATTGACAGACAGATAAATGGGAAGTGGTTTCTTCTCTACCCAGATCATCCCCTTGGCCTCCTCCCACCATCTGACTGCTCTTAGCTGAACCCCAGCCAATGTGCCTGTGTCTTTCTGGAACAGGGAAGAAATTAAGGCCAGGTGCTCCCTCAGCAGTGGCCGTCTCCCTGCCATGTACTGCTCTGCCCTGCTGCACTGTACCAGGATTCAAAATAGTCCCAGCTTCTCTAAGGGAGCCTCAGTCGATTCAGGCTTATGCTCAGTGATAGAATGTTAAGAGTTGGAAGGGGTCTTTGAGAGCATCTACTCCACCTCTTTTACTTTATGGAGAAATAGATTCCCAGAGAAAGGACTGACAGCACTGAGAGATGGAACTCAGTACTCCTGACTTGACTCTCTTAATTCAACAAACATCTATCAAGTACCTACTAAGTTTCAAATTCTGTATTAAGCATTGGGGAGATAAAGACAAAAGTAAAACTATCCCTGCCCTCAAAGAGCCTACATCCTACCAAGGGGAAATGCTATTTATTTACATAAAATTTATTTATTATATTTACATGTGAAATAAATTCAAGAGCAGCTAGTTGGCGCAGTAGATACCTGGAGTCAGGAGAAGCTGAGTTCAAATCCAACCTCAGATACTTAACACTTCCTAGTTCTATGAACTTGGGCAAGTCACCTAATCCTAATTGCCTTGTCAAATAAATAAATAAAAATTAAAATAATTAATTAACTCAAAGTGATTTGTGGGGGAAATACTATTAATAGGGAAGATTGGGTGGACGGTCTTATAGGAGATGGCACTCGAATTGAACATTAAAGGGAAGTGGTTCTAAGAAGAAGTAAAGAAGAGCAATCCAGGCCTGAGAGATGGCTAATACAAAACCATGGTGATAGGAGATAAAATGTCTCAGGCTAGATATGTATGCTTTCACAGGGCTGTCCCTTCTCTAGATAGAAAAAGCTGTGGTTTTTCTTCCCTGAGCCAGGAAGGACCCTCAAAGTCAAGGTGCTGAGAAGCCTATAACAGAAGCTTAAAGTCTTATAGGAATGGTAGTTTCAAAAGAGATAATAGCCCCTGAGAGTGTAGCTTCTACTTTTGCTGGGATCACCAAAGGAAGGAGCAGGTGTAATCAATGGATGTCAGGAGACTTGGATTAGTGTCCTGGCTCTGCCACTTACTATTAGTGTGACACTGGGTACATCACTGCAGCCTCCAGTTTATTTGTCTTTAAAATGAAGCTAATAACACTCTGAGCTATGAACCTCTCACAACTATTCTGAGGATCAAGTAAGATCAGGGATGCAAAACACTACATAAACGACAGCAACTCATTATATTAATACTAGAACAGAATAAATTATGTGCTACCTGTGTGTGATATTGCACAAGTCACTTCCCTTCCTGAATCCCATTTTCTTCATCTTAAAAAACAAAGGAAAAATTGGATCCCTGCCCTCATGGAGCTTACAGTCAGTCTGTTGGGGGAATAGGACATCAAAAAAATAGCATTATATACAAGAATATATGATAGAGTCACTAGGGACTTGCAGAACAAAATCTATTGGATGATCTCTAAGTTCCCTCTTACCTCTAAGTAGAATTGAGTACATAAAGTATTGATTTTGTTATATGTTATAATAAACAAATATTAAATATATTCATAGTTGCAGTAGTTTCATACTGTTGATTCCCTAATAGACAGCATGGCTACTCTCCCAAAGAGCTTCTGTCTTTTGTTCTAGTAAATAGATCTGATAATATAGAAATTCTCTTGTTAAGGATTCATGTGGATCATTCATTCATACTTTCAATAATTCATTTATTCAATAAATATTTGATGAAGGTTTATCACAGGACCTGGCACATAGTAAGCACTTAATCAATGCTTCCTGATCAGCTGATTACTTCCTGCACATAGAAGTTGGCCTAGGCCATTTAAGGAGATGGAGAAGAATAAGAAAGAGGTCTTGGTCTCACAGAAGTCATGGTTGAATGGGGGACAAAGGAACCCATTAGGTGGGTCTGAGGATAAAAGCAGGAAGAACTCAAATGAGGGAAAGCTCAAATGTGGATTGGGGGAGTCATGGAAGACTTCACAGAGGAGACAGAATTTGGGCTAAGTCAATGAATTTGAAAGATTTCAGTGACTGGAAGGGGTAAAGAAGAGGGAATGAATCAGAGGGCAGAAAGGAAGGAAGGCCCTTGAGACCCCAACGAAGGAGCAGGCATGGAATGAGAGAACAGCAGGAAGGAAAAACATGGAAGGCTTCTTGTCTTGTCATGTTCAGAGGGAAGACTGAAAAGCTAAGGGACGCAATGTCCCATGGGAGTCTTACTCGATTGTTGTCTGATCCAACACTCCTGTGACAGGAATCCCATAAAACTGCTGCATAGTGGTGACCGCTGACTGCAAGACTTTCCCTGAGGGCATCGAGGGTACCCGGGCATCATAGGGAAGCAGATAGCCGTAAGACTTTAACCAGCTCTGTAAAAAAGGAGAGACAGATGGAGATGAAGGAGACAGATCAAGAAAGTGGGAAAGACGGGGAGAGGAAAGAACAGATATAGGCAGAAAGATCCTGGGGGAAGGAGGCAGAGAGGAGAGCAAATGAAGAGAGAGACAGACATATATACTATGCAATTATGCAATGTTTACATATGTATTGTGTGTGTGTGTGTATGTGTGTATGTGTGTGTGTGTGCAAAAAGTGACAGAGACAGAAAGACAAGGACAGAGACATCAAGAACACACAACCGGTTAGGATCTGGAAGGTCTGACTTCCTTGAAAACTGTACGCTTTTTTAACTGAGACTGAATGATTCCACATTAGAAAGATTATTGTATAGACTTGGACTGGAAAATGCCATTTGTATCCAGAAAGAGAACTATGGAGACTGAATATGAATTGAAGCATAATATTTTCACCTTTTTTTGTTGGCTTGCTTTTTCTTCTTCATGGTTTTTTTTTTTCCCTTTTGGTCTGATTTTTCTTGCACAACATGACAAACATGAAAGATGTTTAAAAGAATTGCACTTATTTAACCAATATCAGATTGCTAGCTGTCCCAATTGGGAAGGAGAGATAAAGAAGGGAAGAAGAAAAACAAATGTTGAAAACTATCTTTACATATATTTGGAAATAAATACTATTAAAGTTTTTTAAAGTTATTGTAAAGATTTCTTCCCATTCCAAGACCTTATGATTTTAAATGTGATTTAAAAAAAGAATGTAATTTATGTATCTTTAGGTTCCAGGTAGAAAAACTATTACTGACTGGAGCTTCAGACAGACCACCAACCACAATGTTTTAGTTCCAGACTGGTTAGAAGAAATGATCATCTACTGGGATGGGGAGAGTACAAGGATGGTGGATGGGGTAGTGGGGTACTCAGAAAAAAACCTTAAAATCATTGGCACAAAGTCCATGAATCAAAATTTATATACTTTACTCCTGGGAATACCTTAATCCTTCATTCATGGTTCAATAATTCTAATTTTACACACAATTCTAACAAATTAAGTTTGCTGCATATTTGATTTTCTAACCCACAGGAATTTAGAAGTGGGATGGGAGTGTAGAGGGAACTGTTAGAGGCAAGATATAGTCTTATCTAGACAGATAGAATAGGAGGGAGAGGATATGAAAACTATTAGGGGGAAAAAAGACCCAAAAACTCCCAAAAGATAGCAACCTTAAGTTAATCATTACAGGGGCAAACAGGTACCCAAGTCAGCTTCACTAGGTCCTGTTCTAACAATCCTAGCAATCCTCATGGTTGCAAATGCTTAGTGCTTTCATTAAGAAGGGAATACCGGTATGATCCATACCCACCAACTAGCTAAAATAAAAGATCTGGTACTTAAAGGGGGTAAATCCACATCTATTTGGAAAGGGCTCTCCAGATGACTCATACCTAAAAGGCCCCAGAGAGTCCTAGTATTCTGTTCTTTAGGTCTAATACATTCTGTTCTTTAAGAATTATTTTAGTAATTTATACAACCTGACAATTGTGCAATCTGACAGGGAATCTAATGATTGTAATGTAAATAAAGCACTCTGCAGATCTTGAAGTACTTAATGATTGAGTTGTTCTTATTGGCTGAGTGATGAGCTATTTGAACATCATTAGTGACTAAGTGGAAATAATTTAGTTTATTTTTAATTATGTTGAATATACATAATTTGGGGACCTGTAGCTCCTCTTTTCAATTCTTCTCTGATTTTGGCCCCAGCTTATTCTCTCAACTTTCTTAATGACTTTAGTATATGAATTTATGGTCCTCTTTTCCATCCCATCCCCTGCCATCATGGTGAGAGGCTAGAATATTCATGCTGATGGCCTCTCACTAAAGGCCAGACTCCACAATCCCTCAATCTCCTCAACCCAATGATATTATCCTCCAGCCTGCTTCAACCATGTTCTAATGTCAGTGTATTAATTTATACTACTGACCTCTCACCACTTTCCAGAACTGTGACAAGTCCAAGATACAGACCTTCGAAATTCCATTCTTCTACCACAATTTCCTCTCCTACCTTCTTCATGGGGGAGAGCCAGGGTAAGACAAGTAGAACGGAAATAGAACATCATATAAGCAAGAGTAAGATGGCCAGTTTGGCTAGATTATAGAGTTCATGGAAAAAAGCAATATATAATTGATTGATTAATAATACTCCTTATCACATTCTTCCTTCCACCAACCTTCTCCTTTTGCTCCCAATCTACCCTAAGTCCAAATGCTTAGAGGATCTAATCTTCTATTACACTAAGAATACAGAGGCCCTTCAACATGAGCTCTCTTTGCTTTCTTCCTCCATTCTTTGACTCACTGGCATTGTCACTCATTCCCTTCTCCTTCATTCTGATTTCAGAAGTGAAGTTCTTGCTCCTCTGTAAAGTTAATTCCCCTCCTCTGAGATCTTTCTCCAATGGTCCTGAGGAGCTATAGCTATAGCTATAGAAGGGAGCTATAGCTCCCCTCCTCCTCCTCTTCCTCCTCCTTCTTCTTTACTGTTAAACAATTTGAAAATTGCTTACACAGAGTGCCTTCTCTTTCACATCAGTGATATCCTCTCTTCGAATCTTTGCTAATAGTTTTTGTCCACTCACTATTTTATTGACCGTTCTCTACTGTAACTGTTCAATACCTGTTCCTTCTCTTTCTCCTTCCCAGCCTTCCTACCCTCTCTGTAACCAATTCATGTAATGTTCCTCAGAAGTCTGCTCCTCTCCTTCTTCTCTTCTCTTTCTATTACACTTTTTGGGCCATTTCATTTTCTCTAAAGGTTTAACTTCTATGTAATTAACTTATAGATCTCTATCGCTAGCCTTTACCTCTCTTCTTAGTTCCAGACATGTATTTCCAAGTACCACAATTCCATCTGAACATCTCACGTGGCCAAATTCAACATATGTGTGTTCATTATCATCATCTCTACATTTCTTCCCTTCTGTGGCATCACAATTCACCCAAGGATCCCATATTTGCAATCTTGTGTTGATTTTTGACTCTTTCTCTCTCTTCTCACATCCAATCAATTACCACATTCTGTAGATTCCAACTCTACAGTCTCTCTCACATCTGTCCCCTTCTCTTTGTTCTTAATGCCATCATCTTAGTATAGGTTGATATTACCTGCTAGGACTAATAAATTAGCTAACTGGTCTTCTTTTTTTCTTTCACTTCCACTTCCACTTCCACTTGCTCCTCCCTCCTCCAATCTATCTTTTATTAAAGATACCAGGCTAAAGATAGCAGATATCAAAGGCTACAAGAATAAATTTCTCCCTTTGCTAATGTTCACTACTGTGCTCAAAAATCTCTAGTCTCTCCTTATTACCCATCAATTAATATTCAAAGTTCTCTGACTGGCATTCAGGGCCCCCTCTGACCGGGTGCAAACTTACCTTTGCAGCTTTATCTTATATTACCACCCTCTAGCATACTGCTAAAGCAGTATACTGCTCTGTAAACAGTACACATTTACTAGTTGGTTATTTTAATTTCTTTCTAATTATATTTTGTGGAATACAAATTATGACAATCCCTACCAAGATTCCTAATACCAACCTATGATAAGACTATATGTCTCTATTCTGGTGACTAGCCCAGTTATGTCTGCTTACCAGAAGGCCAGCCAGCAAAAGATAAACTTCTTTGGCCAAAGAAACTTATGAAGACCGTCTACTGAGATGTGAAAGGGTTGGCATCTGAAACCACACTAATGAAACCAGAAATCCTATTAGAACTTTGGATCATAATTCTAGAGCTGAGAAAGATTTCAGAGAGCTCTCATCTACTCCACCCTTCCATTTTACAGATGAGGATAATGGAGTTCAGAGACTGTAGGTATCTCATCCATGGTCCTAGAGGTAAAGGGGCAGAGCCAAGATTATTTAAAAGATTTAAATATCTCTTTTGGCTACTAAATAAAATTAAATTGATAACATATCTAAACAACTTGTAGGATGATTCATTTATCCTATACATTTTGTTGTTATTGTTTAGAACTTTATTAATCTGTTTAAGTATGACAATAGCTACTACCCTTGGATGATCTATTCTGTAAGGTGTTCTATGAATTGCCATCTCTCTTGGCTCCTATCCCCAAAAGCAATGGATTTGGATTAAGCAGACCTAAGTTGGAATCCCAAGTACTTGTGTGAACAAGAGCAAGTCATTTTATTTTTCTGAAGCTTTGTCTCCTTATTGGTAAAATGAGAGTGATACTTGCTACTTATCTCACTGCATTATTGTGAGGCAAGCACTTTGTAAGTCTTCAAGGATTGTAGAGACAATAACTATCAACTTCATCTTCATCATCATTATCACCCTGCTAAACAATAGCATCAGTAATTATTAAACACTAGTATTGCTTGTCTGATATGATAAACATGCAGGGGTCTCTCTGCTAAGAGGTGCTTAAATTCTAATAAAACTAGATTCTAATAGCAAATGTTAGTGTAGACCCTGAGGACTTAAAATTTATACTGTATATATGCACCCAGGTGCATTCACTCACACACATACAATTTACTACTGGGGAGGCACTTGGGAACTGTATAGAGCAGTAAACTATTATGTTTTGTAATTAAGATTGTTTCTCACAAAACCCAGCAAAGGAAAACAATCCCACTTCACAGCCAGAATCAAAGGGCCAATTTAGATTTAGCTAGAAGGGCCATCTAGTTCATCTCTTTATTTTTATAGATAAGGATAGTAAAAACCTGTAGAGTTTAAGTGTCTTGCTTAAAATCACACAGAAAGTAAATGGCAGAGCAAAGATTCAAAACCAGGTTCTCTGATTCCAAATTCAGCATTCTTTCCATAGTGTGTCATTTATATAGTGCTTTGAGATTTACAATGCTCTACAAAAATCAACTTATTTGAGCTATACTAGAGCCTTGGAAAGAAATCAGGAATTATTAATCTTATTTTACAAGGGGGGAAACTGAGGCTAAGAAGTGATTTGCCCAAAGGCATACTAGCTAGGAAATGGTAGGGCTGATTCTCAAATTCAAAATGAAAGACTCTAAGCTCAGGTTCTAGTTCGTATTCCACCCTACTGTCTCCTCTTCACAAGGGGTTTATGGTCTAGTAAGAGAGACAAGGTATTGTAAATAATGTGAGAGGGGTCCAGATAATACGCCCAGTGGAGTTATTCTGGCCATTCTGCAGGGATCTGAGATCCAGTGTGGTGTGGGGCACCATAAAATGATGAGGCAGTTGCAAAGGTTTGCAAGGGAAAGCTGTTGAAATGGGGGTGTGAGAGGAGCTGAGAGGAGAGAGAGAATGTTGAGACCTAGAAGGCCCAAGTTAAGAGCATAATTCATGCAGAGATCAGAGGACAGAAGGAGGTGGCAGAGGGAGGGAAGTTGATCACATGACGAAAGGCAGGATTCCAAAAGACACCCTGTGGACACTTACTCATAGGATTTAGGGCTGGAAAAGATCTTGAAGATCATTTAGCTTAACTTCCTGTATTTACAGAGGAGGAAGATGAGCTCAGAAAAAGGGCCTATCTTTCCCAAATTCTTAGCATGCAGCAGTAGAGAGAAGAGTCGAACTCACCTCTCTGAATGGATGATCCAATGGCCTTTTAATTGTTTCTTTTAAAATCATATTACATTACTTTTTTCAATAAAAAAATTATTTATTTCTACTTTCCTGTCACCGATATTTCTGAGAGAGGAGAGACAGAGAAAAAAGAGACAGAAAGGCAGAAATAGAGATTGAGAGAGAAAAACTTTCCTGTTTTTTTTCAGTCACGAAGCAGGATTTAGAAGATGGGTAACAGAACTACTTGAGAAGGTGGGTAGCCTTCTCAAACTATTGAAGTTTGAGCCCAGGATTGAAGTCCAGTTAGGATACTCCAGGGGACTGTACCTAATACCAAAGCTATGGCCATGACAAAACAGTCAAGCCTTTATAACCCACCTTTTCCAGGAAGGGGGACTAAGAATCACAGGACCTTAGACTGAGAGCTAGAAGAAACCTCGGAGGCCATATAATCCAATCCCTCAATTCTTACAGATGAGGAAACTGATACCTAGGGAGATGATGGACATATAAAGTCACCAGACAGTAAAGGACAAATTCAGAATTTGAACCCAAGTAACTTAAGCTACAAAGCTAGTGCTTTTTCCATTATAACATCGGCACAGGATCCAGGCAGACTCTTGAGTTCTGCTTATGAGGCAATATAGGGTAATAGGAAAAGCCCTGAGATAGAAGTCAGGATTTCTAGTCTTAACTTTATTAGAAACTCTCTATATGACCTTGGGCAAGATTTCTCTCTTTGGGGAGGTAATCCTGAGACACAACATGGTATAATGTGGAAAATACACAAGATTTCTAATCAGAAGACTTGGATTCAAATCTCATCTCTGTTATTTGCTTTCTATGGGAACTTGAGCAAAACACGAGTTCTTTGGGCATCAGTTTTGTCATCTATAAAATGAAGGGGTTCTACTAGGTGACTTAAAAGGTCCTTTCCAGCTCTCAGAACCATGTTCTATGTTCCAAGGATCTGTCCCACTCTGATATTTGGTGTTTCTTCCAACTTCAAATTCTGTGACAATAAGTGTCCATAGCTCACGGCCAGGGGAGAAGGGAGGCAAAAGGGGAAATGGGGAAGGGGGAGGGAAGAGATGATAGAATGATGGATTCAGACTTGGAAAGGGATCTGAGAGGTCATCCAATCAGACTTCCTTATTTTGACAATGAGAAGGATAGAGGGGTTAAATGACTTGCCCACAGTCACACAAAAAGTAAATATCAAAGTTAGAATTCAAACCTGGATTCTCAGACTTCTTATAAACCAAGACAAAGGTTCCCTCTTTGAGAACCTGTGACTGCTCATTGATTAGGCAAGATTCCCATTCACTATTGAAACTGAACACTCACTCAGCAGTAGAAGGAAACAATCTAAAGTCTAAATAGGGTTATATTAACATGCACACTTTGTGCAACAGAATTCCTTGATCTAACAAAAGTTCTAAGGTTTCATATAGATTCATATTGGAGGTTTTTTATTAGGGTGTGGCTTGCCTACCCAAACACTTCAGGAACAGCCACAGACTGAGTTATGAGAGGGAAGTAAAAATCAAGCTCAGTATAAGAAATGTTATAGTAATTTTTCAGTCGTGTATGACTCTACATGACCCCATTTCTGATACTGAAGTAGTTTGCAATTTCCTTCTCCAGCTCATCTTACAAATAAGGAAATTTGTGGCAAACAGGGTTAAGTGACTTGCCCAAGTTCACAAAATTACTAAGTGTTTGAAGTCAGATTTTAATTCAGGAAGATGATTCCAGGCCTGGTGATCTATCCACTATGCCACCTAGCTGCCCCGATATAGAATTCTTAAATATCAGAGTCATCCAATAACAAAGGAGGCATGAGCAATCTGTCTTTTTATGCCATAGCTAGATGAACATTAATAGGGATATTAGAGGAGGGATTCATGCTCAGGTGCAAATTAGGCCAGACGCACCCTTTGGTTGTTTCTAGCACTGAGAGTCTATGATTCAAAGTCACAATACTTGTTTGTTTCTGACACAACTGTTTTTTTTCTTCTTCCTAAATTTTTGATTACAAAAAGAAAGCTCCAGGTCATCCTTAGACTCTGACGTCTAACTTGCACCAAGCTAGCCTCCCAAGGGGAGCACTAAAATTTCCATAGGGAGAATTCCACTGGGATTTGCACAATATCTTTGGCCTATGTCCATGAGGCCAGAGCAAACACCCTTGCTTGAGTCTGTAGGGAGTTCAGCTGAGGTAATACATGATGGTAGTGAGGATAGGGCCCGAGGAAGGGGGGGGGGGGGAGGAAATTTCTTATACAGTAAGCACAAAGGATGTGCTAATTCTTCCTATAGCTCAAAGTAAAGCCAAAAAAGTGGATCCATTTTCTCCCAAAGAGAGGAGAACACCACTTTCTGCTCTCTTTCTTTCACAGTGACAAATATCAATTGTCAGATAACCATTATTCATATCTGTTGCCTGAAACTATTAATGGACACAAAAAAAGAATAAGTAAGTCAAAGATGATTTAGACCCCTTTTGTTTCCTCCTTTCATAAATGTTAGTTTGGATTAGGTTATTTCCAAGATAGATTTCATATATGATATTCTATGATTATAGATATCAAAAGCATTAGGAATGTAGTTTTAGCATTAATTAGCATTAAGTATTAGCATTAATCATAATAATTATGAGTGGCAATGAGGGGAAACATGGCATAACTGAACAAGCACTGAATTCAGGATCCCCAAGTTCCTATATTGGTTCTCCTATATGATCTTAGACAAGTTACATCTCTTGTGGCTCAGTTCTCTCAACTATACAGAACAGCTAGTAGCATTTGCCTTGCTCTGCCTTTATAGAGGTTAGAAGGATCAGATGATAAAACTTATGTGAAAATGCTAGCCTTAACTGAATTCCATGGCTCATTCTCTCTCACTTGGACTATTGCAACAGTGTCTTAGCCTTTAGTAGCTAAGTTTTTCATACCAAATCATCCTTTACATTACTGTTTAAGTCACCTTAAACTATTGATAACTTGCTATTGCCTGCTGAATAAAATTCTAATGCCTTCTTTGGCTTCAAGGATTCCAAAATATGACTATATCCTTCTTAGCTTTATCTTACCACTTTCCATCATGTACTCTACTGCACTCATAGTGAATATTATTCCCCTGAAGATGTGCCACCATCTCCCACTACCAGACCTCTATGTCTTTTTGCAGATTGTTACCTATGCTTGGAATGTCCTGCAGTCATCTTCAATTATCCTTCAAATGTTGTCTCTTTCCTAATTTTTTTTTAAATTTAATTTTTAATTAAATATTTAATTAGATATTTGATAAATTTTGCAAATGGTAAAACACTATACAGATACACTATCCTATATACAGATGTAAGGTATTGTCCTTTATACACTTCTGCTAATTAAAACTTGAGAAGATATGTAGTATTTTTATTGGAAACTTGAACTGAACCATGACCTAAAAATCAGGACTAGCTGAACTAATTTGATAAACGCCAAACTGAGTCCAAATATTATTTTAACTGAACCATGAATGAAACCAAAGTTTTTTTTTAAGGAACACTAGGGGATCAGATCAAACTGGAAGCAAGCCTGGATGTTTTCTACCACAAATGAACTGGAAAAAACTGGAACATCTGAATATTCTACGGAGTTGCCCTATAGGGAACAAGATTTCATCTGGTTCAAACTATTA
The DNA here is from genome assembly GCF_902635505.1 of Sarcophilus harrisii. Taxonomy (NCBI): domain Eukaryota; kingdom Metazoa; phylum Chordata; class Mammalia; order Dasyuromorphia; family Dasyuridae; genus Sarcophilus; species Sarcophilus harrisii. The sequence goes on along the minus strand of NC_045427.1, from coordinate 422,164,152 downwards.
AAATCAGGTGCCAAGATAATTCCTCTTCCTACTCTCTTAGAGATAAACATGGATTTTTCACCTAAAACATTTTTGAGGACACTAGTTGAAGCTTCAAAGATCAAAAGGATCACAAATGCAATGGAAAGAGCCTTGAATTTGGAATCAAAGGATCTAAATTTGGGCTACCAGTTTACTACTTATATGGCCTTGGGCAGACCACTGACCTTTTTTTAGGTCTCAGTTTCCATATCTGAAAAAAATGTGCATAATCTTATTTGCACTATCTACCTCAGAGGGCAATGAGTGAAATGCTTTGCAAAACAGAAGATCTTTGAATCTTCAGGTTTGAATATAATTCTTCCTAGAGCTGAAAGACCTCTTAGAAAGAGTCTAATTCAATCCTCTTACCTTGCAAAGGAAGATGCTGGGCACTAAAGAGGGAAAAAGACTTTCCCAACATCATACAATGTGTCAATGGCAGGATCAGAACTAGAACCTGAGTCTCTTTCTTCCCTGAACAGGGGTCTTCCAACTACTCCACATAAATTCAACATAAATAAAAGAAAATTCGCAAAGGGGGAAATGAACCTAGAACTTATGACCTGCAAGAAGTAGTTGAGTTTGAAGACAGAAAGAATTTTAAATTTGGGTAGAAAACCTCTAGACATTTGAGAACTCCCCTAAATTCTGACTTCCTATTTGGGGAGAATCATCAAGCCCTCCAGCAAACCTTCCTCCAGCTCGTGGATAGATATCCCAGTTATAGAACCTTGGGCTCCACAGGGGAGGGAGAGACCAAGAAACTAAAAACGAAAGCCTCCAAGTACATCTTCTCCTTTCTTCTCCAAACCTCTAGTTCCTCTACTCCCCACTTTTCTCCCCCGAGTTTAGACGGTGGTGGCCCTTCTCGGTATTCTTATAAGGTTCCCTTTTTCGAGGCAACGGCTCGGGGATCATTGCCCAGCCCTAACTAGCCTCAGTCCAACACCAGGCTGTTCCAGGCGCCGCCTCTGTCCATGGTGCTGAACCAGGAGGCTCCCTCCTGTGCGTCCTGAAGGCGCGCACAACGCCTAGGTTCCGAGTCCGAACTCCCATGCCCCAGTCCCCACAGACTCCCTTCCTTTCTCCATCACAGCACTCCGTCCCCACTCGAGACTGAACTCGTAATCTCGACATTTCCGCGAGTCCCAAACCAAGCGCGACCCTGACCCCAATAGATCTCCCCACCACTTGCTACCTTCCTCAACTCGTGACCTGGGCCCCAGAGGCCCTCCCTCAATGGGCCCATGACCATGACCGTGTCCGTGTCCGCACTCTTCACGTGCTCCCGGCGGGCTGAACCCCGGGGCCAGAACCCCGCCCTGGTCCCCAACTCCCCTGGGCCTCTCCCAGCAGGTCTAGCAAACAGGGCCCAGGGTCGGACCCCCCTCCCCGGTCACAGTCCCCTCCTTACAAACCCCAGACTTGGATCGCTTGTCCCTCTCCCGTTTTTTCGGACCCAGCTTGTACGCACCTGGCCCGCAAAGGACGCCTCGTGGGCCGCCCCTGCCCCCGCCGCCGCCGCCTCTTCCTTGGCCCTGGCCCCGGCCCCGGCCCCGGCCCCCGCCGCCGCCCGCACGGCGCCCAACAAACAGCAGAGCGCGGGCAGCCAGCGGCTCCGGCTCCCGCTCCGGCTCCGGCTCCGGCCCGGCCCGAGGGCGCGGCGGCCCCGGCTCCTCAGCATCTCCGCGGCGGCGGTAGCTGCAGCGGCGGGGCCGGGCCGGGGACGGCGGCGGGGCCGGGCTGGGGCGGGGGCGGCGGGGCCCGGCTGCGATGGCGGCGGCTCCGGCCGGGTCCTCCCGCTGCAGCCGCTGCGGAGCCGCCGAGTCACGGCGCCGCGGACACGCGCCCGGCCCTCCCGCCTTCGTCCCCGCTACCGCGGGCGCGTCCTCGCCCCTGCTCCAGTCTCCTTCTGGCGCGTTCCCGCTTCTCACCCCAGGCTCAGCCCCACCCCCAGTCAGGCGCGTCCCCGCCCCCCACGGGGCCACTCCGGGATGACCGGTCTTTAAAACGGGGAGCACTGCTTGGAGCAAGATTAGTAGTCTGCATCCACCAACTCCCTGCACCCCGAGTAAAGTCCGCGGGAATGTCCTGGGGAAGGGGGCAGAGGAGATTCCTTGGGAAAGAGTCTGAGGGGAACCCCTAGGGAGGAGAGAGGCATGTGATTGATGCTGGGGATGCAAAAAAGATTTGAGACAGTCGTTACCCTCAGAGAGCTCACAATTTAATCCGGAAGATTGCAGAAAGAGAAAAGGGTACTAATATTCCCAGACAGGCTCTACTCAGTGCGGAAGTGAATATTATTCCCGCTCTAAGAAAAAAGCTCTTGCTGAGGGCAGAGGCAGTGTGGGAGTTCTTGGAGTCGGTAAGATTTCAGCTGGCCTTGAAAAATCAGATTTAGGTAAGTGGAGAGGAGATCAGTGAGATGAGAGCGAGATGAAAAACCCAAAGCAGAAATGCTTATGTCTGTTTAGAGTAAAAGAAGGAAAGCGAGTGACAAATGTGTAAAAGTAAGTTGGAGACAGAGGAATGGACGAGATGGCCGCTTGTGGCCCCTTGAATGCCATTCATATGAGTTTATATATTATCCAGTAAACAATGGGGAGTCTTCGAAGCGCTTACAAGAGGGTGATATGTACCAAGCAATGTTTCATCCATTTCCTATCCAATTCCATACTTTCCTTCTTAGTTAAGTGTCTGCCTCTATACCCCTGCAATAATAAATATAGGATTTCAAGCTTTACGAGATCCCAAAACAATCTCACCCAATCCACTCATTTTATTTTTCATTTTTACAATTATTGATAAAAGTTGTTTTAGCACAACAAACCCAAACACTGCCCTTTTTCTAGAAAGTATAAACCCTGAAAATAGTTTAGAGAAAAGAACATGAAAAATAACTGCTGTAGTTCACCAGAGGTTTGTTACCTCTTCATTTTATATATATTTTTCCTTTGACTCTGTTTTCTTTACTCTGAATTACTTTAAACAAATGTTCCCGTGTTTCTCTAAAAATTTCCTACGTGTCATTCTTTAATTATTGTAGGGCTACACAATTACAAATCATAAATTTTGTTTCCAGATTTTTAAAAAATCACAGATAATACAATTATGAATATATCTGAACAATGGATCTTTTCCTTTTAATTTCAAGTTTGGGCTTTTGTTTTTACATGACAGTCCTTTCATGATAATCTTTCTTGCAACTTTCCTCATGATTGGACAAGTAAAAATTGCCAAGATGATAATACTGTATTCCACATTCCTAGTCCTCCATTTCTCAATTAATAGAAGAAAACTTTGTTTCACCATCTATTCTCTTGTGTCAAGATTGGTCATTACAAAGAATCAGAATTCAACTACCTCTCAGTGTTGTTTTTATTACATTATGTATTAAGTATTGTATATTTTCCTAGTTCTGATTATCTTACCCTTTATTAATTCATACAAATCTGCCTGTTTTTCTGAATTCCTTTTAATTCTTATAGAATAATATTATAATCGTATTTCATTCTAATCATGAATCACAATTTTTATACTAGCTTTTTATTTTTCAAAATATATGCAAAGATACTTTACAACATTCACCCTTGCAAAACTTTGTATTACATATTTTTCCCCTTTCTTCCCATCTCCCCCCAGACAACAAGTAATCCAATATAGGTTAAACATGCACAATTCTTCTAAATATATTTCCACATTTATCATGCTGCACAGAAAAATTGGATCAAAAAGGAAAAAAAAAAATTAGAGAAAAAAAGCACGTAAACAACAACAAAAAAGAAGAAAATACTATCTTGTGATTCACATTCAGTCCCCATTGTCCTCTCTCTGGATGCAGATGCATCTCTCCATTACAAGTCTATTGAAAGTAGCTAGAATCAACTAATTGTTGAAAAGAGCCAAGTCCATCACAGTTGATCATCACATAATCTTGTTGCTGTGTAAGAATGTCTTTTTGGTTCTACCCATTTCACTTAGCATCATCAGTTCATATAAGTCTCTCCAGGCCTTTCTAAAATCATCCTGCTTATTGTTTCTTATATAACAATAATATTCCATTACATTCATAGACCATAACTTATTCAGTCATTCCCCAACAGATGGGCATCCACTCAGTTTCCAGTTCTTTGCCACACAAAAAGGGCTGGTGTAAACATTCTTGCATATGTGGGTCCTTTTCCCTTTTTTATGATCTCCTTGGAATACATACCTAGTTGAGACACTACTGGATCAAAGGGTATGGACAGTTTTATAGTCCTTTGAGTATAATTCCAATTTTATACATTACAATTTGATAAGTCATTTCCCTGAAACATATTGTTTCCAATTTTTTTGTGATATGTCTTTTCTGGCTGCCACTAATCTCCTTTATATTAGAGGATTATAGTCTTATAGCTATATAGCTAGAAGGGAGTTTAGAGATCATCTAGTACAAACTCCTTATTTTACAGGTAAGGAAGCTGAGACTCATTGGGGCTATGAGTTGTCCAAGGTCACACAAGTAATACCTGACAGAGCCAGAATGTGTCTCCAGATCCTCTGATCCCAAATCCAACACTTTTTTTCCTATTAGAGATGAAGAAACTAAGACTCAAAGAGTTTTCCCAACAACCTTCAACAATAGAGCTGGGATTCAAATTCAACTCTGACTCGAAGTATAATTCTCTTTTTACTACCCTATAATGCTCCCTCAAAGAGTCCTAGGTTCCAGCCTCCAGGTCAAAAGGCATGAATAGTTCAGTAATTTTTCTTTTCTAATTCAAAATTTTTTTTCCAGAATAGTTTAATTAATTCACAATTCCAGAAGTAGGGAATAGCAAACCTGTCTTTTTAAGTTCCCTACACCAATAAGTGGTTTTTTAAATTAAAGCTTTTTATTTTTCATTTTCATTTATATTTATTAAAGTATTTAATGAATTTAATTATATATTATTAATTATATAATTAATGGGTGATTAAAATATTTAATAAATTAAATTATTTATATTTATTATTTATAAAAATAAATTTTATTTATATTTACAACACATATGCATATATAATTTTTCAACATTGACCCTTGCAAAGTCTTCTGTTTCAAATTATCCCCTCCTTCCTCCCACTTCTTCCCCTAGATGGCAGGTAGTACAATACATGTTAAATATGTTAAAATATATGTTAAATCCAATATCTATTTATATATCTATATACATATTTATATAGTTATCTTGCTGCACAGGAAAAATTGGATGAAGAAGGAAAAAAACTGGGAAAGAAAGCAAAATGAAAACAAATAACAACAGAAAGAGTGAGAATGCTAAGTTGTGGCTAATAAGTGTTCCAAATTAAATTTGCTAATATAATGGATATGAGATCATACCTTGATTTTGTCCATTTTAATTTATGCTATTCCTGTGCCCTCTTTCTTTAAATTACTTCCACTTCCTGAAGTATTCCTCACTACTTCCTTTGTATCAAATAGGTACAGATAAACAAAACAAATTAACATCTTGTTCTAGCTGAAAACATTCAAGTTTCAATGTTGTATTCTTTTATATTATCGTAGTTATCATGTAAATTGTTCTCTTTATTTAGTTTATATTATTTCCATAGGTTCTTATTAGTCTTCTGATGTTTCTCAAAATTTGTCATATTTCATATTCTTTATGGTGCAATAATATTTATTTATGTTCGTATGACAGAATATTTGTCAGCATTATTCAGTCAGTAGATGGCAAATAGTTGTGGCATCTCTAGGCCCAATAACTTAATAACAAAGTAATTTAATAATACAAATTTTACTCTTAGTTCTGCCTATTTGACTCTGCTCCAGTTCATAAGATCTTAGGCTTCTTTGGATTCCTCATGTTTATCTTTTTAAAAAATTATATAATAATATTTTATTACACTAATATAGCATATTAATATACTTCTTGAATAGCCTATGTAAAAGCAAAAACATGTAATGTTATGTATGAAGAACAACAAATAAGTCTACTTTTTAAACTATTCCCCAATTAGTAGAGAATAGCTTTCTTTTCAGTTCTTTGATACCATAGCAGCAAGAATATTGTTATAAATATTTTGGTGTTTATTGGATCATTGTTTATCTTTGAATGTCTTAGGGAATTCAAAGAACAGTGATAGAATCTCTGAGTCAAAAGGCATAGATATTTTAGGCATTAGCCTTGAATTATTCCACACTGAAATAATGGTTGGACTGCTTTACAGCTTCATCAACAATGTATATGCCTATCTTCTCACATCCCCTTCAAGTACTAAATATTCCTGTTTTTTGTCTGGTTTTCCCATCTTTGCCAATTTGCATCAAGTGAAGTGAAACCTCAGAATTGTTTAATTTTGGATTTCCCTTATTATTAATGATTAGTGATATATTTTCACCTGATCATTTATAATCTGCAATTCTTTTGAAATCTGTTCAGATCTTTTGACCACTTGTATATTGGGGAATGGTTCTTGAAGTTATATATTTGTTTCACTTCCTTAGAGCTTCAATTGCATAATTATATACTGGTTTCCAGGCCAATTAAACAATGTATAGCTAGGTAAATTACCATTTCTTTTTTCTTATAGCCTTCCCCACTTGCAGAAATGAAATTCATCATCTTTTATCATCTTAGTCAACCCCTTCATTTTACAAAGTGAAAAACTGGTTCCTAGAAAGGGGAAGGGTTTTATATAAAGTAGGTAGGTACTAAGTGGTTTTCTAACCAACATTTCTGCCTCTAGTCTCTTCCCTTTGTTCCATCTTGCAGACATCAATAAATTAATCTTCCTAGGATATTGATTCACAGTAAAAGATACTATAGTATATTGGAGAGAGAATTCATCTCTCCCCCCAAACTATTTCTCTTCCTATTTCATTTGCCCTCCTTCTAGTCACCCAGATTCACAATCGCAGTCCTTCTTAACACTTCACTCTCTGTCCTCCCAAAATCAAATCAGCTGTCAAATCTTGTCATTTTTTCCCTCTACAATGTCTCTTTCATCTGTCCCCTTCTTTCCTCTCACATGACAACAATCTCATCACTTATCTCCTGATCAATTGCTATAGACTCCTAATTGTTTTCTCTAACCACAGTTATTCCTCTTTCTAATCCATCCTTTACATAGAAAGTCCTAAAGCACAAGTCTGATTATATCACTACCCTGACCAAAAAAGCTTCAGCAGCTTTCTATTAACTCTCAGATAGAAATAAAAACTCTTGTTTTTAGGTATAAATCCTCTCCCTTCCCACAATCTGTCTTAAATTTTTCTTTTTAGGTTGATTTTACATAACTTCCTTGTACCATTTTAGGTGCCACTCAAAAAGACTTACTTGCTGTTCTTCATATATGATAAAATAGCTTTCTGCTTTTTCATTTTGTCTATTCTCCTCACCTCCACCTTTTAGAAACATTGTTTGGAATGTAAAATGTAAATTATTTTAGTAGAAGGGAAATCTGCAGAAGGAAGGGTCTTTTCTATTTCTATTTCCAGTGCCTACAACATCAGACGACCCTCACTCTTATCTGAATCAGACAAAGGGAGCTTGAAAACACACACACACACACACACACACACACAGAGGTTTTGGTGTAGGGGTTGACTGAATTCACCAGGGAAATAGGCAGGCTTAGGGAATAGAAGGATAAGAAGAAGAATGATACCTGGATGGGAAGATTACAAGCAAAACAAACATAAGCATCTTAGGGCGGATCCTAAAAGAATTAAAAGGAAAGAAAAAAGAATTTGAAACTAAGAGGATTTCTACCAACTGGGGAAATGGCTGAAAATATTTTTGGTATGTGGATACACTGAAATATTATTGCACCACAAGAAAAGAGAAAATAATTTCAGAGAATCCTGGGAAGATTTCTATGAATTGATGCAGAGTAAAGTGAGCAGAATTAAGAAACAATTTTTATAATAATATCATTTAAAAAAAACATATCAAATACTGAAGAATTGTGATCAAAGCAATGATCAACCACATTTCCAGAGTATCTAAAATGGAAGAGGTTACCTATCTTTTGACAGAAAAGTTATAGGTTCAAGATGCATAAACAGATTACATTTTGGGGGCATGATCACTATAAAGATTTGTTTTGCTTGGCTATGTTGGGTTGCTTTTTTTTCTCTTTTGTTTGGAGGAGAACTTGGTGAAGATAAGGGGAAAAGCAATAGTGATTTTTTTTAAAAAGGCCATTGAAACAACTTTTTGATGCACAGAAATAATCTAAAAGGAAGCACAAACAGGACAACTCTAAAAAAATTAATGTGTTACATACTTCTGAAAGATAGTAATATAAAATATAAATTCACAGTTTCCTATATAATTTTCTTTTATTTTCTACTTTTTACATAGAATAAGTTTTTGGTGGTTAAAGTCCAGAATAGCAAAATAAAATTTAAAAATTTAAATATATTTCATAAATTTATAATGTTATCTGTATGGGTACTTACTTCCTACAATAGTGCATTTCACAACTTATCACAAACCCACATTATTTTTGTTCATATTTTCTCATAAATCTTTTGTATAGTATCTCCCCAGAATTGGAGCACTTCTTCTAGATTATGGATTCTCAACCTGGGGTTTGTGAACTTAAAAAAAAGTTTTGATAGCTGTATTTCAATATAATTGCTTTCCTTTATAATCTTCTCCAAGGAGAGAAATGATGAACTCTGAGTGCAGATTGAAGCTTTGTTTTTTTCCACTTTCTTTATGTGTTTTTCTTTCCCAGAAGGATGTTGATAAGTTGGAGAATACCCAAAGAAAATAAATCAGGATAATGAGAGAGATGGAAACTATTCCATTTAAGGAACAGCATAAGAGCCTAATGATGCTTACTTTGGAATTTACTTTTAGGATGGGTATGAGAACTGTCTTCAAGTGTTTGAAGGGATATTATATAGAAAAAAGGACCTGCTATTTTCTTTTTGACCCCGGAAGTAAAAAAAAAAAGAATAGTGGGTAAAAACTGTCCAAGAGACCAGTATTGAAGAAAAACTTTCTGACAATTAGAGACATGTCTTGGAAAGCGATGACTTTTCTCTTACAGGAAGTTTTCAAGCAGAGGTTGAATGACATTTGACAGAGATATTATAGAAGGGACTCTTGGACAGATAAGTTGAATGAATCTGCCTCTCAGGTTGCTTGCATGCTACTATTCTGTGATTTTACAGATTACAAAAATGAGGTTCAGAGCTACACCCAGCAAAAGAACTCAGGGAAATGAGTATGAACCACTACATAGAATTCCCAATCCCTCTATTTTTGTCCACCTGCATTTTTTATTTCTTTCATAGATTAATGGTATGCTATTTCAAAGTCTGATTTTTCTTGTGCAGCAAAAATAACTGTATGGACATGTATACATATATTGTATTTAACATATACTTTAATATATTTAACATGTATTGGTCTACCTGTCATCTGGGGGAGGGGATGGGAGGAAGAAGGGGAAAAATTGGAACAAAAGATTTTGCAATTGTCAGGGCTGAAAAATTATCCATACATATATCTTGTAAATAAAAAGCTATAATTTAAAAAATTAGGTTCAGAGGAGAATTTTTAAATTATTATTTCTTCTCAAGAGCTGAACATTTGAGAAGCTAAAGAGGTAATAAGGACTAAGTGACTTGTGCAAGGTCACATAGCTAGTAAATATCTGAAGCTGGATTTGTATTCAGGTCCTCCTCATTTCCAGGCTGCTGTTCTTTCCACTGTGCCAACCATCTCCCCCAATTAAAAAAAAGATTAAAAAAAAAGGAGGAAGACGTTTTTTATGGCAAAACTGGTCAACAGATCGGAAAAAATATGATGTTTTATGCAAAAGAATCTTGACTTTTGCAAAGGATGGCAAAGGGGATTCTTTTCATCCTTCTTTGGGGTTAAGTGTATTCTTTATGATTTCACAACATTCAGTTCAATTATTTTATGGCAGTTGTTTTTTCCATCTGCATTGTTGTAGTCATTGTGTGTATTGTTTTTCTGTTTCTATTTATTTTACCTTGCATCAGTTCATCTAAGTCTTTCTGTGTTTCTCTGTATTCATCCTATTCATTGTTTCTTGCAGCATTTTTATGTGCTTTGGTTGAGTCATTCTCTAATCACTTAAAAAAAAATTCAATGTTATTTATTAGCTAAGAAAAATGTAATATTCTTGTCCCAAAAGGATTAAAAAATGAATATTGTTCAGGAGTTACTGAAGATGTGAGGGTGTGGACAAGCTTCAGAATAATAAATAATAACTTCAAATTATTTAAATTATAATAACTTCAAACAACAAGTAAAGAATATTACCCTAGAAATATATGGGGGGTGGGGAGATGGGCTTGACAAGTTGTGAACTAATGGAGGATATTGACAGGGATTTCACAGGATAAACAAGAATTTGATTGGCAGCACTAGTAAAAACATCCAAATCAATGAGGTCACAGGTCAATTTGAAGAGTTTGAGTAATGTGAGATTTTAAAACAGAATATCATAGTTGGAAGGAACCTCTGAGATCAGCAAGTCTTGAAAGGATGTGGGGTACCATGGAAAGAATATTGCTCCTACAATCAAAGGATCCAAGTTCAGATGCATTTCTGTCACTTAGGACCTCTGTGACTATGGGCTCATTTACTCGTTCTGGGTCTGTTTCCTCATAGATAAAGTGAGAGGATTGGACTAGATGACTCTGAAGTCCTTTCAGCTCTAAATTTATGATCTTTATTTTACAGATGCTGAAGCTAAAGTCAAGGGAGTGAAGAGGATTTACAAGCTTATTCACCATGATTAGCAACTGAGGGAAGCTAAATCCAGGGACAGTTGGCTAGATGGGGCTTGGACGTGCTAAGGGGACCATTTACAACATACAAAATGTGTTTGTTTCCTATGTTAGCAGCAGCTGGACCTGAAATGCACTGGTCTCTGGGCGTCAGGCCCAAGATAAACATTCTGAAGTCATTTCTCAGAAAGGGGATGCGTTTCCAGTCTGTATGGTCTCCCAGACAGCGCCACTTAGACCATGGAGTTTAGAATCATCAAATCTTATATCTAAAAGGAATGTTGGAGATTACTAGTCCAACCCTAAAACCCTAGTTTCCTGCCAATTTTGCAAAAGAAGAAACCAGCTACATAGTTTATATCACATCATCTGAGTAGGGATAAATGATTGCACACATATAACCACTTGGTAATCCTCAGCCTCTCAGATGAGAATCCACCCTTCTTAATAGGTCAGAGCTTACCACCCACTGGGATTTCAACATCACCCACTCCCTATGTCCTGCAGGTTTATCCCAAAAATTTCAAGGAACTCCCATCAGTCTTTGTGTATATGTGAGGTAGGGGATGGGGAACTTTGGCATCTTCACAGTCCATTTCTGCACACACTGTAGGGTCTCACTACTATCTCCCTGTTTTCAGCGTGTTGACTTTGAGTGTAAGACAGAAGTTCATAGTTTCATAAACAGTCCTTATTTTTCTTTTTCCTTGTCTGTTAGAATATTTGTTTCTCCTGATAATTTTAGATTCATAACATAAAAATAATTTATTTTTCCAAATACATGCAGATAGTTTTCAATTTTCACCATTGAAAAATAGTTAATTTATTTTTAAAAAGATTATTCATCAAAGTAGGGACTGAGGAGTATCTTTCTCCCTAACTCTGTCCTCAGGCATCACAACAATGATCAAATGAGATAAAGGTAAGGGACACCTCCTATGCACTGTGCTAAGCATTTTACAAATATTATCTCATTGGATCCTCAAAACAACCTAGAAAGGCAAACAAAAGCTAACTTGTCCAAGTATCTATGGCTTAGATGTGAATGCAAGTGGTCTTGATTTCAGGCTCGGTGTTCAAATAGATGCACTGTGGCGCCACCTAGTGGCCTCTTTTGAAAGGCGTTTAGCTAGCACATAGTAGGCACTTAATAAACGCTTGTTCCCTTTCTCTTTTCCAATTCCTGGCTCTCCCTCTTCCCTTTCTTATCCCACTGTCTATTAGTCCCAGATGGCCAATAAACCTTATTCCACACGCACTCATTGAGTATTTATTATGTTTGAGATCCATTGGGGGAAGAGGAGTTTTACCAAATTGAGTAAGTGATTGTCTTCCTTCAAAGAATCCATAGTCTAAGAGATCAGGGGCAGCTAGATAGCCCAATGGATAGCGCACCCACCCTGGAGTCTGGAGAACCTGATTTCAAATCCATCCTGAGACACTTACTAGCTGTGTGACCCTAGGCAAGTCACAACCCCAATTGTCTTACAAAAAAGAAAAACCCAAACCAAAACATATACATAGTCTGGGAGAGGAGATAGCTAACTTATGTCTATGTATGCAATCTGTGCCTTATCTGCAGATCTCAACTCCCTCCCTCCCTTTGTTGTGAAATATTTTCCTGATTGCTGCTTTAGTCGAAAAATAAAAATAAGATACATTCCTAGTAGCCAGATTTCTAGTGATGAGTTCCTCTGCCCTTAGCTAGCCTGACTATAGATATGCAGTCTATCTTTGGGCTACATGGAGCATTTTTTCACCTTGGTAAAACCATCCCTCCCCTCCCCTTCAGAGCCTATACTCCACTGGTAATAACCTTCAAGGACCCAGGATCATTTCCATAACACAATGAAATATTGGAGGAGGAATATTTCAGTATTCCTGAAATACAGGAAATATTTCACTGTAATAATGTCACATTCCTAGCATGCTTCAATTTGATGAATTTCATGATACCTCCGTGGGGAAGTCCCAACAAGTATTATCATCCCCATTTTACAGATGGAGAAATAAGGTCTCATGAAAATAAAATGTTGTGCCTGAGGTTATACAGCTAATATCAGAGCAGGAATTCAACACCAGTTCATTTGGCTTCATGTTCATTAGCAAAGTGTTTTGTAAACCTTAATGTGCCAACCAATAAATGTTAACTAATGTTATTGCTGTTGTTATTATGATCATACATGTTATTAGGAGACTGACTAATAAAGGCTCAGTCCTCAGGACACTGCAGATTTCCCCTTTCTGGTTGGTTGTGTCAATCATGTACAATATTCCCTGCCTTGTTTTAATATAGCATGTAGAACCTTGCTAAATTTGATCTGAGAGGATGATATTGCACTAATGAAGTCTTCTAATTGGCTAAAGTTATACCCATAGTAAGTGCAAAACGTTCAGATGCATAGGTTTTTCATTCTTTTCCTTGGTGGCTTTTGAGTGAATAAGATTTTTGTGAGTCTTCAGGTGGGAAGAAAGGCTTTCTTATTTTTTTATTCAGTTATACCCCTGACCATATGCGCTGTTTGTGTGGCCAAGGTTACTACCTTGTGAGCCTTGAGAGTTCCAAAGAGCCAGCAGCAGTTCCTTAAGCAACCAGAGTCAGTAGAAGAGATAGAAGAGATCCCAAGACCCAGTAGCAACAGTAACAGAATTTGCTAAGAAGTTACCTCTGAGATGCAACCTACTTGACCCAGTCAGTAGTGGAATGACCTAACAAGAAAAATGGTGTATCGTGGGAGAATGCTGAGTCCATCCAGTTGAGCAACTCATCCATCCCGATGGCAGGATCCAAAACAAAGTTGGTGGGGATTGTGAAAGGGAAAAAAACTTCCAGGATCAATAACCTCAAAATATTTTTGGCCCCATTATTGGCTAAAGATATTTGTGTCTACCTTTATACTTTAAGTACCCTATCTCCAGGGACGTTCTTTGTGTATTCAAGGGAATAGTGAGCCTGCCAATTTGGAATGATTATATTATTTTTTCTATCCTCAGTAAATCTTCTCAGTAAATATCCCTTTGTAAAAAATTCCTTAATATCAGCTGGTTGATAAAAATTGTGGGGAGAACACTCAATGGGGGCCCATGAGTAATTGTATTAGAAGCCATAACTTTTCAGAATTATTCCTAAAACTTTTAGGGGTTGGGTCCTTACTTCTGGGGAATTAATCTGGCAGTTCAAGTGAGAGTTGGAAAAATAACCCCAGAGGAGATGTTGCATACAGGAGTTAGAATGAAAGAAAGGTCAGGAAGAATATAAATCAAGTGCTGTAGAAGCTCAGAAGAGAGGTCACTTCTAACTGAACGATAAGAGACTTCCTGGAGGAGACAGCAACTGAGCTGAAGGATTGGTAGGTTTTCAGAAGGCAAAGATTCTAGCTATTACCTCTTTAAGCAACATATCATAGGGAACCTTGGATACCGAGGCTTTAGCATCTAGTCCAAATTCTTAGTGCTTTTTTTTCTTTTTAATCAAACCAATAAGCAACAATGATTTTATCAGTGTTAGGAAGTTCAATCCCCAAATTGGGGATTGGCATGAAGCATGGAGCTTAGAGCAGAGGAGATAAGACTCAGAAAGTAGTCTAGGGTGCATAGATGGAGCTCTCTCCCAATCTGAAAGCCCAGCCACAATGGTTTTCTGTTCCACTTTTCTTCTCAAACCTTACCCCAAATGGAATAGTGTCTAGGGTGAGCAGCCTCCATCTAAGGTCCTCAGAGTGTTTTTGTGATACCATTCTGACCAGGCCTTATGTCCTTGAGTTGAGCATGAGGTTAGCAGACTGAGTCCAGCTTCCCTTTCTTTCCTTAGCACAGGAAAAAGAGGGGTTATGTCTCTATGATCCAAACTAACAAGGATTCATTGCCTCCCTTCCTTCCTGAGGAGACAGGGTAAGAATTCTAATCCCAATAGCCTAGGGACAAAAATCTCACTTTTCTCAGAAAAAATAATAAAAACATTTGTTAACAATAGTAATGGTAATAATAATAAAGGACACAGAAATATCTGATTAAGTATTTTTACAGATAATGCCATCTAATAAAATCCTCACAACAGCCTTGTGAGGTAGGTAAAGCAAGTATTATCCATGTTTTGAACATAAGTAAACTAAGGGCCAGAGAAATGGAGGGGTCAGCTCACATAAATCAGTGGCAGAACCAGGATTTGAATCTCCTAGGCTGTAGATCCCCAGTGATGATGGTAGGGGGATTGAGACCCTCACCCTTCCCAAACATGCACTCATTTTCTCCCTTTCAAGAGTGTTCTAATCTCTGTTCTAATCCCCTGGTAGAAACTGGTAGAAATGGAACTCCTAATAGAATTTTCCAAGAGAAAAGGAGGTAAGTTTAGATGTCACTTGTCCCTGATATAGGAGGGGGCCATTGGTTACTTCAGTCACTGCATGTTGGGAGCTGGAGGAGAGGGCAGCGAGTAGTAAGGTTCTGTCATTGTGACAGATAGAGCCTTTCAAATCTCATCTACCTGAGAAGTGATTCCTGCCTGGAATCCCAATCCATTGGTCCACAATTATTCTAATGGTTCTTGATGTCATGATTCCATCATTATACCCTCGCTTCAGAGGAAATATTACCATATTATTCCTATGACATCATGGGATAGCAAAAAGAACATTAAGTTTGGAACCCCATTTATCTTCTACCTATTGTCTTTTTGAGCTTGGGCAAATTTCTTAAATCTCTCAGGATCTCCATTTTTTCATCTGTAAAATGAGGACTAGGTAATCTCTAAATTTGCTCAAGTTCTAAATGCCATGACCTTACCCTTCTTAAACTGTACACCTCCAGGATCCCAACTATTTATCATGTTGGGGGTCTGTTTTAATGTTGTTGTTCTTAGATACACCCATGGAGCTACATCTCTCTTAGGGTAGGAACCTCAACTGAAACATCCACAGAGTTCCTGAGGCCAAAATCTATGGTGGAAGAGCAAGGGAGCCAGAGGAGAACAATGTCCACCACTCCTTCTTGGATCCAAAGAGCCTTGGTCTCAGATGGTTTTCTGAACTGGGATGACCAGCCCTGCTTTGGAGCAAGGAGTAAGATTAACTCCACCTTCCCCCTGTGCATAGGAAGATGCCAACAGCCACACTGGAGATAGTAAAGACACCCATGATGATGCCCAGGATCAGCATTGTGTAGGATCGAGGAACCTGGGAGACTGCAGAATACGAAAGGATCAGTTCTGAGTCAGAGGAGGAACAAGCATAGTGTTTAGCAAATCTCTGCTGAATGAGAGGGGGAAAGAATGGGTTAACCCTGACAAGAGTAGGGGGATGAGGTCAGCCTGGGGAGACCTGGGCAAACTGCTCCCCTATAGTCTTGGCTTCTGATCTCTCTTTCTCTATTGCTCATCCCAGAGCTTAGCTGTTTTAAGTGGGATTTTGCTCCGGAGTAACTAGGAGGGGAGGAGCCCACAGGTGGTAAACCAGAGTCTCTAATGCCTTGGGGCCACCCCACACCTGGACCCAGGACCTCATTGATCATCCCCAACCAATCACTTACCTGATCCTGAGACCCTGTCCATGTGCTGTTTCAGGAAACTCACACATGTGTCCTGTAAGAATTCCAGAAGCTCGAACCTGGTTCGGTTATAGTTGTTTAGCTGCTTCAGGGCGAAGTTGTACAGCTCTGGGGGGTGGCCCTGGTCTGGGCATGCTGACCACAGGGCCTTCTCTGGCTGGAAGCTCACAAAGGAGCTCCCATTCAGGGCCACCTCAAAGAAGACGTGGGCATCTTGGCTTTCAGGGGGCAACTCACAGCCCAGAGAGCAGCGCAGGGTCAGTGGGACTACAGGGAAGGAAGCCAGATCAAAGGCTTATGAAGTGGAGGGGAGGCAAGTCTGGGAACAATGGGGAGGAGTAGAGGGCTCAGAGGGGAAGGAGGAAGCCAGCTAAGGAGCTTCATCTACAAGACAGCTATCAGACTCTGCATTAGATCATGTAGGGTCTGCCCAGCTAAAAGAGGTCCTGGTAAACTTCACTTGGATTTGGTTTCTAACTCCTAGTCCTCCCAAAACAGGGGATCCAACAAGATCTAAAGGCAGTGAGGATCAGAGGGCAAGCTTCCTGCCCCTAGGGATTCCTATATCAGCCCTGGGGATTTCTAATCATTTGTCCTCCCACCAGAAGTGAGCTCCACTCCCATCCAAAGTGCTTTCCCCCACATAAGGACCCTCCCCCTCTCCAGCAAGACCCTAATTCTCCACTTACAAGTCACTCTTCGTTCCTTGTTTACCAGTTGTACTAAAGCTTGGAATTCACTAAGGTACGTTAACAGGTGCTCCTTAGTCTGCTGCCAGTCCTCACGGGACTCCAGAGGCTTCAGCTGTTGGATGGTAATGTTGTGATTGCTGCCCTCCAGAGTGTGGGTGGTCAATCCTGCTAGAGAGGCATTGCCCCAGAACTGTACTGAGAATGGGTCCAAGAAGTGAGAAATCTGGAGGATGAGGAAGCTCTGAGAACCTGTATTCTCAAATAGACAAGAGGATGGAGAGATATATCCGGTATATGTGTGTAGACTTACATGTATGTCTCGGAGTATATGTGTAACCCAGGAAGAAAGATGTGGAGGTGGGGAGGGCAATTCATCTGCCCTTGCCTGTCTGTATCTTTGTTGCAAGGACTATTAAGATTGCCTCAACTGCCTCAATTCATCTTGCCTGTGCTCAGACCTCCAGGTGTTTTCCTGTCCCATCTCCTCCTTCGTCATCTTCTCCTTACCAGCATCCTTGAACTAAATCCTGAGAAGCCTCAGCTCTGATAGCTGAATTTTTGCCCTATGTTACCAGGATCCAGGACCCCACTTCATTTATCTCCCAAACTAGGCCATATCTCCTTGTAACTCCTAATGCCCTCTTTACAGTTCCCTTTTCTGTGCTGTCGTCAGTTAGAATGTAAGCAAGTATGAATGGCATGACTATTCTGAGCAACACAACAACCCAAGACAACTCTCTCTGAAGGACGTATGATGAAAAAGGCTATTCATCTTCAGAGAAAGAACTGATGGTGTCTTAATGCAAATTGAAACATGCTTTTTTTCCCCCCACTTTCGTTATTTTTCTTGATTTTTTTGTTTTTGTCTATGTCTTCTTTCACAACATGGCTATTATGGAAATGTTTTGCATGACTACACATGTATAACCTATATTGAATTGCTTGCATTTTCAATTGGGGGGATGGAAAGAGAGGAAGGGAAAGAATTTAGAACTCAAAGTTTTAAAAATGAATGTTTAAATTGCTTTTATATGTTAACTGGGGAAAATAAAATACTAATAGATAAACAAATAAGGGGCGAGAAAAAGTAAGCAGGGATTGTTTTGATTGCTTCTATATGTATTCCTAGTGATTAGCATAGTGTCTGGCATATAATAAATACATAATAAATATCATCTTTCTCTCCATTTATTTTATTCAGGAAACTTTCGAAGACTACATCGAGAGTTTCCTCACTGGAAATTTCTTACACAAATGAAGATATAGAGTTGGTTCAAAATTATTAACAATTGAGGTCTCTCTTCTAATCCAAGTTGGGATACTTGTGTTTTGGAAACTTATTAACCACTTATCCCAAGAATCTGCTTTAACATCCAGATGCAGAATCACAAAGAAATTATAAGTACTCTTTCCAAAAGACTCGAAAAAACCATCAGAAGCCACAATCCTGGCTGTGGTCAAGTTATTTAGAGAAAACCCTCCTTAAAAATGCTTAAGTCCATACTAATTACTTAATATCTTGTACACCTAGACTGTTTAATTGTTTCTTGCTATCTTTTACTGATACACCTGAAACCATTCAAGACCTCCTTCTGCTTCAACAAATATAACTTCATAGATAGGTGTCCACCTGGGTCCAAAACTCCTTATGGGATATGACATCCTAGATAAGATTTTCACATCCTTCTCCCCCATGTTGGGAAATCTCAAACAGACAGAGGAAATGGACATTCCAATCCTATGGAATTATCCTCTCTGAACCAGTTGCAGTAATCAAAGATTCCAAAGATCTAGAAGCAATGGTAATAGGTTAACACTTTGCTTTCCCATCAATAGAAACCCAAATCCTCCAATCTTCCACTTTTTCTCCTCTCTGTGCCCCACCTCTCACAAATTCTCTCTCATACTTTTCTATTCTTCCCTCATCTTTTTCCTCTCTTGTTTTCATTCTGTCTCCTGCCCTCTCATCTCCTATAATCTTCCCAGTGTCTTTTCCATATATCTCTCTTCCTTAATCTCCCTTATGTCACTTGCATCTACCCATTTCTTCTCAAATGTCCTATTTGTCCAATCTTTCATCCATCTTTATCTTATACTCCCCCACATCTTTTTTCCTATCTTTCCCACTGTTGTCTTTCCCATCTCTCTCCTTTTCCTCATGTTTCTCTCATCCCTGATATTTGTCTCTCTCTCCGTATGTTTCTCTTTTGTCTGTCCATCTTTTTTTCAACATCTTCCATATCTTCCTTGCTTTCCTGAATTTATCTCGCTCTCCCCAAAATTTCTCCTGTCCTCCCTCATCTCTGTCTCCCACTCCCAGCTCTTTTGATCCTCACCTTGCTCCCTCACACACACACCCAGACACAGACACACACAGACAAACACACAGACACACACAGACACACACACCCCTACCACCACCAACCACTACCACCATCATCGTCCTCTGAAGTCCTGTCTATATATTTCTGGCCCTGTCCCTTGTTTATTTCCTGTTTTTGCCCCATCTGTCTCCTATATCTACCATCTCTTCTGTTTTGCCTACCTTTCTCCTATCTTTACTCATTTTCCTCCTCTCCACCTTTATCTCTCCCTTCCCTCCCTCAGTTATTCCCCATCCTCGCACTGTCTTCCTACCATCATCCTTTCATCTTTCCTCTGTTCTCTTTCTTTTTCCTGTCCTTCTCTACCTCTTTTTCATCTTTCCCATCACTTATTCTGCCCAACTGCTCCATATCCTATTCTCCTTAATCTGCCTCTTTTCTTCCTTCATCATTTCCATCTCCCTTTCTGCTCCCCTCTCCCAGTCCCTCTTTTCACTTCCTCCTGTTCTTCTTCTAGGTTATTCCATAGCTTTCTCTCAATTCTTTCCTGTTCTTCCTCTAGGCTATCCCCTAGCCTCAGAAATCATTTCCCCACCTCCTCAGCACTAGAGATAGACACATTCTTTCCTGTTTCTTGTTCCCTACGTGCAGTGAGAGTCAGCCTTAGACACAAGCAGATGAGTGCAGTGGGGGATAGTTCATATACTCACCTTCCACTGCTCCCTGGCAACAGAACACCCAGCCGAAGAGTGACAAAAGTAGGAGCATTTCTCTGGGGGTAGACGAAGAGCCTTCTCCTTATTCTGCTCAGGTGTGCTAGGGGATCTTTTGGAAGCTGCTTGGAGAACAGAAGGAGAATGAAAGGGAGGGAAAGTGACTGGATGTTGGCCAGGGATGGGAGGAGGAAGAGGGTGTGGAGTATGTGAAATGTTGTTCTAACTCTGCCTCATTTCCTATCCAGGGGCCTGTTCTCCCCACCCAGCGTCCCGCCCCTATGCCCTCCTGCCCGGGCATGCTCCCAACCCTCCCCCTCTCCAAATCTCTGGATCTACCCTCGGGAACTGAGAGAGGCTGGGGGAGAGACTGCAAGTTCCGGGTAGGACTGAATTTTGGGTGTTGGCTAATTGGGGGTGGTGGTGAGTAAAAGCTGGAGAGAGACAGACATTCCTACTCCAGATCCTTGGTGTCATGCCCCCTGAGTCATCTCAGCAAAGGTGTGGAGACCATCTCTGGACTACTTCCCCTTCCCTGTGCTGCAGAGATAAGATAGGGGGCCTTTCTCAAAGTTGACATTCGAAAATCTCCAAATCCCAGGAGGTTTCCAACAGCACCAAACATATGTTAAAGCCCCTTCCTCTCTCCCAGACATTGCTTTGCTCCCAGTGTCATTCCAAAGACATCAAAAAAGACCAAAATGGGCTGAGAGTGTAGTAGATGAGTGGTAGAAAAGTTTCTGGACTTGGTGGATAAAGAGTTGAAAAGATGGAAAACTTGAAAATGTGTGGGGAGGACTGTTATACCACAGTTCTCTTTTATTGTCCTGACTCAGTTTCCCTAATTATTCTGTACCAGTCCTGACTCAGTTTCTCTGCCTCAGTTTATAATTGTCCTGCAAAACCTCCCCTCCCTCTTTATCAGAATATTTGATAAGGATATAAGATCTTAGGCTTTAGAATATCAGAATTCCTCTCCCCATCCCAAGCTATCAGAATATCAGATAACGTCTTATCAAGATGCCTCTCCCCATGTCCGGGGTACCTCCCTCTATTTTGTCATCCCCCTCTCCAGAGGCTCACCCCACCCTGTCAAAGTCCCATTCCCACTCTCAGCACCCTGACTCCGCCCCTGCCTCAGTCTACCCCCTGAGTCTGAGCCATGTGTATATATGTCATTGAGAACTCACATTGTTTGCTAGATTCTTGGAGATGATAGTCTCATCCAGCCCTGGATGGATCCTTTTGGTCCCAGTAAATCTTTCCCTTTTAAGTAAAATATTAAATACTCTCTAATTTCTATTTTGCCTCAGTTTCTCCAGCATTACAGGACAAGGAGAATAAAAAGGTTGAGCTGAAGTGTACATATGGTAACTATGTATAGAGCTTTGGACTATAAGTCAGGAATCTTGGGGCTCTAGTTTTAGATTTGCCATTGATTGAGTCTATGATCTTAAGCATGTTACTTCCCCTTTTAGATCTTCTTTTCCCCATCTATAAAATGAGAAAATTAAACCAGATGTTCTCGGAAGTTCCTTCTACTTTTTATAATCTATGTCCTAAGATTCCTTCTGAGTTCTATTATGAGGTAGCTTCCAACTCTTACATTCTATGCTGTAAAGTGCTTTTTCATCCCCATATCCTTTGTTTTGAGGTCCGTCACTGTTCAGATTTCTAGGATTAAGGGGTATGATCAGTGGAGTAGAGTGGATCAGTGATTGCTTTTAAGCATCCACATCTCCAGCCTGAAAGAGAACTAGGGGCTGTTTCGCTGGAGGCTGAGTTCTGAGACAAGGGTTTGGGGTCAGCTCATGATATGAAAAACTCATATCCCCATTTCAGTAAAGACCTGAGAAGGAAGCCAGTGGTAGGATTTTCCACTGCAGAGACTGCATGTGGGGGCAAGATAAGGGTGGCAGGAAGCAGAGCAGAGCAAATCCGTGCCAACATTAGCAGGAGGCCCTGAGAAGTGTGTTCCTGCAAATTTATTGGCTGGAGAAGAGAGGCCCATGGCTGAGGGAAAAGGAGGGAGATAGGCTAGGATTGTGCAGCTGCCATAACAAGAGGGCCTCATCCAAGGGAAGGCCACATTAGAGGGAGTGAGTTCTCATGGAGCCATAGTGATCCCTATGCTACCAGGAATGTCCCAAAATATAACTCCCACTGGGAATGATAATTATTTAACTTATTCCCAGTCTATTTTAATTTTGCATTATTTTAAGCTGTGAGTACTTATTTGGTCACTGTTCCCCCTCTAGCACTCATCATCTGCTTTCTCACCTCTGAACTTTTACTTACTTTGTTCCCCATATCTGCAGTACTTTCTCTATTTCCCCAGCTTCTTGATACTCTAAGAATCTGATCGATAATAGTTAAAATAATAGCAATAATTAGCATTTATAGAACACTTAACAAATATCTCATTTGGTTGTTCCCCAAATTTGGGAGGTAGGTGTCAGCATGATCCTCATTTAAGAAAACTGAAGCAGAAGGAGGTGGTCACTTGCTCAGGATCACCTAGTTAGTAAGTATTTGAGGTCACAGTTGAACTCAGGAATTCCTGACTTCAAGTTCAGCATTCTATACACTACATCATCTTGTTTCCAAAGGACACCTCCTCCAGAAAGCTTACCTTGATTACTCCTATTGGTAATAGCCCTTACCTGCTCTGATCTCACATGACATTTGTGTTTATAAACCTTTTATATTTGCAAATGAGCTCACTATGAAATATTATGCCTTATAGGTATTTTTCTTTGTATCACATCCAGAACCAGAAGTTTCATGAGAACAGGGATCCTATCTTATCCAACTGTCCAACTGTCCAAGAGCTCTCTGCCCACAGTTAACTCATGAAATTATAGAATTTAGAGCTGAAAGTGACCTTTGGTGTTTTAACAAAGGACATTCTTTTTTTTTTAAAAGAAGTACAACATATTTATTAAGCATTTTTAAAGGGAAAAGAGCTAACAAGTTAACACTAAAAATTTTGTGAATACAAATTTGAAATTTTAAGAGTTGAATTCTTAAATTTTCCATTCTGCAAATCACATTTTTTTAAAGGTAAGGAAATATTAAAAATAACATTTATTTATTATAACATCTAAACTCATCTATAGTTTTAGCAACTTGTAGTAGAATAATAATTTACATAGTAACATATAGAAATTTACACTAACGAAAAGTCATAGTTTGAAATGTTCTGGATGTTTTCACCAAGCATTTCACATTATAAAAATACCTGTTTATAAGCAATAATTAATCAGTGAGTTACTAAACAGTTTAATTATCACTAATTTCTATGACTTTGTAGGATTTTTAGATCTATCAAAGTATGACAGAGTAATTATGAAAAACTAATGCAAACATTTAAGTGCTATTATAACTAAAATATAAATATCAAATCTGAAACTGTAAACAAAACTGTGGTTCTTAATACAAACCAAATGTAACAGGAAAAAAAAACTGATAATCCCCATAAATTGGACTATAGAAGTCCTTTCAATAGTTTTCCATCATTTTCCACTTTCCCATGCTGACAAATGTATATTTACTATGATTCAATGGAATTCTGTATACTGCATGTAAATAATAAATCGGGAGCTGTGATTAAGAAAAAGAACCTTGTTTAAAAGGGTTCCTATGATGTTCCCCACATGCTTCTGACATCTCTCACCATTTAGTCATTTTTATCATTTTATCATTCCTTTGGTTTAAGAGGAGATGGAACAATAGATTGGAATTTTAGTTTTGATAATCATAAGGCTGCCATGTCGTCCACTGTGTTATTCTAGCTTTTGTAAAGCACTGATGATTGGCTCTTTGAATTTCTTCTCCATTAGTCTTTTGGAAAGACTTGTAAGCAAATGCTTCAGATGATCATTTAGAGAAAGTCCTGACAACACGACTCAACTATACTAACATATTCAACCCCCTTTCAAATATTTCACCATCTGAATGAATCAGAGCTGCCTTCAAGACAAGAATCAATCTAGGTAAACCTTCTTTGGATACACATGTATATGAATGTTTAGTCTCTCTCAAACCCTCTGTTAAAGTAATAAGAGGATCAAATGGAAGTTTGAAGATGGCAGTTCCACTGTAATCTGCGTTTTACTGAGCCATGTACCAACCTGCCAGGGATACCTCCTTTGGAGTATATAGCAGCAAAAGCAGAAGAGGCCTATGGCTGATCACTGAATGGGTCAATAGTTTTAGGATTAAGTTCCTCACTTGGTGGAGGGCAAGGTTTCTTTGCAAAATCTGGAGAATTGGTGGAGGGCAACGACTTATTTTGGTGTATTACAGATTTGTGTTTTACTTGGGAACCTGATGATGTTTTTTGTTCCCAGGTCCTGTTACTCAGTTTTTCATCTATAGGCTTACATGACTCTGATTTCTGCATTCTTCCTTAGTAGGTGCTCCTGCAGGGACCACAGCTGTCCTACTGCATAGCTCCTGTCCATGAAGCCCTAGGGCTCCTCATACAGGCCATAAACCACATGGTTGCCTGGCCCAGGAGCCTTGGACCATTTAATGCTCCAGCCATCCTTTGGCCCCAAAGGCACAAAGGAAGAGAGCAACAAAGGGTATTCTAGAAACTAGTCTCATAAAACTGATTGGAAAAATGAATACTAATTTGTAATGAAATGTATGGGTCAGTTAGATTGCATAGTAGATAAGAGTATTGGGCCTGAAGTCAGAAAAATCTGACCTCAGGAACATAAGAGCTATCTGATTTTTGGCAAGTCACTTAATCCTGTTTGCCTCAGTTTCCTCATTTGTAAAACGATCTGAAGAAAGAAATGGCAAAGCACTCTAGTATCTCTGCTAAGAAAACCCCAAATGGGATTGTAGAGTCACACATGACTACCCAATAGCAAACTAAATGTAAAAGCATTAATCAGAACCAGATACTCATATTAGCTGGTCAACACATCCTTTAAAAGGAAAGTTCACCTGGACAAACAAATTAATAATATAAGAATGACTGAGGAATGATCCTCAAAAGTACTGTGCTCTGATTGTGATCTTTTATAAGTTTAGCCTTGTTGAGTCAACCAGATATTACTTGTTGAAGTTCTAAGTCTGATACTTATTAGTTCTGTGACTGGGCTAATCAATCACCTAACCTCTCTGCACTGTGGTTCACAAAAGAAAAAGCACACATTCCAGAATAAGAGGACCTATGGTTAACTCCCAGCTTTGTTACTTACTATCTGTATGACCTTCATGTAAGTCAATTCATTTCTCTGAACTTTAATTCTTTCATCTGTAAAATGAGGGAATTGAACTTCTAAGTAACCTCTGAGGACCTTTTCAGCTCTAAATTTGTGATTTTACCTCAGAGCTTCTGTGAAGAAGTTGCTTTATGAATGTGAATTATTATTATTTTAACTATTATTCCTTGAATCATTTCCTTGAAAGTAGGGACTCATTTCCATTTTGTCTTTATTTCTCAATGTCTGGCAAAGTGCTTGTCCCTAGTAGTAGAGACTTAATGCTTATTGATTGATGTTTGCAGATCTCAGCACCTTCTTCCTGGATGGTGCTGGGAAAAACATCTACAATGTATTCCTCTTTAGATGTTCTTTTTCTGGAGCATAAGCAGTTTATCTCCTGTTTTATTAATCAGATCCCATTGATGTGGGGAACCCTGAAACTGTCTTACTCTGACTTTGGAGGTGAGCCATGAGGTAAAGTGTTTGAGAAGCTTCTTGAAGGAGAGGTTCTCCTTGAATCCTGCCTCTGCAAAAGACCCACCCCAGGGAATCAAGATAAAGTGGTTTCATTCTATTATCTTGATGGGACTAGTTGAGTCCAGGACCACTCCTACTTAGCCCAGCTGGAGATCTAGATTTCAGTCACATCTATTGAGTGGAAAATTGGCTTTACCACTACCAGTGAGCAGTCCCATTCTATTGGAAATCTAGGCCTGGGGGCAGTAACCTCATTTAATTGAAACTTCAGTCTCAGATCTCTTTAAAAGAGCAACTTTGGGGCTCATTCTTTGCAGAAGGCCAAAAGCAGGAATCATGCCAAGGAACCTTTTTCTCTCCTTGGCATATCTGCCTTCAAGGACCCTATGCCCACCTGTGAAGAGACTCCCTCTTCTCAGCATTAGCCCCTCTTTATGTCTCTCACCTATTTCCCTAACAGCACCAGACCCCTCTTTACCTCTCTGTCAGGATTTCTCTGCTAGGAATTTTCTCTCTCTGCCAGGACTCCTCTGCTAGACTTTTATTTTTCTGTTGGAACCCTGACACTAAGGAAGTCAGTCTCCTAGCAAAAACTGACTTCCCAGTACCAATAAATTTCTTTTTGCCAGTCTAACTTTTTGGGTTTGTAAATTCATTTAAGAAAGACCTGTGCCGATCAGAATGGACTCCCACAACTCTCTGCCCTGCGCCAAACCTCATAACCATCTTTTAAAAATATTTCCTATGTACCACATTATGTATCTGTTATGCCACAGTTCTCTTTTATTGTCCTGACTCATTTTCCC